>NC_134520.1:35486687-35841687 GCF_027942865.1 Odontesthes bonariensis | reverse complement strand
AACAAAAACTTCCGTGTTGTCCTTCGAGTTGCACATCCAGATCAGAGAGGGAAAAGGTCGCCTGACACATCCGCTTCCTCCAAACCGGTCCGACCTGAAAAACGCAAACAGAGGATCAGACGCTGCCAAGAGAGAGAGAAACAAAAACTCCAGACCTGTGTTCACGGAGGGAAACACTGAATAAAACAGGCTGAAAGTCCCACATTAACACCAGATAACTGACGTGTTTGATCTGAATTATCCCTGAATTAAGGCGTCTTCGTGTTCAAAATGTTCCAGTAAACTTATGAAGTAAAACACCGTATCAGTGACCCGTTAGCTCAAGCAGCTAACAGGAAGTGTTTGACCGTTAGCTGATGCAGCTAACAGGAAGTGTTTGACCGTTAGCTCATGCAGTTAACAGGAAGTGTTTGACCGTTAGCTCATGCAGCTAACAGGAAGTGTTTAGCTGTTAGCTCATGGAGCTAATATAAAGTGTTTAGCCATTAGCTCACACTACAATAATTTTTTTTTTTCAATTTGTACTATATAAAGAGGTGTGAATATGTGAAGTTAAAAAACAAAAACTGTTTACTTTTGAGTATGTCATTGTTCTGTCAATGTGACATGTTTAAATAAAATAAAAAAAATAAATAAATAAAATAAAAAGTTTAGCCATTAGCTTCTGAAGCTAACAGGAAGTGTTGGGCTGTTAGCTCACGCAGCTAACAGGAAGTGTTTCGCCATTAGCTCACGCAGCTAACAGGAAGTGTTTGGCCGTTAGCTCATGCAGCTAACAGGAAGTGTTTGGCTGTTAGCTCCTGCAGCTAAAAGGAAGTGTTTGGCTGTTAGCTCCTGCAGCTAACAGGAAGTGTTTATCCATTAGCTCCTGCAGCTAACAGGAAGTGTTTGGCTGTTAGCTCCTGCAGCTAACAGGAAGTGTTTATCCATTAGCTCCTGCAGCTAACAGGAAGTGTTTGGCTGTTAGCTCCTGCAGCTAACAGGAAGTGGTTGACCGTTAGCTCATGCAGCTAACAGGAAGTGTTTCTAGGAAGATGTCCGGGTGAAATTTAGAGAAAATTAACAAAAATATTTAAACAGAAGAAGTTTTGGTTCAAATCTTTGAAGGAATCTTCATCAGAGAGTCGGGTCGACCTGATGGTGGTGACGGGGTAATGGTGGAGGTAGACGGGGCTCAGGGGGGTCTGAATGGAAACCAGTGTGTCAGCAGTAATGAGGACTGGGTTTCTCTGAGTCCTGATGAAGTACCGGGGGATCAGACACTCTGATGAGCCTGTTGGCCATCGAGGAGACAGATGTGCCAGATGCTGAGCCCACTGAGCTGCTGTCCCTTTTCCTAACTGATGATCTCTGGACTCTGAGAACAGATGAAACTTACAGAGATGAACACCAGTTCTTGGCCACTCAAACACTGAAGAATCAGGATCGGATGGAAAGACGTTTCACTGATTCTTACTGAGGTTCATTTCACTGATTTTCTGTTGTTTTTATGTGGATAAAATGACAAAAAAACATGATAAAGATCAGAAGTTGGAACAGCTTTGTTCAAAGTTGCTTTCATGAGTTCAGAAAAGGATCAAAAAGGGAAAAATAAAAGAAAAACATGTGGAAATGTGTTCAAAATCCAGTGTGACGTCACAGTGATGTCATTACATGTAAATCAGGTGACTAAAATCACTCCCTTCATAAACTTTGGGTCACATTCAGTACTTTTCCTATTTACAGCATCTCTTTATCTCTGAGCATTTTTAATCTGCAGCTTATTCAAACCAGGTTGTTAAAATGTTTCTTTAAAATAAAACCGGGACTTAACGGGTTCTGCGTCCCGATTGGCCAATGAGCAGTCAAACAGGGCTCCCCCTGGTGGTCACACCTGTTATCTTTCAACTTCTGGGAGCATCACTTTTGTCTCTGGTTTGAGTTTAAATGTGCACATTTAAAATGTTTTTTGGTACTAAAACTTCTGTACTCGGCTGTTCTGAATATCTGAGTTATTTTATGGGTTTTAGCTGCTACTTTTCTGTGTTTCTATCAAGTTAAAAGGATGTTCGGAGATCCTCAGGGATCTACGATAGGCCCTTTGTTCTTTTAAGTAATTTCGCTGTCCAATACTGAGGCAGAGTTACACTTTTACTTAAGTTTTAAGTTATTTCCACGTTCAAATGTCACAGCTGTGCTCATTAGTTAAATATTGTCTAAATTCTTTTTTTATTTTCTTGTTTTTCTTTTAGCTGAAGCCAAGCGGAACCTTTGTTCAGTGCTGTGAGGGATCCACGAGCTGATTTGTGGAGCGAGGAACAGAAAGTTAACAGTTGTTGAAGTTGAGCAATAAGCAGACAACACCGACGGACGCCACGACATCAGCAGCAGCGCCGGTTTTCACTTTAATTAGTTGCCGGTTCGCGTCTCCGTCAGGTTTTTATTGAGAGAGAAATCCAGTGAACCCAGTCGATGACGAGCCTTCCAGAAAATTCCTCCGAACCCAGAAGACACCAGACCGGCTGCCCACTTAAAGCCGGAAAGCATCGATCATTTGGCTCGGTACCAACGCTGAACTCTTGATGTAGGAGAGCACTTGGACTAAATTAACAGACCGATTTGACTCCTAATATTCGACCTCTGACTGACAACACTGAGGAGTTCTTATTCAACAAGCTTAAAGGGACAGTTCGCCTCTTTTGACATGAAGCTGTATAACATCCCATATCAGCAACATCATTTCTGAACATCTTCTTACCCCCTGCTGCGTCCTGTGAGCAGAGTTCCAGCCTCGTTTTGGTGTTGATGAAGGTAGTCCGGCTAGTTGGCTGGGGTTTAAAAAATAAAGCGTTTTGCTTCTCAGAACAATATGCGTTCAACAGAGTAATACATTTGCATCACAGAATGGTCCTCCAGGAAAAAGTCAGACCTTTCCTTTCCTTTTGTTTCCTTTCCTTTTGTTTTCTTTACCTTTCCTTTTGTTTCCTTTCCTTTACCTGCTGTGCAGACCGACCGAGCAGCAAACACCGTAACAGGCGCGGCTGTCGGCAGGCGTCTTTCCTTTCCTTCCTTCCTTTCCTTTTGTTTCCTTTAGTTTCTTTTCCTTTCCTTTTTTTTCCTTTGCTTTTGTTTTCTTTCCTTTCCTTTCTTTCCCTTTCCTTTTGTTTACCTGCTGTGCACACCGTGCAGACCGAAGTGTAGACCGAGCAGTCCCCTGCTTCCAAGCAGCAAACACCGTAACAGCGCGGCTGTCGGCAGGCGGCAGTGATACAAAGGGAGAGAAAATAGGGCCAAGAGATTGTGAGGTCTGACTTTTTCCTGGAGAACCATTTTGTGATGCAAATGTATTACTCTGTTGAACGCATATTGTTCTGAGAAGCCAAACGCTTTATTTTTTAAACCCCAGCCAACTAGCCGGACTACCTTCATCAACACCAAAACGAGGCTGGAACTCTGCTCACAGGACGCAGCAGGGGGTAAGAAGATGTTCAGAAATGATGTTGCTGATATGGGATGTTACACAGCTTCATGTCAGAAGAGGCGAACTGTCCCTTTAATAACTCAGTAGGCTTTTGTCTCAGGACGATTCCACCAGAAGAACCATTTCTTGTTTTGTCTAAAGAGCTTGATTTATTTCATTTTCACTTAGTGCACTGGTGTAAAGGGGTTAAAGTGTCTGTGGTTGTCCCGGCCGAACTCGGCTCCTCAGGAACCCAGAGCGCCGCGCTGCTGTTCCAGCCCCGGGCCGCACATCGTTACGTACTGTCTGTCAGGGTCACGGCTGCTCCTCGTTGCCGGCGCTGGGCGTTCGGTTGCGTATTTGACTCCTCAGCTGTTCGATGAGTTCAGGGTTCTGCTGCTGCATCTGCTGAGCGAACTGCTGACCTCTGCAACACAAAGACACCCGTCAACCCCTGCGGAGTCATCAACCGGCAGCTTTAACGTTAGGGATGGGAATTGATAAGATTTTTACAATTCCAATTCCATTTTCAATTCTGCTGAGCGATTCGGTTCTTTGTCGTTTCCCTTATCGATTCTCATTTGGAGAAAAAGGACAACAAACCGGTCGATTAGCATCAACTTTGTTTAGTTTAGAAGTAACACGAGTCGTGACCTCACAAACCCAACAACGGTGAGGTCCACATCGGTCTATCCTGGCCTGGGTAATTTAACTCTTCCTGCTCTGGTGAAAGGAGAAGCTGGAGGTAGAGGTGAACTGGGGGTAGTACCACCAGCCTCTGGCTCTGAGCCAGTCAGGCTCTGTCTCTCATGATTTCATCTAAATGTAATGTCTGAGAAGGCATTCATTTAACCTTAACCGTTACTAACAGCAGCTTTTACAATCAGGCAAATGGCGCTAACATGATAGGCAGTGTTTGTTAGTTAGTTAGTTACCTGCAGTGTTAGCCGAAGACATGCTAACGTTGCTAACGTTGCTAACGTTGCTAACGTTGCTGGGTTCAGATTCACCAACGTTAGTCCGGAGCGGATCGAAAATGCGACATTCATTCATAGTTATTGCATGTTGGTAGTATTTCCTCCCTTTGGTGAAATATTCACTTTGCAAGTAGCCCTGTTGTCGTCTTTTTTAGGGATGTGTAACCAAACTTTCGAGCGTTTGTACCGCTTGGGCGCCATGTTTACTGTTGGCTGCTGGCTGCGCTGGACTCGCCACGCAACGCTGCGTGGTGACGTCATTCGCACCCACTGGAATCGATAAGGGAATCGTTTGCAAAATGGCCAAACGATTCCAAGGAATTGAAACACCGGGAACCGGTTCTCAACAAGAACCGGTTTTCTATTCCCATCCCTATTTAACGATAAACCCTGAGGTACGCACGCCTGGATCAGTCCTGACAGATCTCCAGCTGCTGGAGCTGCTGGAGGTGCAGGAGCAGCAGGAGCCGTGGGGGCTGCTGGAGCCGCGGGGGGCATGCCGCCTCCTGGACCTCCTCCCACCCCGCCGTACGCTCCGGACATCATCCCCGACATCCTGGGGAGACGCAGAGGAGTTAACGTGGGGAAAGCAGAGAGGAAGAAGCAGTGACCGCCAAAACAGAGACAGACTTACAGCTGCTGGACCTGAGGGTTGTTCATCAGACTCGACGCCTGCGGACAGAAAGCAGCAAAACAACTTATTCATAAACATTCCGCGGTGTCAGAAATGTTCCAATTAACTTCCCGTTTCTACTAGGGCTGGGCAACGATTAAAATGTTTAATCTAATTAATCGCATGATTTCCCTGATTAATCACGATTAATCGCATTTGTACGCAGAATCCAAAAATGAATCCAAAAATAGTGTATAGCTTTTAGCATTTAGCTTTATTTTAAATGTGCTGCCATATGAATGAAAGTGCCATAACATTTGTTGTGCAAACACACTTTTAACATCAGCATCTTTCTGTAGTTTTTATGTAGAAGCCTCGCTCCACTGTCTGTTTCCTTGAATGACTTGCTGCTATCAGTTGTGTGTTTTGCCTTTAAGTGATATTTTAGACTGGAACTACTACGCTGAGAAGACAATTCAACTTGGCAGTGTTTACAGATGACTTTGGTTCTGCCGACTCCGCCGTCTGGAAGAACTTTAACATGAAAATGGCCGAGTAAAAGTTCCGTACCCTTCTCCATGTTTGGTGGATCCGCCGATTACTTTCTTTTCCTGTTCCACAGCAGACAGCAGCAGACTTTTACAAAATAAAAGCCTGTGAGCAACAGACTTTTAAGAATAAAAGCCTGTGAGCGACAGCAGCTGGCCCCGGTTCAAGTCTTGCATCGGATGGCCCTGTGCTGCGTGTTGTTCCCCCTCTTTCTGCCCCCTGCTTCCTGTCTCTCTGAACTTTCCTATCCATTAAAAAGGCACAACCCCCCCCCCCCCCCCCCCCCCCCAATTCTTTAAAAAAATTTAATAATAAAAAAAATGTTTTGGCGTTAAATAATTAACGCGTTAACACGATAATAACAAGTTAACTCGCCCAGCCCTAGTTTCTACAGATTTATACGGCAAAAAGGTGTAACGTCTCCTGAGGGGCCACCTGCCAAACTTTGCAGACTTCAGGAAGAAGTCTGCGTGTTCATTGACTAAAATCAGGTTTGGTGTTCCTCTTGGATCAATACTGGGCCCCCTGTTATTTTTTAGCCCAAAAGTTAGTTAACCCTCCATCGAGTCTGAGATCTTACCATGTTCATGAAGCCGGGGTTACTGAGCAAACCAGCCAGGTCGACTCCGCCCATCCCTGCAGTCTGAGAGAGGACACGGGTTCACACAGACACAAAGCCATCAACCAATCACAGCGCAGAAAGCAGCGGCTTCGCACCCGTCTCTTACCGGACTGGACGTGTCCATCTTCTCCTCGGCGATCTTCAGGTTGGTTTTGTAGGTGTCGTTGTCGGGGTCGAGCTCCAGGGCTTTTTTATAGTAACTGACTGCTTCTGTGTGTTTGTTGAGGCTGGCCAGAGCCAAACTGAAACACAGCACAGCACAAATAAAAGCTTTTTGAACAGGAGTCGGCTCTGAAGATAAAGATATTCAGTCAGTTAAAGATGGATTTAGTCTAAATGGTGTCCACTGGGCTGGAAAAGCTGAATAAATAGTCTCCAACAATCTCTGATTCGATGATTCAGGAGATTTGTGATGAGAACAGATTAAACTCTTCTGATAAAACCACATCAAATACAAGACTTTAAATGACTTGGCAGCAAATTCTTTACAGTTTATAGTTTTCTCTGGTTTTAAATCATTTCCTCACACAGAACTTCAGCCTGAAAAGTGACGCAATAAGTTTTATTTTTCCATTTCTTTGTTGTTCTGTTTTTACAAAGAAAAGAATAAAAAGAAAAACACACATTCTGTTAATGCAGAAGGCAGATGGATGTGTGCCGAGACCAGCTGCAGTTCCCACCTCCACCAGCAGGTGGAGCCTCACCTTTTCATGGAAGTTTGAATCATCATTTTTAACTTTTCTGAGCTGCTTGGTTGGTTTAAACTTTATTAAACTCAAATTACCAATAAATAAACGGCTGATTGTTATCAAGAGGAGTCTTACCCCATCCGCCCGTAGGCTTTGCTGTAGTTGGGGTCGATGCCGATGGCCTGCTCGCAGTCCTGCACGGCTCCGGCGTAGTTCCCCAGTTTACTGTAGGCTGCAGCCCTGAAACCAGAACAGACGTCAGCTCCTTTATGTGTCCGACCGGCAGAGATGCATCCGGATCCAGAACCACCACAGTAACAAAGAGTACAGAACGCTTCACACCGTTTTAGGGAAAACTTATAACCGTTTATCAATTCCAACATTTATGATGGTATCCAGCCATTTGACATGAGACTGACAGCAGAAGCATCACTGATGCAGTTATTCACACCAGGTGACCTGCTGGTTGGAGAAGCTTCCAGAACGCTGCTCCTATAGATTCTGGAAACTTTCTGTCTCTCTGTGACTCCAGAACAACTTTCGCTGAGTGCTGCTGCAGCAGGTTATTGATCAGTGGAGACTCTGTCTGTTCAATAAAGATTCAAACCAACTGATTAACTTCTGATTTAGCTTTTTGTTGCATTTTAAAATGTTGTTTTTAAGCTGAACTTCAGATGAAGCTGCGCAGGATTAAGTAATTTACTCGTCTTTATGCTTTACACTTGAGTTTCAAAACTTAATCACATATTAACTACTGATTTTATCTATTGTTCTTATTTGTTTCTTTTTTGTTTAAAATTTAAATCAGGCTTTTTATTTTCTACTGTTTTAATGTATCTGTATTGCCCTGTAGTTGAATTGTGCAATACAGATAAACTTGCCTTACACTCAAATAAAAAAATGGGCCGATAATCTTTTCAATTAACTGAAGCATTTATGTTATTTCTACTTTATTTTGAATAAAACTTAATGTTTCCAGAATCGCAGAATCCCTAATAAATCTTTATAAGATGCTTATTAATACATATTATTTACCTTTAACATAATAAACACTTGGGTTGTTTTATTAAAGCACGTAAAAACTTTCTTAATAGTTAATAAACGTTTATAAACATGAATTAAGGCGGGAGGTTTCATATAATTTCCCTACAGAAACCAACCGAGTCAGAGCTGTAACAGACCTGTGACTTTACTGAGATTAATTACAGCTTAAAGCTGGATTTACAGCCGAAAAAGCTGAAATTTGAACACTTCTCCGGCTGTAGGGGGGAGGGCAGCGGACGGCACTGACCTGTTACAGTAGTAGACGGCGTTCTGAGGGTTGAGGGTGATGGCCTTTGAGTAAAACTCCACAGCAGCTGCATAGTTCTCCACCTTCATTTGGTCGTTACCTGCGGGACAGACCGAACGCTGTAGTTACCCGGTTCATCCACACCACAACACGTTGTGATGTCAGGACAGCTGAGTCGGTGCCCATCTTTGGCCACAGGCTGCAAACCATCTCTGCAGGAAACACTACCCTGATCCGCCCTCTGAGGACATCACCTGTTTCCTCCCAGCTTCCTATGCACTTATCTGTTTCCTAAATTGTCTTTGTTTCCTAAATTGTCTTTGTTTCCTAAATTGTCTTTGTTTCCTAAATTGTCTTTGTTTCCTAAATTGTCTGTTTCCTAAATTGTCTTTGTTTCCTAAATTGTATTTGTTTCCTAAATTGTCTGTTTCCTAAACGGTATTTGTTTCCTAAATTGTATTTGTTTCCTAAATTGTCTTTGTTTCCTAAATTGTATTTGTTTCCTAAATTGTATTTGTTTCCTAAATTGTATTTGTTTCCTAAATTGTATTTCTTTTCTAAATTGTCTTTGTTTCCTAAACTGTCTTTGTTTCCTAAATTGTATTTGTTTCCTAAATTGTCTGTTTTCTAAATTGTCTGTTTTCTAAATTGTCTGTTTCCTAAATTGTCTGTTTCCTAAATTGTCTGTTTCCTAAATTGTCTGTTTCCTAAATTGTCTGTTTCCTAAATTGTCTTTGTTTCCTAAATTGTCTTTGTTTCCTAAATTGTCTTTGGTTCCTAAATTGTCTTTGGTTCCTAAATTGTCTTTGGTTCCTAAATTGTCTTTGTTTCCTAAACTGTATTTGTTTCCTAAATTGTCTTTGTTTCCTAAATTGTCTGTTTCCTAAATTGTCTTTGTTTCCTAAATTGTCTTTGTTTCCTAAATTGTATTTGTTTCCTAAATTGTCTTTGTTTTCTAAATTGTCTGTTTCCTAAACGGTATTTGTTTCCTAAATTGTATTTGTTTCCTAAACTGTATTTGTTTCCTAAATTGTATTTGTTTTCTAAATTGTCTTTGTTTCCTAAACTGTCTTTGTTTCCTAAATTGTCTGTTTTCTAAATTGTCTGTTTTCTAAATTGTCTGTTTTCTAAATTGTCTGTTTCCTAAATTGTCTGTTTCCTAAATTGTCTGTTTCCTAAATTGTCTTTGTTTCCTAAATTGTCTTTGTTTCCTAAATTGTCTTTGTTTCCTAAATTGTCTTTGGTTCCTAAATTGTCTTTGGTTCCTAAATTGTCTTTGGTTCCTAAATTGTCTTTGTTTCCTAAACTGTATTTGTTTCCTAAATTGTCTTTGTTTCCTAAATTGTCTGTTTCCTAAATTGTCTTTGTTTCCTAAATTGTCTTTGTTTCCTAAATTGTATTTGTTTCCTAAATTGTCTTTGTTTTCTAAATTGTCTGTTTCCTAAACGGTATTTGTTTCCTAAATTGTATTTGTTTCCTAAACTGTATTTGTTTCCTAAATTGTATTTGTTTTCTAAATTGTCTTTGTTTCCTAAACTGTCTTTGTTTCCTAAATTGTATTTGTTTCCTAAATTGTCTGTTTCCTAAATTGTCTGTTTCCTAAATTGTCTGTTTCCTAAATTGTCTGTTTCCTAAATTGTCTGTTTCCTAAATTGTCTTTGTTTCCTAAATTGTCTTTGTTTCCTAAATTGTCTTTGTTTCCTAAATTGTCTTTGTTTCCTAAATTGTCTTTGGTTCCTAAATTGTCTTTGGTTCCTAAATTGTCTTTGGTTCCTAAATTGTCTTTGTTTCCTAAACTGTATTTGTTTCCTAAATTGTCTTTGTTTCCTAAATTGTCTGTTTCCTAAATTGTCTTTGTTTCCTAAATTGTCTTTGTTTCCTAAATTGTATTTGTTTCCTAAATTGTCTTTGTTTTCTAAATTGTCTGTTTCCTAAATTGTATTTGTTTCCTAAATTGTATTTGTTTCCTAAATTGTCTTTGTTTCCTAAATTGTATTTGTTTCCTAAATTGTATTTGTTTCCTAAATTGTATTTGTTTCCTAAATTGTATTTGTTTCCTAAATTGTATTTGTTTTCTAAATTGTCTTTGTTTCCTAAACTGTCTTTGTTTCCTAAATTGTATTTGTTTCCTAAATTGTCTGTTTTCTAAATTGTCTGTTTTCTAAATTGTCTGTTTCCTAAATTGTCTGTTTCCTAAATTGTCTGTTTCCTAAATTGTCTGTTTCCTAAATTGTCTGTTTCCTAAATTGTCTTTGTTTCCTAAATTGTCTTTGTTTCCTAAATTGTCTTTGGTTCCTAAATTGTCTTTGGTTCCTAAATTGTCTTTGTTTCCTAAACTGTATTTGTTTCCTAAACTGTCTTTGTTTTCCAAATGTTTCTAAACTGTCTTTGTTTCCTAAATTGTCTTTGGCAGAAATAACGTCAAACTAATCTACCTACCGAGGTTTTAATCGTTACTCTTCAGTTCAAAACCAAAAGAAAAGTCTCATAATGTAATAAGTCTCTGGTCATCTGGACTCACCGTCACTTTTCAGCCGCTCTGCCTCGGCTCTCTGTTCCTCCGTCGGCGAGTTGGAGGTGGCGTTGTTGTTAACCTGCGACTCAGCTGGAAACTTTCCCACAAACACAGTCAGACATTAAAGCCAACAACACCACAAACGATGCTTCTGCTGATGTAAAATAAAGGTTTGTTTAGACTTCTGACGGGTTAAACTCTGAGTTTTACTCCACCTAACATTAACCAATGCTCTGGGTTTACCTTGGCTGTAGCGGACGCAAAGATCTCCGGTAACGTGATGGGGACGGCGAGAGTCTGGTCATCGGTGGAAACTTCAAACGCCGTCTCCAAACACTGAACAGCAACTGCAGAGCAACGAGATCACAGCAACCGGAGGTAAGAGAAGCAGAGAGAGACGACTCTGATGGACCCTTCAGACCTTTAACTCCTAATTTAAAGTCATTTTCCTGCATTTCAGCTCCATCATGTAGAAGTTACAACACTTTTTATCCACAGCCTCATCTCAGGCTCCATAATCTTTGGGACGGAGACGCTTAGCTCAGCTGGATGTGAATCAGCTGGGGGTGTCACACCATAACACCCCCATCACCGTGTCTAACAGAGGAGATGCTATGCTTTGGATCTTGGCCTCTTCCAGTTGGTCTCCTCACTTTCTTCCTGCCATCACTCTGATGCAGGTTCATCTGGGTCCGGTCTGTCCAGAACACCTTTTTCCAGAACTCTGCAGCTCCTTTAAGGACTTTTTGGCAAACTGTGATGTGTCCATGCTGTTTCTGTGGCTAACTAGCGGTTAGCATGCAGCAGTGTAGCCTCTGTGTTTCTGTGGCTCTATATTGGCTATAATGAACGAATTGGATTATTTTATGATTACAATTAATTATCTAAGTGCCTTGAGATGACATTTGTTGTATTTGGCGCTATATAAATAAAAATGAATTGAAGCTAACTAGCGGTTAGCATGTAGCAGCGTAGCATCTGTGTTTCTGTGGCTAACTAGCGGTTAGCATGTAGCAGCGTAGCCTCTGTGTTTCTGTGGCTAACTAGCGGTTAGCATGTAGCAGCGTATACTCTGTGTTTCTGTGGCTAACTAGTGGTTAGCATGTAGCAGCGTAGCATCTGTGTTTCTGTGGCTAACTAGCGGTTAGCATGTAGCAGCGTAGGCTCTGTGTTTCTGTGGCTAACTAGCGGTTAGCACATAGCAGCGTAGCCTCTGTGTTTCTGTGGCTAACTAGCGGTTAGCATGTAGCAGCGTAGCCTCTGTGTTTCTGTGGCTAACTAGCGGTTAGCATGTAGCAGCATAGCCTCTGTGTTTCTGTGGCTAACTAGCCAACTAGGTTTTTCAGCCTCATGTTGAACCATAGAAATAAGAGAGTAGAATGGCCAATGAGCCTCTGGGCATGCGTCAGAACCGCCGCCATCTTGGTACATGGTTCCAATCCTAGCATGCTAGTCAATCGTCAATAACAGCATTCCGCACACCTCGGCTGTTGTACAATTTACGTTAACATCTCGCATTAAAAGTGGGTTTCATGTGGTATATAATGTTGGCGTGTTTGTTAATTGTTGAACTGGCCCTTCAGGAAAGAGTTTAAGTGGCTAAAACACGGTAAGAATAACTTTACAGTTAGCATAGGCATGCTAGTTGCAACAGTGCTTGTTGCAGCACGTCAATAACAACATTCCGTACACCTCCGTTGTTGTTCAATTTACTTAAACATCTCCCATTAAAAATGATTTTCATGTGGTATATCATGTTGGTGTGTTTGTTTATTGTTGAACGGGCCCTTCAGGTAAGAGTTCACGTGACTTAAAACACGATAACGGGCCCTCCAAGAAAGCATTTAAGTGGTAAGGATCTTGTTTGAGCGAAGTGCCCGATTTGTGACAGAACAGCTGACTTAAAGCGATACTCCGGAGTAGATTCAACCTGGGGTCATTTGAACCGTGATATCCAGCGAAGTAGCCCACCCGCAGTTTTTTCGATATTGGCTGAACATCAGCTGAGTTACTGAGTTATTCCGAATAGCTTCTGATAGCTTCGTACAAGGGTTAATGGAACCTGTTCCGTATCTCCAAAATTACCACACTAAAATCATATGCCATGACACCAAACTTCTACAGTAGTACAAATATGGTCTGTACTCACAAAACGATGCATTTGGAAGTTTGAAAATAGTCCAGGAGTTTATTATTATCAACACAAGCCTGATAGCTTCTCTGCTGCTAAAGCTGCGTCGACGTCACTTCTGGGAGCTGGGAGCTTCAAAGTAAGATGAGGGTTGATCTACTACTGTGGAAAACAAAGTATATGCTATATTCTACATGTTTTTTTATGAATTTTTATGTTGTAGAGTTGTGAATTTATTTTATCAATGGAGAAATTGAGCAGCCTTGCTTTGTTGTCTACAGTAGTAGATCAACCCTCATCTTACTTTGAAGCTCCCAGATCAAGGAAGTGACGTCGACGCAGCTTTAGCAGCAGAGAAGCTATCAGGCTTGTGTTGATAATAATAAACTCCTGGACTATTTTCAAACTTCCAAATGCATCGTTTTGTGAGTACAGACCATATTTGTACTACTGTAGAAGTTTGGTGTCATGGCATATGATTTTAGTGTGGTAATTTTGGAGAAACGGAACAGGTTCCATTAACCCTTGTACGAAGCTATCAGAAGCTATTCGGAATAACTCAGTAACTCAGCTGATGTTCAGCCAATATCGAAAAAACTGCGGGTGGGCTACTTGGCTGGATATCACGGTTCAAATGACCCCAGGTTGAATCTACTCCGGACTCGGAGTATCGCTTTAAGTATGTTTTTTTTTTTTTACACCGTAGTTTGTGAATAAATACCCGTGGAGCTATTCTGTAAGCTGAGTTTTGCACTAGAAGGGTAACGTTTCGGCCAGTGTACGAAACGCTGTTTAAATAAATTCAGCATTGGACAAGAGTGTGCCGTATCTTCCAAAAGACTGCACAGTAACATTTTAGGCTTAACCAAGCTGATCTGTCATTTTAGGAGTTCGTATGAATGAAAGAAAAGGTAATCAGGCCTACGTTATGAGCAGAAATATAGGCTATGTTGACCAACATTGGCTTATATATCATTTTACCCATGTAAATACATGCTTAACATTTGTAATGAACGAGGATAAAAAAAAACACCGGCTGTCAAATATGTCAATTTACGCCGATTTCTGCTTAGTTCCGGTCGATGTTCATTCATTTCAATGCAGCGCTCGGCGGCGCTAGACATGTTCCAAGATTGCGGTCTGTTGACGCCACCGTTCCAAAGGCCGTTGCGTTCATTGGCCATTCTACTCTCTATTTCTATGATGTTGAACAAGCTGAGGCGTCTTTAAGATTAAGATTAAGCTCTTAATCTAATCTTAATCATTGGACAGCTTTTCCCCTCATGTTGAAAGAGCCAAGTTATTTTATCCGCTCACTGATGAAGCAGTGAAACACACCTGAGTAACCACCAGCACAGGTGTTACAGCTTCTTGTTGTTGTTGTTGTTGTTGTGGTGGTGTGAGGACTCACCTTCCAGGCTCTCCTGGGCGTCTGAGGACAGATCTCCTGACCGGAGCTGATCGTGGAGGAACTGGATGATGGAGAATGCGAGGCGCTTGTTGTCTGTCATGATGATGGAGGCTTAGACCTCTCTGTGTTCACTGATGGAGACGCACCTGCATCACAAAAACAAAAATAGAGCTCAAACTCATTTGAAATAAACTCAGAATTCCTCAAACGCATGTGGAACATGTACCTCTGTAATGTACCTTAGACCTCTGTAATGTACCATAGACCTCCGTAATGTACCTTAGACCTCTGTAATGTACCATAGGCCTCTGTAATGTACCTTAGGCCTCTGTAATGTACCTTAGCTTAGGCCTCTGTAATGTACCTCTGTAATGTACCATAGGCCTATGTAACGTACCTTAGGCCTCTGTAATGTACCTTAGCTTAGACCTCTGTAATGTACCATAGACCTCTGTAACGTACCTTAGGCCTCTGTAATGTACCATAGACCTCTGTAATGTACCATAGGCCTCTGTAATGTACCATAGGCCTCTGTAATGTACCTAAAACCTCTGTAATGTACCTTAGGCCTCCGTAATGTACCTTAGACTTCCGTAATGTACCTTAGACCTCCGTAATGTACCTTAGGCTTCCGTAATGTACCTTAGGCTTCCGTAATGTACCTTAGACCTCTGTAATGGGCTGAAATAATCTGTCAGCTTCTAAAAAATAAGGTCAGAACATTTAAATACCGACTGCTGTTGGTCAAAATGTGCGTAAAAACTACATTTTGATCACAGGAACCTTTCCTAGGGTCCCTTGCCCATCCTCTTGTGCTTCCTCCACAGGATCCAGGTGCAAAACAGAGCTCAATGGTTGAACTTTTGAGGAGATCTCGAACCTTCTGTGTGGGGCTTGCCAGCATAGCTATGACTTGACTTTTTCCCTGTCAAACAGAAAATGTGTCTGTTTTTGGTGTGCGTGTTGATTTCAGACACCGATTCTACTTTAAGGCCAGACACGGCAGCAAAAACAGTGATTTTTCATGCAGAGGACAATTTTGAGATTTTGGGCCAGTCTGCTCCTTCAACATGTGTTCTTTCAACCTGCTATAAAGAAAACATTGAAAACATGAATTAAAATGTTTATTTTATGACATTTTGTTTACTCGTGGCAGCACGTTTCGCCCGAATTTACCAAAAAGTTAGCACTCCAACGTGCCATACCGAGCTTCGTCTATTTACTGAAGTCTGTCATGACCGGTATCGTTGGAAAGCTCCGAGTCTCCTGCACAATGATATCTCACCCAAATAACGGCATTTCCTTTCTATCAGTAACCAATCAGGAATGTCTAAAGGCGGATTTATAGCTTATGACAGAATCTAATTGGCTGCTGCTCGTTTCTGCTAACGTGATTCGCTGAGACGCATCACGTGTTGGACTCTGACGTTCCGAAAATGCCCCATAACACCACAACTTTCAAAGAAAAATATCTTTTATTGTATTTTATTGAGCTTGTATTCTTTATTAATAAGATTATTTTATTCAATATTAGTACTACTAAGGGCTTGAGAATTTATTCTGTTTTTGAGCAATTGTTTCCAATAGAAATGTATTGAATCCCCCTATTTGAATGCCGTTTTCTCAAAATCAGTTTTTTGTATTTTTCCAGTATCAATATCTCAGCCTATGGAGCACCTACTAACACCAAACTTTCCAGTTATACACTTATTATTATTCCGAAGATATTTACAGAAGGATTTGTTGATAAATCATTCCTGGCCTGATTTATGTGACATAATAAAAAAATATGGCGAAAATCGATGTTTTTTAGGCTATGGGCAGTATATTTTGATTTCCTAGGAAATGAAAGCAGATATCCTGAAATCCCTCTGTAAATTTCTTTTCATTTTGTGTGTAAACAAAATGAAAAAAGAATTTTGCACCTGGCTTTATCATATGTTCAGATCTATCTTCCGGAAATATATGCAAATGTGAGCATATTTAATGAGATATTGCCTAATTTGCACAATTAAACATACAAATTTCTAAAACTTGTAATACATTTTTTTCTCATACTTGTATCAGTAATCAACTGAGGAAGTTTCATGGTGATGTCATTCTGATGTTATTTTCAGGTTTCTGAAGGCAGGATGAGATGTTTACATGTGACACAAAAACACTCATAGTACATGTTTTCATTAACTGAAATAATTAAGTCTGACTTCTTGTTATGAACAACTGAGATAAACAGTTACTTTGAACATAACTCACGCTCTTATAAACAGGGACGCGCCTCTAACGGAACCACATTGAGATTAGCTTCTCCTTTAGCATCAGAATGTTCTAGCAGCTCCGGCTCGGTTCCCCTATGGGTCGCTTTGGGTAAATCGTTCACAAATGAGCCGCTGTCACAGAGCGATGAATGGGCTCTCGGTGTTTTTAAAACCACAGCTGATCTTTCCAAAGAGCTCACCTTCATACGGGGAACCGAAGCTAGCATTTAGCTTAGCACATAGCTTAGCATTTAGCTTAGCACATAGCTTGCTAATGTGCTAAAACATCAACAGCAGCGTCACGTCGACTTAAAGGGCAAAACCGGCACCACAAGCTTTAAACATATTCATCCAAGTGTTGTAAGATGTCAGTAACATGAGCCGAATTGAAGAGAGGATCATGACAATTCATCACATTTACTAAACTTTGCTCCAAAAGACGCGAGGGTTAACCCAGGGGCGGTCTGTGTTGAACCGCAGGAGTTTTGTGAGGAGTCAGGCGTGACGTGTTCTCCATAGCTGCCACCACACGATGCTATCGCCCTGAGAGCTAACTAGTTGCCGATATTCAACAGCAGCGGCGCCGGTGTGAATATAAACCTGGCCCAAGGCCGCATATGTGCTGATATCACAGCAGCGTGTGGCTCCTACCTGCTGTCTCCGTACTTCCAGGGTGGATTTGCCGGGTTATTACGGGGAATCGAAGTTAGCTCCGCTGAGTAACCGTCACTAAGCCTGTCGCGACGTTATGTCGTCATACGGAAGCGCTGGAGTAAAGTACGGCGAGCCGTTTTTTTTTTAAATTTATTTTTTATAACTATACTGGAGATGCATATAATAAATAAATTAAATTAAGCTTTAGCTTTGTGAGTTTTCAATGGTCCAGAATGTGGATTCCAGGTGCTCAATATTTTTTTTATATTTTATTTTGAAAGTTACATGACCTTTATCATTTGTAAAGATATGAATCAATGTCTAAAAGGTCCATAAAAGTCTACTTGGTTAAATATAGGTTTAAAAGTCAAAGTTTAGAAGGTGCTGTGGCCTAATAAAGGAAGTCCAATAAAAGTTAACATTTAACCCAGATTTCAGCTAGATTAGCAGTAGCCAGCAGTATTTTAGTATTTTTATTCATTTATTTATTTTATTTTAGTATTTTTATTTACTTTATAAGCATCTACTGGAACTTACAGAGCTAAAAGGCCATATAGATTAGGGTTACAACTAAACGCAACATTGAGATCCTGTTTTGTGCCCAGTGGGTGGCATCAGGGGTTAGAATGAGGAGCAGACACTGCTTTTCCTTAACCCTCCTGTTGTCTTGTTTAACCCTCCTGTTGCCTTTCGGGTCAAAAGTGAGCCACTACCATGTTTAGCTGTAGAAAAAATACCTTAAACTATCTTTTTCCATCTTGAAATGTTATGACTTTTCCTAAAGGGACCCCATCATTAGAAAAAGTCACACTTTATTTTTGTTTATGTTTCCATGTGGGCTGTACACCACTAGGGTACAAAGATTGTCTTATGGGTCATTTTTGACCCGTGAATTACAAAAACATTTAAACACCAGAAAAAAGTTCACTATTTTTTTCCCTTTCAATATAATTAATTCAGAAGTAATTACTTTACATTTGTATAATAGCAATAATAAACCTTTATTATGTAAAAGAAAACTGAGAAAACAAGAAAACTGTTGGTCCAACTGACAGTTGGTTTGTGGTTAAAAAAAAAAAGTGTAATCCCGAAAACTGGTGATTGTCTTTTTGTATTGTGTAACAAAAAATATATGATAAAAATGTAGCCTATTGAGTTGAGTTGAATAGATAAATAACAGGTGGTTTGATCATACAAAATAGATTTTGGATTTAAAATTCAATTAAGTTGCTTTATTTTGGGGCTTTGGTAGGGCGGGTCATTTTTGACCCGTAGGACAAAGGAGAGTAAACAGAATGTTAAGACCGTATAAGGGTTAATATAATAATCACCAATCAGCCATTAAAACTGCTGAAACTTGATGAAGACGCTCACATAACGTTTAAAATAAAGAGTGGGTGAAGAGGAATTTACGTTCCCATAGAAGATAAGAAGTTATTCTGAGAAGATAATTGTTGATACAACTGCTCATTGTTATCACCGTTAATAATAATAATTTTATAAAAAAAGATAGAGTTGAATAAGTCATGCATTAAAGCAATACTATGTAACATTTCTACCTTAAAATAACAGCTTGAACAAAATTGTGCGGCTAGAATGAGTTTTAATATTACGATATCCTATGCCCTTCGGGGGTCTGAGTTGGAAAAACTGCGCTATGTAACTTTGCTGGAGCGGCCCGGGAGCTGAGCGGAAGTACTTCGACTTGCTTTCTGGCACACCTACCGCAAAAACAAATAGACCCCTCTCACGCTCCCAGGTACATTTGATTACTCTTGCCCTCTCGGTCGACATAGCTTGCACCTTCTGACTCCTCGCCGGTTCGTCAACAAACGTGAAAAGTGAAAATGAAAGGGTGTTGTATTTACGACAGTGTAACCGTACATTACCTCCAAGCCTGTAGGGGGAGCTCCAGAGTGGGCTTTTTGACATTGTATCGCTTTAACTATGAGGAAGAGAAAGTCCAGGATGAGCAGGCGTGACAGACCTGTGAGGTCATGGAGAGGCTGTGGTGGACGGATAAAGCCGGAAAATGGCAGTGATGAAGCCATAAAACCGGAGTGGTTCTGCCGGAACCTGACGGTGTGACACCCGGGGGAAGTGAAGTGACCGCACCGTCTGGGTTTTCTGCTGTTTTCGGATCACAGATCAGTGTTTCAGCTGTAAAGATGTCTTCAGAGTCAGAGGAAACAGAGTCTGAAAGCACGATGGACCCTCACCACAGACTGCTGGACGTCACCTGGAAACCGGAAATAAAGATAATCACCACAGGTATCTGAGGTGTTCTCATTCACATTTGTTTTCATTTAAAGTCCGAATTAAAACTCTGCTTTGCATTTATGGACTAATGTTGCTGATATGTCCGTGTTGTGCAGGAACCGTCCAAATATCTGCTTTTAACTGGAAGACTGGGTTTCTGTGGTTGGATGAAATACCTATGATCAGTTTGTTTCACATACAAATTAACAACTTGATTTGATTGCGACATCTTCTATATTTAATTCATTGTATTAATTAAATTAATTGTATTTGTTAATATACAATTAAGCTGATGACACTTAAATATAAAAGATGTTGCAGGTTGCAGATGTTGAACACATCCCATAAAAGTCAGGACAGAGAATCTGTTTCCTTTTCCCGCTCTGTGACGTTTCCTTCTCCCGCTCTGTGACGTTTCCTTCTCCCGCTCTGTGACGTTTCCTTCTCCCGCTCTGTAACGTTTCCTTCTCCCGCTCTGTGACGTTTCCTTCTCCCGCTCTGTAACGTTTCCTTCTCCCGCTCTGTGGCGTTTCCTTCTCCCGCCCTGTAACGTTTCCTTCTCCCGCCCTGTAACGTTTCCTTCTCCGGCTCTGTGACGTTTCCTTCTCCCGCTCTGTAACGTTTCCTTCCTTCTCCCGCTCTGTGACGTTTCCTTCTCCCGCTCTGTGACGTTTCCTTCTCCCGCTCTGTGACGTTTCCTTCTCCCGCTCTGTAACGTTTCCTTCTCCCGCTCTGTGACGTTTCCTTCTCCCGCTCTGTGACGTTTCCTTCTCCCTCTCTGTGACGTTTCCTTCTCCCGCCCTGTAACGTTTCCTTCTCCGGCTCTGTGACGTTTCCTTCTCCCGCTCTGTAACGTTTCCTTCCTTCTCCCGCTCTGTGACGTTTCCTTCTCCCGTTCTGTGACGTTTCCTTCTCCCGCTCTGTGACGTTTCCTTCTCCCGCTCTGTAACGTTTCCTTCTCCCACTCTGTGACGTTTCCTTCTCCCGCTCTGTGACGTTTCCTTCTCCCGCTCTGTGACGTTTCCTTCTCCCTCTCTGTAACGTTTCCTTCTCCCGCTCTGTGACGTTTCCTTCTCCCTCTCTGTAACGTTTCCTTCTCCCACTCTGTGACGTTTCCTTCTCCCACTCTGTGACGTTTCCTTCTCCCGTTCTGTGACGTTTCCTTCTCCCGCTCTGTGACGTTTCCTTCTCCCACTCTGTGACGTTTCCTTCTCCCACTCTGTAACGTTTCCTTCTCCCACTCTGTAACGTTTCCTTCTCCCGCTCTGTGACGTTTCCTTCTCCCACTCTGTAACGTTTCCTTCTCCCACTCTGTAACGTTTCCTTCTCCCGCTCTATGACGTTTCCTTCTCCCACTCTGTGACGTTTCCTTCTCCCGCTCTGTAACGTTTCCTTCTCCCGCTCTGTGACGTTTCCTTCTCCCTCTCTGTAACGTTTCCTTCTCCCACTCTGTGACGTTTCCTTCTCCCACTCTGTAACGTTTCCTTCTCCCGCTCTGTGACGTTTCCTTCTCCCACTCTGTGACGTTTCCTTCTCCCTCTCTGTAACGTTTCCTTCTCCCACTCTGTGACGTTTCCTTCTCCCGCTCTGTGACGTTTCCTTCTCCCACTCTGTAACGTTTCCTTCTCCCTCTCTGTGACGTTTCCTTCTCCCACTCTGTAACGTTTCCTTCTCCCGCTCTGTGACGTTTCCTTCTCCCGCTCTGTAACGTTTCCTTCTCCCGCTCTGTAACGTTTCCTTCTCCCGCTCTGTGACGTTTCCTTCCTTCTCCCACTCTGTGGCGTTTCCTTCTCCCGCTCTGTAACGTTTCCTTCTCCCGCTCTGTGACGTTTCCTTCTCCCGCTCTGTCACGTTTCCTTCTCCCACTCTGTCACGTTTCCTTCTCCCACTCTGTAACGTTTCCTTCTCCCACTCTGTAACGTTTCCTTCTCCCACTCTGTGACGTTTCCTTCTCCCACTCTGTAACGTTTCCTTCTCCCGCTCTGTGACGTTTCCTTCTCCCGCTCTGTCACGTTTCCTTCTCCCACTCTGTGACGTTTCCTTCTCCCGCTCTGTGACGTTTCCTTCTCCCTCTCTGTGACGTTTCCTTCTCCCGCTCTGTGACGTTTCCTTCTCCCTCTCTGTAACGTTTCCTTCTCCCACTCTGTGACGTTTCCTTCTCCCACTCTGTGACGTTTCCTTCTCCCGTTCTGTGACGTTTCCTTCTCCCGCTCTGTGACGTTTCCTTCTCCCACTCTGTGACGTTTCCTTCTCCCACTCTGTAACGTTTCCTTCTCCCACTCTGTAACGTTTCCTTCTCCCGCTCTGTGACGTTTCCTTCTCCCACTCTGTAACGTTTCCTTCTCCCACTCTGTAACGTTTCCTTCTCCCGCTCTATGACGTTTCCTTCTCCCACTCTGTGACGTTTCCTTCTCCCGCTCTGTAACGTTTCCTTCTCCCGCTCTGTGACGTTTCCTTCTCCCTCTCTGTAACGTTTCCTTCTCCCACTCTGTGACGTTTCCTTCTCCCACTCTGTAACGTTTCCTTCTCCCGCTCTGTGACGTTTCCTTCTCCCACTCTGTGACGTTTCCTTCTCCCTCTCTGTAACGTTTCCTTCTCCCACTCTGTAACGTTTCCTTCTCCCGCTCTGTGACGTTTCCTTCTCCCGCTCTGTAACGTTTCCTTCTCCCGCTCTGTAACGTTTCCTTCTCCCGCTCTGTGACGTTTCCTTCCTTCTCCCACTCTGTGGCGTTTCCTTCTCCCGCTCTGTAACGTTTCCTTCTCCCGCTCTGTGACGTTTCCTTCTCCCGCTCTGTCACGTTTCCTTCTCCCACTCTGTCACGTTTCCTTCTCCCACTCTGTAACGTTTCCTTCTCCCACTCTGTAACGTTTCCTTCTCCCACTCTGTGACGTTTCCTTCTCCCACTCTGTAACGTTTCCTTCTCCCGCTCTGTGACGTTTCCTTCTCCCGCTCTGTCACGTTTCCTTCTCCCACTCTGTGACGTTTCCTTCTCCCGCTCTGTGACGTTTCCTTCTCCCTCTCTGTGACGTTTCCTTCTCCCGCTCTGTGACGTTTCCTTCTCCCGCTCTGTAACGTTTCCTTCTCCCACTCTGTGACGTTTCCTTCTCCCACTCTGTGACGTTTCCTTCTCCCACTCTGTGACGTTTCCTTCTCCCACTCTGTGACGTTTCCTTCTCCCGCTCTGTAACGTTTCCTTCTCCCGCTCTGTAAAGTTTCCTTCTCCCGCTCTGTGACGTTTCCTTCTCCCGCTCTGTGACGTTTCCTTCTCCCGCTCTGTAACGTTTCCTTCTCCCGCTCTGTGACGTTTCCTTCTCCCACTCTGTAACATTTCCTTCTCCCACTCTGTAACCTTTCCTTCTCCCACTCTGTAACGTTTCCTTCTCCCACTCTGTGACGTTTCCTTCTCCCGCTCTGTAACGTTTCCTTCTCCCGCTCTGTGACATTTCCTTCTCCCGCTCTGTGACGTTTCCTTCTCCCGCTCTGTGACGTTTCCTTCTCCCGCTCTGTAACGTTTCCTTCTCCCACTCTGTAACGTTTCCTTCTCCCGCTCTGTAACGTTTCCTTCTCCCGCTCTGTAACGTTTCAGACTTCCAGCAGCATCATTTCTGTAATGATGAGAGGATTCTTGCTCACCAGCAGCTCTGTGATGAGAGGAACTCCAGCCTGGAGGCACCAGGACCTCCACAAGTTAAAGAAGAACACGACGAACTCTGCACCAGTCAGATGGAACAGATTATTTGGGGTAGAATCACAGTCCACCATCTAAATCCAAATTCACAAATCCAGACTGTTTTATTTGCTGCTACATTATTAAATGTCCAAATGTCCTTTCAGAAACAACATCTTATAAACATCTATAACAATATTCCCTTAAAAAGAACAGTTCAAAGTAATGTTTGTCATGAAAACCATGTCTGTGATGAGTTTAAACACTCTGGAACTACAGTGTGAAAGAGTGTTACGTTGTGGAGCTTTGCTAACGCTTAAAACTATGTCAGATGTGGGCTTTCTTATCATCGTATTAGCAACCAAATCCGGTTTTATTTATTTAGTTTACTGATGTTTATTATTATTATTATTATTATTATTATTATTATTATTTACCCTACTCTTCATACTGTAGATTTGTATATAGCTGATGTTTACTCTCTATTTTTATTCTATTCTATTTGCTTGTTTTTCTGTACGCTGTTGCAACACAATAATTTCCCAAATTGGGATGAATAAAGCATCTATCTATCTATCTATCTATCTATCTATCTCTGCCACTTCAGATCTCAAGCAAACAGGCTGTAAAGAGGAGGAGGAGGAGAAGGAGGTTCTTGCTGCTCAGCTGTCCTGTAACCAGGAGAAGAACTCCAGGCTGGACCAGGAAGAACCTCCACAAATTAAAGCGGAACAGGAGGAACTCTGCACCAGTCAGAATGAAGAGCAGCTCCTACTGAAGCAGGAGACTGACATCTTTATGAAGACTTCTAACTATCAGGAAAGTGACCAGAGTGAACCGCAACCAAACAGTAACCAGCTTCTTTCTCAGAACTTTCTTGTGGCTGAGAGGCGAGAAGAAAGCAACCACGAAGACTACGGTTCAACGAGGAATGCAGGGCTGAAGCAGAGTGAGACAAATCCCCGAAACGTTAGTCAAATTGACAAAGTAGATAATTGTCCGACGTCAGATAGTGACGCGTGTAAAAAGTCAGTGAGATGTGACTTTTGTGGTAAGGAATTTAGGTTTAATTCTGAACTTCGGAAACATTCAACAGCCCACACGGGTGAAAAGCCGTATGCTTGCAAAACTTGCGGTAAAACATTTAGTCATTTATCAACATTGAAATCTCATCTAAAAATCCACACTGGTGAGAAGTCATATTCGTGTAAAATATGCGGGAAAAGCTTCACTCAAAGTACAAATCTGACCATGCATATGAGGATTCACACAGGTGAAAGACCATACTCGTGCAACACCTGCTGGAAAACTTTCACTCAAAGTGGCAGTTTGGCTGCTCACATGAGAACTCACACGGGTGAAAAATCCTATTCGTGTGAAGTGTGCGGGAAAAGTTTCAGACAAAGTGGGATTTTAACTATCCACATGAGAACTCACACGGGGGAAAAGTCCTACTCGTGTGAAGTGTGCAGTAGAAGCTTCAGACACGGTCATACTCTGTTGAGCCATTTGAGAACTCATACAGGTGAGAAGCCACATACGTGTGAAAAATGCGGTAAAACCTTCAGTCAAAGTGGCACGTTGACTGTCCATATGAGAACTCACACAGATCAGAGGTCTTATTCCTGTGAAACATGTGGGAAAAGTTTCAAACACGCTGACACTTTGTTGTACCACATGAGAACTCACACCGGGGAGAGGCCGTTTCCCTGCAAAACATGCGGGAAAAGATTCAGGCATAGAGGCACTCTGATGGTCCACATGAGAACTCACACAGGTGAGAAGCCATATTCTTGTGAAATATGTGGTCGAAGTTTCACTGAAAGTGGAAAATTGACGAGCCACATAAGAACGCACACAGGGGAGGTGCTGCAGTCCTGAGTCGGCTTCGGGGAAATTATCTGGGGAGCAAAGCTTAAAAAAAACGTCAAAATTAAAAGTTAAATGTGAAAGCTTTTCAATTTAAACCATCTTTAGACCATTTAATAACTAACAAATTAGTTTATTATATTTATACAGAGCTGGTAAACTGCCTAGTTTAGGAAATTACAGCTTCATTGGTTTTGTCTGCATCCTTTCAAAAGTAATTGAAAGAATATTTCTAGATAAATTAGATTAATTTATCATTCACCAGTAAAACTATTCACCCCCCCTCGCTGCATTAGCGGTTTAATAATTTAAATGTTTACTTTAAAGCCCTTAAATAATTAGTAAACAATGACACAGATGAAAACTCATCAGATTTTGTATGTTTTGATGATGCCTCTAAATGATGCTATCCATACAAAGGTTTTCAGATGGATTCCCTAACATAAGACTTCTGGATTCCTGGTTTTCCTACCTGCCGGTGCATGATAAATGAGGCACTAGTGTCGTGTTTAGATTTGATTCACAGTTTTATGGATGATCTATCCACAAAGTTAAACCTGGTGCATGATTGGTCATTTACTGGTGAATCAGGGTTTGTATGCAGATGATCTTTTGGTCTTCAGTCTGAGAAGTGCTGACTTCAGCAGGTCCTTTCTATTTGGAACATCATATCAAACTGTTAATAAGTTTTATCATGATCCTAAAAACCAAGCACAACAAACATCTGGCATTTCCTGAATTATGTAATAAATAAATATCTTGGACATTTTATCACAGAACATATAACAGATGAAGAGTTTTATAGACGATGATTTTAAAATTTTGCAGCCTCAGTGTCTTGTATAGCTAAATTGTTTTGGGACAGTCTAATATCTGGTTTTGTCATATACAACATCAATGGTTAACTCCATGTGGGAGACAGATTTATACATAATTTAAAATGTGTTTTTTGTGTGTTCAATGTAATGTCTTGTTTTTATTCTGGATCGATGGGTCTTTAACTGCCCGCTCAACCATATGGTTGAGCACATTTTGGGTCACTATATCTCAATGAGATGAGTGCCTAACTTAGCTTAACCTGGTTGAGCCATCTCTACCACTTGGCTGAGGTACGTTGCGCTAAAGAAATCCACTAGAGGGCACTGTGTCTTTAAATAGTATTCTTTGTCATCCCCCTCCAACTAGGAAGTCAGAAACACGAAAATCCTTCCCAACATGTTGACTTTTTTTAGTAAAACTTTGAAAGGTAGGAATAATTTTTTGACATATGATAGTGTTAGAGACCTTACTAAACAGAATTATGTTACTTGATACCACCTAAAAACCTAAATTAAATGTCTAATAATTTTTTAAAAACATGCTCGACCAAATAGTTGATTTGTCGCTTTATGGTAAATGTAGCAAATTAAGCTAATGTAATTAAAATGTACTTTTTTGCTATAAAATCAAAACTAATTTTCATCTATGGCTGTAAATATGAAACATTAAGTGTTATTACAATGTTATAAATCATGAATATGCTGAGATAATTATTTTACAAAGTAATTTTTGTGACTTTCTGAGTTGATATTAGTAAATATGGTAAACCCCTAGAATAAATGTGGAAAAATCATCATTTTTGCAACTAATTCCGTTTTAACTAAATGACACAGGCTGGTATATTAATATTACTACCGTTTTTAATAAGAATTTCATTTTAACTTGTTCTACAACTACTAGATGGACACTAAAACCTTCTATGGTACAAAGCCGCGCACTCTTCTGGCCCTCGTACCAGAAAATCCTCAGGAATCTGATGGTGATCTGAGTGATGATGATGACCAAGTAGAAGATCCTGATTATCAGCCCACACAAGCAGATGGTACTGGAGACAGCTCTTTTGAATCCCTGGATGAGGAGGAGGCTCCCTCAACAAGCAGAGCTTCTACACAGCCACCTCGTAAGAAGAGCAGAAAAGGGAAACACACCCTAAAAACTGTTTCCTTGGAGGAGCCAGATGACAACCCTGACCCAAGTTACACCCCAAGCTCAAACAAAAGCTCAAGAAGAATCTGGAAGCATGAAGACATTGAAGAATTCTAGGTTTCAAATTCAAGATTTGAACCCCCTGATACTTCAAAATGCTCTTCACTAATGAGATGATTGAACATATCGCACATCATACTAATTTGTACTCTGCTCAAGAGTTGGGGGATCCAATCAAGACTAGCCCTGAAGAGATAGAGCATTTCTTAGCGATCCTTCTCTTTATGGGTGTTTTCAATTTCCCATCGCTGGAGGACTACTGGCACCATGAATCACGTTTCAACGTGATAGCTGATATCATGCCAAGGAAGAGATTCCAGCTGTTACGCCGATACATTCATTTCAATGATAATCAGCAGTGGAATGAGAGTCCGGACCGATTTTACAAAATCCGTCCCCTTTTTGAAATGCTTCGTGAGCGGTGTCTCCTGATACCATCCACTCACAAGCACAGTGTTGATGAGGTCATGGTAGCATATAAAGGCACAAGGGCTGGCACCCTCCGCCAGTATATCGCCAACAAGCCAGACAAGTGGGGCTTTAAATTATTCTGTCGAGCAAGTTCATCTGGCATCATCCACGACTTTCTGCTTTATCAAGGGGCATCCACGTTCTTCAATGTTGACCTCAGTGAACAGGAACAAACGCTACTTCTGGGCGCAAAAGTAGTGACAACGCTGTGCAGATCCATAATAGAGCCCCAGTTGTCTGTTGTCTTTTGTGACAACTTCTTCACAAGTTTCAACTTGGTCCAGAACCTGCACACTGCCCTGGGTGTCAAGTGCATCGGCACCGTACGACCAAACCGTACTGGTGGAGCTCCCTTGATGGCAGACAAAGACCTGAAGAAAAGGGGCGTGGAGCCTGTGATTATAGGGCTGCTGAAGGGGTTATTGCAGTGAAATGGTTCGATAACAAATGTGTCAACCTGCTAAGTAATGCCTGTGGGATCATGCCTTTTTCAACAGTGAAACGGTGGTGCAGAGAGTCCCGAGCAAAGATAAAAATCCCATGCCCATCACTCATCCCTGCCTATAATGAGCATATGGGAGGAATCGATCTTTCCGACATGCTTGTACACCTGTACAACACCCCGGCCAAGTCAAGGAGATGGTATGTCCCCCTGTTCGGATACATCCTTGACCTCTGCATCGCAAATTCCTGGCTGCTCTACAAAAGGGACAGTGGCCTCCTGAATGAGAAACCCATGTCTCTCAAACGGTTCCGCCTGGCAGTCGCCCACAGTTTGAACCAGTTCAATAAGTCAGCATCCAAAGTTGGCCGACCATCTTTCAGCGCTCCACCAACAGAGAAGACAGGATACAGCCCAAGACCCTCACGACCAAAACCACAACCAGATGTGCGCTACGACTACTTGGGACACTGGCCTGTTCACTGTGAAAAGCGAGGGCGATGCAACCATTGTCCAAAGGGAGTGTCTAGGTGGAAATGCAACAAATGCAGTGTTTTCTTGTGTTTGAATGCAAAACAGGAATGCTTTGCAGCATATCACCAGAGGTAAAGTGGATCTAATGCACAAAAAGCATTTGTGCTGTTGCACAACCACACAGATGAGTTTTTTTTGAGGTGAAAAGGTCGAAAATGTGATGTTTAAATATGTTTGGAAATGTTTTCCTGTGTTTGCAATGTTTTTTCAAAGTTTAAATGGTAACCAGCAATACTAGTTCCATGAGAAATGTGACTCTTGTGTCCCATAAAACATGACTGCTGTTGCACCAACACAGACGAGGTGTGTTGAGATATTAAAGCGAGAAATGCAAATGTTTATATTGTTTTGCAGTATTTTCTTTTCCTTTTTGAATGCAAAAATGAATGTTTTGCTCTGTTACATATAATCAAAAGTGGATTGAATGTGAGAATTTTGTGCTGTTGCACTTTAACACAGATACAGTCAAGATGGGAAAATTAGAAATGCAATATTTCCTTGTTCGAAGCAATATTTTCCTTGGTTGAAATAAAACCAGCAGTGTTTTGTGGCATACTAACAGAAATAAAGTGTATCCAGTGCCCCAGACATTTTTTGTTGTTTATTTCTTCATAAATTAGCATTTTATTTGAATTTATCTACTGTTCCTGGTATTTTCATGAAGTTATGCACTTAAACCATTAAGTGAAATCTCAACCGTTTGGTAGAGATCAATATTTTAAAAACCACAGGGTCTGTTAAAAAAAAAAAAATCATTGATTTTTCTTATGACTCCCCCAAGGGTAAAAGAAATGCAAAGAAATATTTTTTTCACATTTTTTTTCTTGGTGGGGTTGTAAAGTTTGTATCAATTAATAAATGATTTGATGTATGTCAGACCTTGTGAGAAAGCTCAAATAAAACCTGGTTTCTCTCTGTCATACGCCACAATTAATCTGTGGCCGTCAGATTGCCCAGAGGGTGCAAATCAAAATCTGCCATCGAGCACGTTTACTGGTCCAAGTTCCAGAATAAGTTGGTTAAATGTTCAGCCTGTTCAGAGTAACAGAAGAGGAAATAAATCTTAAAGTCATAATGTTACTTTTGACCTGCTCATAGCTGCAGTTTGTCCATACAGTGCAAACAGGTTATTAGTGACACACTCACTGGTTTGGGTTGCAACCTCTTGCAGGAGTTCCTGGATATGTGAAGCACTCTGCTGTCCAACTCTTTCCAAACCTTCTCTGATGGGTTTTGGTTGGATGATTGTGGAAGCAAAGTCATGTGCAGCACTCCTTCGCTTTTTTAGTTACAGTTCTTACAGATCCTGGAGTTGGTTTTCATTTGTTCTGAAGTGGATAGAAGAGAGAAGAACAAATAACTGGCAGATCATCATGTACACCTCACACCTTTTCAATTCAATTCATTTTTATTTATATAGCGCCAAAAACAACAAATGTCATCTCAAGGCACTTAAATAATAAAGTCCAATTCAAGCCAATTGGAATTCAATTAATTGTAATCATAATTATTAAACCCAGTAAGTGGTGGAAAACCTGAAGATAAAACTGGGTTTTTCTTTGGAATAAATCTTGTTGCCACCTCTGATATGTCTGACTGTAAATGCTCTGATTGATCATCGTGCTCCTTTCTGACTGTGATCATTAAATATTCTGAACATGAACTAACGTTCTACGGTTCTTCTTATACGCGTTACTGTTGGTGTAGAAGGTGTGTGTATTGTTGGACTTTCCTGGCCAGGACACCAGGAAAAAGAGTTATTTAATCTCAAGAGTTATTATTCCCGGTTAAATGAAATGTTCAAATGAATGAATGAATGAATGTTGGAAGCCAAGGTTGTTTTTTTTTTGGGGGGGGGGGGGAGCAAAAACATGCAAGTTCTATCAAGCAAAGCAGAAGCCAGATATTCATCAGAACATGTGCACAGATAGTACGGCAGGAATATTAATCTGCGTAACATCCAAAGACAAACTGGTGGTGGAAGGAAGGTGGCCTTGAAGAGAATGGAGGTAATACCATAATTTGTTTAAGAAGAGGTCGAACAGGTCTGAATGATCCTGTTCAGGACCCAAACACCAAACTATCAGAAGGAGGAGGCACAGACGGGCGGTGACAGTGAGAGGTCACCTGTTCAAAAAGAAACCAAAGATGCCGCTGAGGCAGGAATACACCACAACCCAAACTGAGTAGCTTCCCAACAGGGGAACCACAAGAAGGGGGACAACACTGATCTGGCAAATGGAGAATCTGTAAGTACAGGGAGGGTCGATGAGCAGAGTGACAACGGGTGGGTGATTCCCAGGAGACAGGTGTGACCGAGACCAGACACCCGAGGACATCTGGGGGTAAAGAACGCAACAGAATCTAACTGAGGACTGAAACAGCCATTTCCTAGTAAAATATGCGGGAAAAGATTCAGACGCACAAATCATCTGAAAGTCCACATGAGAATTCACACAGGAGAGAAGCCATTTCTTTGTAAAATATTTTTGTAAAATTGAATTCCCTAATTAGAACTCACTTAGGTCAGAAGTGGTACTAAAATGTCAGCAGGAAACGTTTATCCAGCAAGCAAAGCTTGGGACATAAGGAGTGAATGAGTTCTAATGTGATGAGACTGCGCTGTGGGAGATGGGATGATTAAAATCTGGTTTTCATCTCTTTTAGACCTGCCAACTTTGACCTATTCTCTCTATTTGTCTTGTTGTCCTCTGTTTGTCCATTTATATCTCCCTCTGCTACTCAACTGCTTCAGCTCCGCTGTCGAAGGGACAGATACAGGAAATCTTTCCTGCCACATGCCATCACTCTGTATAATAACAGTTAATCATTGTTCTGCACTAATTATGTTCATTATGGTCATTTCAATTTCGCACAACTGCATTTGTTGCAAATTTTGCTGTACATATTTTACATATACATATCTACATATTTATACACATTCCAAACTGAATCTCAGCTGGTACTGCTTTTAAGTTGCATTTATATTTTACGGCACTTTTACATTTTATAGCATTTTTATATTCTATTTCATTTCATTTATAACCTTGTCTGTATGCTGCAACTGCAAAGTAATTTCCCAGCTGGGAGTAATAAAGTACTTCTATTCTATTCTATTAACTGGCCACAAGTTTAATTGATTTGATGCTATATTTTTCATTTTTATTCCTTTAAGTCCATCTCAGTTGTGCACAAAACCCCCCAAGAGCTCCCTGCTCTTCTCAGAGCCTAAATGAAACAAACAATCATATTTACAGGTCAGAAGTGTAACCGAGTACTTTTACTCAAGTATCCTCAGAGGATTGAGGGGTCGTCTATCGGTCAGTAGGTTGGTGTTTCAGTCCCTTTCTCCAGAGGTTCAGAAGACTGAACCCGACCGTACACTTGGTGTATGACAGAAGGATGTTATCTTGTAAAATGTTGTGTGTTTGTTTGTTTGTTTATTTATTAGGAGCCCCATTAGCTGCAGCAAGCTGCCGCTATTCTTCCTGGGGACCTCATCAAAATACATTACAAATAAAGTACTTTACAAAAAATAATTTCATGGCATTGAGTATATTATATAGTGCATTAATCAAAATTCACAATTCCATTACAAATTACATGAAATTCAGAACATAAATACACAGTTTCCTTCCATCTAATCCAGTCATGATAGTTCCATACATACTAAATCAGTCCACAAGGCCCTTACCATTAAACAGGTACTTTAAGGTCTTTTTAAACAAAGATTTACCATCAATTTGTGAAATGGGTTTTGGAAGCTGATTCCATTCCTGCATGCCCCTATAAATCACTGTTCTTTTAAAGCATTCTCCTTTTATGCAGTGTGAACTGCATAAAAAAAACCTCCACCAGCTTATTTGTTTTTAAAAAAAGAAGCAGTTTGTGTTTGAAGGCGGAACTTAAAAAAAGTGAACTCGCTGTTTCCGTCGGAGCTTTACACAGGAAACAGGAACTGAACTGAAAGCGTTAGCAGAGTTAGCTTCGGTGTGTTGTCTGAGCTGAATCTGTGAGTGTGAGCAGGAACAATGTCTTCAGTTCAGCATCTGAGAGAGTTTATCAGCCAGCGGCTCACTGCTGCTGCTGAGGAAATATTCTCAGAGTTTGAGAAAACCATCGTCCGGTACGAGGAGGAGATCGACCGGCAGCGCAGGCTGCTGGATGTCACCTGGAAACCCGGAATAAAGCTCCACACAGCAGGTGAGGAACACTGAGATGGATGTAAATCTTTCAGTTACCAAAAGAGTCAAATTAGTATAAGAAATTCAGTTTAAAAAAAAAAAAAAAAACCTAATCCCAAAATAATGAACGTTATCACGTCTAAAAGTAGAAAAAAAAAACAGACAATAATAAGCATTATATGTTATTCAGCATCAAGAAAAAGTAAATAAGATTCAATTTAAAGCTTAAGAAAAGGAATATAAGATATAATCTAATGACTAATTATGGAACAATTAATATAAATGAAATGATTAAACTGTTTTATGCCACCAGAAATGAATAATCTAGAAGCTCTTTGTGGGTTTTAGACTGGAATTAAGATTTGTTCCCATTTCCTTAGCTGCATGTGTGAAAAACAGCAAAGATAACACAGTCTGACAGACAGAAAACAGGATTTCTGCAGCAACAAGGTGATTCCCAAAGAGCTGTTAGCTGAAAACTTGGCATATCTCAGCATGGTGTGCAGTGTGTCCTTAAAACATTTGAGGAAACTGGACAAGTGGAGGACAAAAGAAGAAGTGTCAGGCCTAAAGAACTATCTCCAGCAGATGAACAGGATCTGAAAGTGATGTCCTTAAGAAATAGAATCAATCTGCTGTTATTGTGGTCATTGGTGGTTTCATTCTGTTCCATTAATGTCCTTCCAGATGATGAAGAGTGAGTCTGGATGTTGTAGTTTTTAGGTGGTTACCTGGTCAGTCAGATGTTCCTGCTGGCTGTGGGGGATTCAACTGTCCAATAACATCTGAGTGTTTTACTCTTTTAAAAAGCTGAAATTTGAATATGCATACTCTCAAAATCCACATTCATTGTTTAACTGCAACATTAATATTATTTGATGAACAGATTAATTAGAATCTTGTTTCACTGTTGAAATATTTTCAGTCCTTGATGTATTTTCTAACATCTTTCTGATGGTCACCAACAGCCTCTTTGTGTTTTTATTCCACCCAGATCTCCCACAGCATTTTATCTGGAACAACGAGGAGGTTCTTGCTGGCCAGCAGCTCTGTAACCAGAGGAGGAACTCCAATGCTGACCGGGAGGAACCAGAACTTCCAGAGTTTAAAGAGGAAGAGCAAGTTGTTCTGAAGCTGGAGACCGATTCCATTCTGGTGACTCCCACTTATCAGGAAACTGACCACAGTGAACCAGAACCAAACAGCGACCACCTCCTCTATCAAAACTGTCCTGAAGCTGAGAGCCAAGATCAGGAAGGAAGCACGTTTCAAGACTCTGGATCAAGTCGAATTGAAGAGCAGAGACATCACAGTGACAATGTGGACAACTCTCTGATGTCAGAGAGTCTTTGTAATACCGACACAGCTAAAAAGTTGATAGAATGTGATGTTTGTGGAAAAGCCTTTAAGTTTAGGTCCCAAATTAAGACTCATTACAGGGTGCACACGGGCGAGAAGCCGTTTTATTGCAAAATATGCGGAAATAGTTTCACTTTACGCAGTACTTTGAATGCCCACACGAGAATTCACACTGGAGAGAAGCCGTTTCTTTGTAAAATATGCGGGAAAAGATTCAGACGCACAAATCATCTGAAAGTCCACATGAGAATTCACACAGGAGAGAAGCCATTTCCTTGCAAAATATGTGGGAAAAGTTTCAGACGGACAAATCAATTGAATTCCCACAATAGAACTCACTTAGGTCAGAAGTGGTACTAAAATGTCAGCAGGAAACGTTTATCCAGTAAGAAAAGCTTGGGACATAAGGAGTGAATGTGTTCTAATGTGATGAGACTGTTGGAGATGGGATGATTAAAATCTGGGTTTCATCTCTTTCAGACTGCCAATAGACCTGCCAACTTTGACCTATTCTCTCTATTTGTCCTGTTGTCCTCAGTTTGGCCATTTATCTCTCCCTCTGCTACTTAACTGGGCCACAAGTTTGACTTGATGCTATATTTTTCATTTTTATTCCTTTAAAGGTATAGTTCGCCTCTTTTGACATGAAGCTGTATGACATCCCATATCAGCAACATCATTTCTGAACATCTTCTTACCCCCTGCTGCGTCCTGTGAGCCGAGTTCCAGCCTCGTTTTGGTGTTGATGAAGGTAGTCCGGCTAGTTGGCTGGGGTTTAAAAAATAAAGCGTTTTGCTTCTCAGAACAATATGCGTTCAAAAGAGTAATACATTTACATCACAAAATCGTTCTCCAGGAAAAAGTCAGACCTCACAATCTCTTAGCGCTATTTTTTCCTCCCTTCATATCAATGCGTTTAGCCACCTAGCGATAGCCGCACCTGTTACGGTGTTTGCTGCTCGGAAGCAGGGGACTGCTCGGTCTGCACTTCGGTATGCACAGCAGGTAAACAAAAGAAAAGGAAGGAAAGGAAACAAAAGAAAAGAAAAGGAAAGGAAGGAAAGAGAAGGAAAGGAAATTAAAGGAAACAAAAGAAAAGGAAAGAAAGAAGGAAATGAAAGGAAAGAGAAGGAAAGCAAAGACAACAAAAGGAAAAGAAACAAAAGGAAACAAAAGGAAAGAAAGGAAAGACGCCTGCCGACAGCCGTGCCTGTTACGGTGTTTGCTGCTCAGGTGGCTGAACGCAGTGATACGAAGGGAGAGAAAATAGGGCCAAGCGATTGTGAGGTCTGACTTTTTCCTGGAGAACGATTTTGTGATGCAAATGTATTACTCTGTTGAACGCATATTGTTTTGAGAAGCAAAACGCTTTATTTTTTAAACCCCAGCCAACTAGCCGGACTACCTTCATCAACACCAAAACGAGGCTGGAACTCTGCTCACAGGACGCAGCAGGGGGTAAGAAGATGTTCAGAAATGATGTTGCTGATATGGGATGTTACACAGCTTCATGTCAAAAGAGGCAAACTATCCCTTTAAGTCCATCTCAGTTGTGCTGAAAACCCCCCAAGAGCTCTCTGCTCTTCTCAGAGCCTAAATTAAACAAACAATCATATTTACAGGGCAGAAGTGTAACAGAGTACTTTTACTCAAGTATCCTCAGAGGGTTGAGGGGCGGTCTATCGGTCAGTAGGTTGGTGTTTCAGTCCCTTTCTCCAGAGGTTCAGAAGACTGAACCCGACCGTACACCTGGTGTATGACAGAAGGATGTTGTTAGCCCGATTCTTTTATTGGAAGCCCAAGAACAAGCTGGAGAAGTCTTAAGTTAAACAAAGTATTTATTGGTGGTCACGTAAGTCAAGTATCAGCGCTGGACTCGGAGAGACAGAGTTCTCGCATAAAATCCGTCCGACCGAGTCCCGATATCCGGAAACATTTCATATTTATGTTCACCATTATGTCAGAGGTTGTACCTACACTTGACAACGTATCATTAAACATTTACTAGTGATGTGAGCAGGCCATCCACCATCTTCGTCGTGTTCTTTGGATGTGATAAACAACGTGTGTGTGAGTGTTGTTTCAGGCGTGCATCTACTGCACCAGACCTGTCTGTCCTAAGAGACGCTTTATCTGACCCAGTTATTTTATCCCGCTGCGTCATCTTAAAGTCTTGGACATACATTGCGTTTGTATGGCAAGGCAATTTTATTTATAGAGCACAATTCATAAACAAGGCAAATTCAAAGTGCTTCACAGCTACACAAGAAGGCAATAAAATCATTAATAAATAAATAAATAATAATAATAAAAATTAAAAAACCCATTAAAAATAATCAATTAATTAATTTAAAAGTGACGAGTGCAGATAAAATACTTTCAGGTGTCATATGCACAGCTAAATAGAACCGTTTTCAGCCTGGATTTATGAGCAGAGTGTAAACGTACAAACATAGATTATTTAGTGAACTACAGAATATGAATACATAAAGTCTAAGAATAAAGCCAATTTATAACAATGTTGTCTTGTAAAATGTTGTGTGTGAACTGCATAAAAAAAAACCTCCACCAGCTGATTTTAAAAAAACAGAAAGAAGCAGTTTGTGTTTTTGAAGGCGGAACTTAAAAAAAGTGAACTCGCTGTTTCCGTCGGAGCTTTACACAGGAAACAGGAAGTGAACTGAAAGCGTTAGCAGAGTTAGCTTCGCTGTGTTGTCTGAGCTGAATCTGTGAGTGTGAGCAGCAACAATGTCTTCAGCTCAGCATCTGAGAGAGTTTATCAGCCAGCGGCTCACTGCTGCTGCTGAGGAAATATTCTCAGAGTTTGAGAAAACCATCGTCCGGTACGAGGAGGAGATCGACCGGCAGCGCAGGCTGCTGGATGTCACCTGGAAACCCGGAATAAAGCTCCAAAGAATAGGTATGAAACACAGTGATGGGCTGGATGAAGCTGCAGCTTCATCACTGTAATAAACCTGCTGCAGACCCAACTTTAAGGAAACTCAACTCAAACTTTATATAGCTAATGTTTATTTACTATTTTTATTTTATTCGCTTGATTTTACTTTAATTGTTTACATATCTTTTACTGTATGCTGCTGCAACAAAATAGTTTCCTAAATTGGGATGAATAAAGTACTTATCTGTCTTTCTATCTTTATTTTTGCAGCATTTAGCTGTTATGATGCAAACAAGTGGAACAAACTGCCAGTGGAGATTAAACTTTCACCAAATAGAGACATTTTTTAAATCCAGGTTAAAGACATTTCTTTTCTCATGTGTCTGTGCATGAAATCTTTTTTAACTTATCTAGACTGTTGCTTGTCTTTAAATTCATTTAAATGTTTTTATTTGTTTCTCTTTATATTCTTTTATGTATTTTTAATGCTTCTTCCACTCCCTGCTGCAATGCTTTTATTTTATGTGAAGCACTTTGAATTGTTTGTACATGAAATGTGCTCTATAAATAAATCAAATTTATTTATAGAGCACATTTAAAAAAAACAACCGAGGTTGACCAAAGTGCTGTACACCATAAAAGCTGCATTAAAAGGTAAAAGTGACTCAGATAATGTTACCGTTCCAAGCAGTTAAAATCAATAGATACTTCAGCACAGTGCAATAAAATAGAATAAAATGAGTTCAAATAAATAAAATAAAGATATAAAACAAATCAAGGTTATCAGCCAAGAGTCTACTTAAATATGATTAAAAGCCAGGGAGAAAATGTGTGTTTTTAAGGAGGATTTAAAAGCCTCAAAAGATCCTGCAGATCGAATGTTGCCAGGGAAGGTTATTCCAGAGCCCAGGGGCCCAGGGGCCGCTACCACAAAGGCTCGGTCACCTTTGGTTTGAGTTTTGTTTTAGGGGGGACCAGTAGGAGCTGATTCGACATCTCGACAACATGTTGCAGGCATCAAATTAAAAATGACTCATGTCTCCATTTCTTGTTTCAGTGATGTGTTGTATTAGAATTATTTCAGCTAAATCCAGGAGTCCTGACCCAGAGTTGAGATGATTACTGTTGATCCAGCCTTTCTGTGTCCTGATCAGCAGTTCTGCAGCTTCCTGAAGCTCTTTCAGAGTGTCTCTTTGGACATTTTCTGCTTCTTCCCTCATCTTCAGTCCAGTCCTTGTACCTGAGCATCTTCAGAGGAATGTGTTTTTTCTCTGTTAAGCCACTTAAAGGGATAGTTCGTCTCTTTTGACATCAAATCAAATTTATTTATGTAGCACATTTCATGTATAAACAATTCAAAGTGCTTTACATAAAATAAAATCATTGCAGCAGGGAGTGGAAGAAGCATTAAAAATACATGAAATAATATAAAGAGAAACAAAAAATAATTTAAATGAATTTAAAAACAAGCAACAGTCCAGATAAGTTCAAAGATATCGTGCAGATTTCATGCATAGACACATGAGAACAGAAATGTTTTTAACCTGGATTTAAAAATGTCTCCATTTGGTGAGAGTTTAATCTCCACTGGCAGTTTGTTCCACTTGTTTGCAGCATAACAGCTAAATGCTGCTTCTCCATGTTTAGTCTGGACTCTGGACTGGACCAGCTGACCTGAGTCCTTGGATCTAAGAGCTCTGCTGGCTTTATATTCTCTGAACATATCACAGAGTTAAACCATCAGCAGACTTTTAAAATCTATTCTGTGACTGACTGGAAGCCAGAGTAAAGATTTTAAAGCTGCTGTGACATGAAGCTGTGTAACATCCCATATCAGCAGCATCATTTCTGAACATCTTCTTACCCCCTGCTGCGTCCTGTGAGCAGAGTTCCAGCCTCGTTTTGGTGTTGATGAAGGTAGTCCGGCTAGTTGGCTGGGGTTTAAAAAATAAAGCGTTTTGCTTCTCAGAACAATATGCGTTCAACAGAGTAATACATTTGCATCACAAAATGGTTCTCCAGGAAAAAGTCAGACCTCACAATCTCTTGGCCCTATTTTCTCTCCCTTCGTATCACTGCCTGCTGCCGCCTGCCGACAGCCGCGCCTGTTACGCTGTTTGCTGCTCGGTCTGCACAGCAGGCAGTGATACGAAGGGAGAGAAAATAGGGCCAAGAGATTGTGAGCTCTGACATTTTCCTGGAGAACCATTTTGTGATGCAAATGTATTACTCTTTTGAACGCATATTGTGTCACGGGTTGTGGGTGAGTCGGATCCAAAGGCAACAGGAACTCCTTGTTGTGAAAAGAAATGCGTTTTATTAACAATAGTCCAAACGTAAGGAGCAACATATACAGAAACTAAAGCACTTGGAGACATACAAGAATCTGAAAGGGAACAAGGGACAGAACTGAACTTAAACACACATGACGGTAATCAGGGGAACTCAAAACATCTGGGGCAAATTAACAAGGGAAAACCAAAAACACAGGAGAGAACAAGGTGACCAAAAACACGGATTCTGACATGTTGTTCTGAGAAGCAAAACGCTTTATTTTTTAAACCCCAGCCAACTAGCCGGACTACCTTCATCAACACCAAAACGAGGCTGGAACTCTGCTCACAGGACGCAGCAGGGGGTAAGAAGATGTTCAGAAATGATGTTGCTGATATGGGATGTCATACAGCTTCATGTCAAAAGAGGCGAACTGTCCCTTTAACTCTGAGCTATGAACCATTCAGGCAGGAAAAAGGCTCCTAACTCGAGGGATGAACCAGTGTTGTGTCCACACAGAACAGACAACTTAGCAAAGAAGCCATTTTAAACTGGATCTTTAGGCACTTTGTTCCCAGCAGCCTGTCACAGAGACACATCATTTGTTCCCATTTCTTTAGCTGCATCTGTGAAAAACAGCTTCATAGTTTCAACTTTTTTGTACATTTACGTTTAAAACTGCTTTCAGTTACCAAAAGAGTCAAATTAATATATGAAATTCAGTTTAAAAAAAAATCCTAATTCCAAAATAATGACTTATCACGTCTAAAAGTAAAAAAAAAACAGACAATAATAAGATTATGTTATTCAACATCAAGAAAAAGTAAATAAGATTCAATTTAAAGCTTAAAAAAGGAATATAAGATATAATCTAATGACTAATTATGGAACAATTAATATAAATGAAATGATTAAACTGTTTTATGCCACCAAAAATGAATAATCTAGAAGCTCTTTGTGGGTTTTAGACTGGAATTAAGATTTGTTCCCATTTCTTTAGCTGGATGTGTGAAAAACAGCAAAGATAACACAGTGTGACAGACACAAAACAGGATTTCTGAGGCAACAAGGTGATTCCCAAAGAGCTGTTAGCTGAAAACTTGCTAACAGTCTTTTTGTGTTTTCATTCCACCCAGATCTTCCACAGCATTTTACCTGCAACAACGAGGAGGTTCTTGCTGGCCATCAGCTCTGTAACCAGAGGAGGAACTCCGATGCTGACCAGGAGGAAGCAGAACTTCCACAGATTAAAGAGGAAGAGGAGGAGTTGTGCACCAGTCAAGAGGAAGAGCAAGTTGTTCTGAAGCTGGAGACCGATTCCATTCTGGTGACTCCCACTTATCAGGAAACTGAGCACAGTGAACCAGAACCAAACAGCGAGCACCTCCTCTATCAAAACTCTCCTGAAGCTGAGAGCCAAGATCAGGAAGGAAGCACGTTTCAAGACTCTGGATCAAGTCGAATTGAAGAGCAGAGACATCACAGTGACAATGTGGACAACTCTCTGATGTCAGAGAGTCTTTGTAATACCGACACAGCTAAAAAGTTGATAGAATGTGATGTTTGTGGAAAAGCCTTTAAGTTTAGGTCCCAAATTAAGACCCATTACAGGGTGCACACGGGCGAGAAGCCGTATTCCTGCAAAATATGCGGAAAAAGTTTCTCTTTACGCAGTAGTTTGAATGTCCACACGAGGACTCACACAGGTGAGTCTTACGCTTGCAAAACTTGTGGGAAAAAATGTATAAAGGCATCACAGCTGAAAAGGCACAGGAGCACTCACAGGGGAGAAAAGCCTGAAGCCTGGTTTATAGTCGGTAACGCAAGACGCAAAGCAAGACGCAAGAAGAAACGCAAGCCCTTGCGCGGTTGCAAGCCCCCCCTTGCGTGCTTACCTGTGTCATCTCAATTTTCTAAACTTCACGCAAGAAAAGACACTAGCCTACTACTTGAAAACGGCATACTCATCGATCAGACAGTATGCAGAGCGTTTACACACAGTGCACTTCACTCCTGCCCGAGCCGAAATCAGCCGGCCTGAAAAGCTGATTTCCCTTAAGCTATAAACTCTGTAAATATGTAACTTTAGCAACATTTGAAACATTTTCAGGCGAGAAAGTAGTCGTTTAGACCCCCAAGGTGTTGAAAATCTGACAAAATACCGGCTATTTACAAGAAGAAGAAGCATGAATCACTCGAAGAGGTCCTGGCGGTGAATTTCCTTTCATCATAGTAGGCTTGTCATTGAAAAAACCCGCTACTCCACCTACTCTCCTGGCGGTGAATCGCCACGCAGCACACGCAAGCGCCGGCAAAGCTAAATGAAGTATAAACGTCTCGAGCCATTAACATAAACGCAAGAAGAAAGCGCAAGGGCAGTAAAAAGAAGTATAACTCAGCCTTTACCCTTGCAAAATATGTGGTAAAAGTTTCAAGGGCAGCAATCATTTGAACATCCACATGAGAATTCACACGGGTGAGAAACCGTATTCTTGCAAAACATGCGGAAAGACGTTTAGTCAAAGCAATCATCTGATTTTCCACACGCAAACTCACTCCAAAGAGAAGCTGTATAGCTGTGAGATATGCAGCAAGCGTTTGAGATATAGTCGTACTTTATTGCACCACATGAGCCTTCATACCGGCGTGCAGCCGTACGCCTGTGAAGTTTACGGTGAAAGTTTCAAACATAGAAGGTTTTTGGATTCCCACATGACATCTCACTCGGGTCAGAAGTCACAGCCCTGAAACATCTGCAGGAAAAGTTCCCTTTAAAGGGACAGTTCGCCTCTTTTGACATGAAGCTGTATGACATCCCATATCAGCAACATCATTTATGAACATCTTCTTACCCCCTGCTGCGTCCTGTGAGCAGAGTTCCAGCCTTGTTTTGGCGTTGATGAAGGTAGTCCGGCTAGTTGGCTGGGGTTTAAAAAATAAAGCGTTTTGCTTCTCAGAACAATATGTGTTCAAAAGAGTTTCAAACATAGAAGGTTTTTGGATTCCCACATGACATCTCACATGACATTTGCAATACATTTGCATCACAAAATGGTTCTCCAGGAAAAAGTCAGACCTCACAATCTCTTGGCCCTATTTTCTCTCCATTCGTATCACTGCCTGCTGTGAAGACCGAGCAGTCCCCTGCTTCCGTGCAGCAAACACCGTAACAGGCGCGGCTGTCGGCAGGCGGCAGCAGGCAGTGATACGAAGGGAGAGAAAATAGGGCCAAAAGATTGTGAGGTATGACTTTTTCCTGGAGAACGATTTTGTGATGCAAATGTATTACTCTGTTGAACGCATATTGTTCTGAGAAGCAAAACGCTTTATTTTTTAAACCCCAGCCAACTAGCCGGACTACCTTCATCAACACCAAAACGAGGCTGGAACTCTGCTCACAGGACGCAGCAGGGGGTAAGAAGATGTTCATAAATGATGTTGCTGATATGGGATGTTATACAGCTTCATGTCAGAAGAGGCGAACTATCCCTTTAACTCTGACCTATGAAGCATTCAGGCAGAAAAAAGGCTCCTAACTCAAGGGATGAACCAGTGTTGTGTCCAACTTAGCAAAGAAGCCGTTTTAAACTGGATCTTTAGGCACTTTGTTCCCAGCAGCCTGTCACAGAGACACATCATTTGTTCCCTTTTCTTTAGCTGCATGTGTGAAAAACAGCTTCATAGTTTCAACTTTTTTGTACATTTACGTTTAAAACTGCTTTCAGTTACCAAAAGAGTCAAATTAATATAAGAAATTCAGTTTAAAAAAAATCCCAATCCCCCAAAAAATTAACGTTATCACGTCTAAAAGTAGGGAAAAAACAGATAATAATAAGAATTATATGTTATTCAACATCAAGAAAAAGTAAATAAGATTCAATTTAAAGCTTAAAAAAGGAATATAAGATATAATCTAATGACTAATTATGGAACAATTAATATAAATGAAATGATTAAACTGCTTTATGCCACCAAAAATGAATAATCTAGAAGCTCTTTGTGGGTTTTAGACTGGAATTAAGATTTGTTCCCATTTCTTTAGCTGGATGTGTGAAAAACAGCAAAGATAACACAGTGTGACAGACAGAAAACAGGATTTCTGCAGCAACAAGGTGATTCCCAAAGAGCTGTTAGCTGAAAACTTACTAACAGTCTTTTTGTGTTTTCATTCCACCCAGATCTTCCACAGCATTTTACCTGCAACAACGAGGAGGTTCTTGCTGGCCAGCAGCTCTGTAACAAGAGGAGGAACTCCGATGCTGACCAGGAGGAACCAGAACTTCCAGAGTTTAAAGAGGAAGAGCAAGTTGTTCTGAAGCTGGAGACCGATTCCATTCGGGTGACTCCCACTTATCAGGAAACTGAGCACAGTGAACCAGAACCAAACAGCGAGCACCTCCTCTATCAAAACTCTCCTGAAGCTGAGAGCCAAGATCAGGAAGGAAGCACGTTTCAAGACTCTGGATCAACTGGAAATGAAGAGCAGAGACATCACAGTGACAATGTGGACAACTCTCTGATGTCAGAGAGTCTTTGTAATACCGACACAGCTAAAAAGTTGATAGAATGTGATGTTTGTGGAAAAGCCTTTAAGTTTAGGTCCCAAATGAAGACTCATTACAGGGTGCACACAGGCGAGAAGCCGTATTCCTGCAAAATATGCGGAAAAAGTTTCTCTTTACGCAGTAGTTTGAATGTCCACACGAGGACTCACACAGGTGAGTCTTACGCTTGCAAAACTTGTGGGAAAAAATGTATAAAGGCATCACAGCTGAAAAGGCACAGGAGAACTCACACGGGGGAAAAGCCTTACCCGTGTAAAATATGCGGTAAAAGTTTCAAGGGCAGCGATCATTTGAACATTCACATGAGAATTCACACGGGTGAGAAACCGTATTCTTGCAAAACATGCGGAAAAAGTTTCGCTCAGGCGAGCTGTTTGACGATCCACACGAGAACTCACACGGGCGAGAAGCCGTTCTCATGCACGACCTGCGGAAAGACGTTTAGTCAAAGCAATCATCTGATTTTCCACACGCAAACTCACTCCAAAGAGAAGCTGTATAGCTGTGAGATATGCGGCAAGCGTTTGAGATACAGTCGTACTTTATTGCACCACATGAGCCTTCATACCGGCGTGCAGCCATACGCCTGTGAAGTTTGCGGTGAAAGTTTCAAACATAGAAGGTTTTTGGATTCCCACATGACTTCTCACTCGGGTCAGAAGTCACAGCCCTGAAGCATCTGCAGGAAAAGTTCACTTTAAGTCGGGGAGAGAGCGCCAAAGTTCACACAGCTAGAAAGTTCACTTCAGCGCCGTGCTGTGTTGAAATAACCATATTGTAAGTTTATTCAGGCGATTCGGCGGAGAAAAATCGATTTTTAAAATAATCCCATTAAAAATCGTGATATGTACATGAATTGATTTTTCCGCCCACCCCTAATGTTTATTAACAGTATGAATTCACAGATTGATCTTCGATGCTTTGCAGACAGGGGTTGGGCTCCAGTACTCAGCCCTCAGAACTAAACTTTACAGCATGTTTTTTCAGTGTTTTCTAAAGATATCAACTTGTTTCAGGCTGTATAAGTGACACAAAGTGTAGAAATAAGCAGAATATTTGCCAAACCGATGCATTAAATGATTTTTGCAGCTTTAATTGTCGTCACTCTTAAGTGTTAGTAATGTGTCTTTATGTGGTTATTCTTACACTCGAGCTTAGGGAGGTGAGTGGGTTCATAAAGGCTGTAGATATCAGTCTGACATCAAAAATAAAAGTAGTCAGAATTTCAGTCAAACGTATTTGCAGGGCAGGAATGTGACCGAGTACATTTACTCAGGTATGGGGATTACTTTAGAGTCATCGCTGAATGCAAACTCCTCCCAGAAAGGCCTCAGCTGGGATTCGAACCGGGAACTCTCTACTGTGAGGCGACGGTGCTAACTGCCCTGCAACCAGCAGCCCACACATCATCGTTTATGTATGAAAAATAATTTACAGACTATTAAAATGAGTTCAAATCTTACTGAGAGTGTGAAGCCACCAGGAAAACTAACCGGCTGATGGTAATCCTGAGGCTGGGCTTCTTTTTCTTGGTTCTTGGATTTAAAACTCTAAAAAATCCACATTAACTCGTTAAGAACTGCAGAAGGATTTCTACAGAAGAGTATTAGGGCCAGGCATAAGAAAAAAATAGTAATATTTTGCCTGTCGAGAATAAAGTCGACATGTCGACAATAAAGTTGATCTCAACATGTCGACTTTATTCTCGACAGGCAAAATATTACTATTTTTTCTTATGCCTGGCCCTAATACTCTTCTGTAGATTTCAGATGAGAGGTGAAATGTCTTAAAAAAAAAAAAAAGGAAGTTGAAGCTCTGCCTCGCTTTGTTGGCGGAACTAAAAAAAAAGTGAATTCGCTGTTTCTGCCGGACATTTGCGCGATGTCTTACCCAGCAGCGGAGTTAAGTTTGTTTTGGTGTCTGAGCTGAATCTGTGAGTGTGAGCAGCAACAATGTCTTCAGCTCAGCATCTGAGAGAGTTTATCAGCCAGCGGCTCACTGCTGCTGCTGAGGAAATATTCTCAGAGTTTGAGAAAACCATCGGCCGGTACGAGGAGGAGATCGACCGGCAGCGCAGGCTGCTGGATGTCACCTGGAAGCCCGGAATAAAGCTCCACACAGCAGGTACGGAACACTGTGATGGGCTGGATGAACTCACACATGGATCATCTGATCTGAGGTCTGTTCCGGCGCACGGCGCAGGTATTCGGAGCCTTTTGCGCATTAATCTGCGTAAAACCCTCCGGACGCGGATGTGATCAATCATCGTGATCAGCTGGCAGGTCATCATAAAATGATGATGTGTCGGCTGTCATCAGCAGGTGGACCCACAGGAAACACTGTTTACATCCACACACCCTCTGACACAGCAGCGCTGCACAGCCGCCAGATGTTTGCAGGAAAAACAGCTGTGGTGACAGTCAGCTGGAAGGTAGTTTTAAACCAATGTGCTGCAGACTTACTCCTGCCCTCATCAACCCAACAGAGCCTTCATGTATCATTCAATTCACTTAAAATGAACTCAATTGAATTAAATTCAAAGGTAACCTAATATAAGCTTTCAATTCAATTCAGTTTTATTTATATAGCGCCAAATACAACAAATGTCATCTCAAGGCACTTAGATAATAATAAAGTCCAATTCAAGCCAATTGGAATTCAATTCATTGTCAACTCAATTCTGTTGATTATTTTGTCCCAAAAGGGGCAAAAACAGCTTCTGTCAGTTAAAGAAGAATGAATAACTCAAGAGTTGTGATCAAATAATGACGGCAATTAAAAACTAATTAGAATAAAGAAGCAAAAACAGAATAACTAAATTACAGACAAATGAATACATAACTGGAGGGGTTACTAAGTGTGAGTGTTACTGAGTCGGGCCATCTCCTGGTGTTATCTGAGCCGAGTGTTTGAACTGAAAGAGGAATAAAACTGTTGGTGTGAGCAATGGGAGTTTTAAAGCAAAAGGTAAAAACATGTGATCTACGTACAGAGGGTCAGAGGTGTTGCAGCTAACGGACATTTCAATAAGACTACAGAACATCAATCTTTAAAAGTGTATTTTCTTTCTCTGATAATAAGGTCACCGTACCAGCAGAAGCTCAGTGCTTTGTCCACCTGTTCCAAACACGATCCATTAAACATAGAAACTGTCAGTAAGGGGTTGGCAGGACATGGATGCAGACTTTAGAGGTAAAAAGCAAATTGATTTATTTATCAAAACAAAGGCAACAAAAGGCGCACCTGAGCCGGATAACAAAACTTAACTGTAGAACAAAACATGAGTAGGACTGTGACAAAATAAACAAAAGACTTGGCATGACATGGACGCTGGTTTAACTTGGCATGAAGTGTGAGAATGGTGAAAGGATTTCACAAACTGAATGGGGGAAAACTGGAAACTAAATGCTGAACAGGCTGATTGGTAAATGAGTGCAGCTGAGAAACGATGGACAGGTGAAGTGAATGAAACTAATGACCAGAACATGGGGACTGGGGGAAAAACAATGGCAAAACTAAAACATGGCAAAAGAAAAAAGAACTAAACATGAACTTAAAACTAAGACATGAAATAAGCTAAAACATGATAAAACACAGAACTAAAAACATGGATGTGACAGAAATGCGTTGGCAGAACAGCATCCTACCAGTATTTTGACTCCCTCTAAAGCTGATAAAATGGGTTTCCGTGTAGATCTGATCTTATTTAGTGATACATCCAGACAGCTGAGGGCTGTGCCATCTGCTTCCAGTCTGAAACCGGTTCATGTTCTGTGTTCATAAACACAAACCCACTCTGCACATGCATAACTGTACCAGCCACCTAAAATATGGATGGAAACTGCTTGTTGTGGCCATTTATATTTTGTAAGTCATGGGTTCTATCGGTTTGGTTTTCTTTGGGATATTGGAATATACTTTGGTTGATTTGGAGTCAAGATCTGGGGTTCATTTTTGTATTTGAGATTGTTTAAATTATTTTGATGACTTTTAGATCTTGTTAAATTCAAATAAGTTAACTTTCGTTTTCATCTAAATTGTAAGAAGTTTTTTTGTTATTGTTTTGTTCATATTTTTTTTGTTGGTAAAAAATAAACTACATATATTTTAACAATCAACTGAAGTACGTGCAAGAACACAACCACCTGCTGCCACCCACGGCCTTTGTTGGAAAATATCATTTGGAAATTTAAAAGGCCGCGACACTGCTTAATATTCAACGATCAGGGGCAATCAAATCCTTTCGCCAAGGGCAGAAGATTATCAGGGCAGACCCTGTAAATCCCAACAGCAGCAACACAATGAAAATGCAGTGTAGTGCAAATACAGTTTATGGGTCAGCTGCACCAACAGCCATGTGGGCATGGGCATGTAACCAGTCTGTGGTACACTGTAGACCATTATCCACGTCTCCAACATTTATTTAATCAGCTTGCTGAGGTCCACTGGGTCCATCAATGGCCAACCACATGCTGCCCGAATATTTGTAACCAGGTGGACTAATCTCCAATTTTCCAATCAGTTTGCACACATGGAAACCATGTTTCCCGGTCTTAAAATATTTGGGCTGCACCAGACTTCTACCTAGTGTTCCATGTGTATAAACACAAGACCTTTTAGCTGCTGAATTGGTGATACGATAATGAAGGAAAAGCCCACACCCCTTTATGAAAGAGGTTTGGAGTCAGTTATTGACTGAACTCCTGGGAAAAAGGGTTGTGTCATTTCTTATAAATCACATTAACATTTTTCCTGTGTCCCCTTTCCAATTTAGACCTTCCACTCCAACATGACACTAATGAGGAGGTGCTTCTTACTGAGCTGCAGTGCTGTCATCAGGTGAGAAAATGCATTATGGAGCAGGAGGAACCACGGCCTCCAAAGATTAAAGAGGAACAGGAGGAACTCTGCACCAGTCAGGAGGGAGAGCAGCTTGTACTGAAGCAGGAGACCGATAGGACTATTCCATTTTATGAGGAATGTGACCACAGTGAACCAGAACCAAACACAGACCCGTTTCTCTCTCAGCACTCTCCTGTAAATGAGAGTCAAGATCCGGACGAAAGTAAGTGTAAAGAGATGAGATTGTCTACAAATGAGGAATTGACGCCAAAGGAGGAACATTACAGCAACACAAGTGACAGTGACACTGTAGAAGACTCTCCCATGTCCGAGAGTAACACTAACACAGGTAAAGGATCGGTGAAATGCGATGTTTGTGGAAAAGTTTTTAAGTTTCGGTCCAAACTAAAGACGCATTACAGAATCCACACAGGTGAGAAGCCGTTTGCTTGTACCATCTGTGGGAGACGATTCAGTCAGATCTCCTCCTTAAATGTTCACATGAAAATCCACACCGGTGAGAACGGGTATGCTTGTGAATGTGGTAAAAGTTTTGGGTATAAAGCACATTTGATTGCCCACATGAAAACTCACGGAGGTGACAAGCCACATTCTTGCAAAACATGCGGGAAAAGATTCAGACGTAGTGATACCTTGTTGAGCCACATGAGAACGCACACGGGTGAGAAGTCGTACTCCTGTGAGCGGTGTGGTAAAAGTTTCAGGCGTAGTGATACTTTGCTGGACCATATAAGAACTCACACGGGCGAGAAGCCATATCTTTGTAAAATATGCGGTAAAAGATTTAGACATCGATCGACTTTGAAACTCCACATGAGAATTCACACAGGTGAAAAGCCGTATTTTTGTGAAACTTGTGGGAAAAGTTTCAGACATAGAGGTACTTTGAAAACTCACCTTCACACGGATGAGAAGCAGCCATCTTGTGAAACATGGTAAAAGATTCTGTCGACTCTTCTTATTGGAGTTTCCACAGGTGAGACATTGAAGTCCCAAAAATATCTTTGGGGAAAAAAATAGATACGAAGCAAAGCTCGAAAAAACATGTATGAATTTGTACAAGTTAAAAGTAGAGCTTTCAGTTTCAGTACCTAACTGAGCTTTAACACCTACTGTGAGTTTTATTACATGCCGCAGTATGCGAGATGGCTCAAACAATTTGGCTTCTCTCATTGTCTGATTGAGTGATCGAGGCTGTTCAGTCGTTAGGAGGATACATGATGAATCTAACAAAAAGTGATGTATAAAACAAACCAACTACCTTTATGCAGTTTGTGTTGCATGTACACGCTGACATTTAAGATTGATTCTTTGATGGTTCCACCCTTACGTGGAACCTCGAAAACATGTGGAATATTTTAACTTCACAAGCCAATGCATTCTGGGTCGATGTTGGTAGATAGCTGTGCTCAACTAGCCTAGAAATCTAGACGCACCTAGCGACCGCAAATTGAATTTGCTCCCGGGCTAGTCTAGTCACTTGTGGTCGTTTTGCGAGACTGAAAATCGAAACTTAATCAGGCCAATCAAATCGTGAGGAGCGGGGTCGGAGGCCGGGCTACCTAGTGACGACAGAGGTGCGACGTTTCAGTGTTTAGTTCCAGAGAGAACTAACAGTTTTCTATCGTTGTATTTTTTAACTATGTTCTTCTTTCATTTTATGTCCTTTGTTCATTACTGTACACTATTTCTTTCATGACTACTGTTACTGTGATATTGTGAAGATAAATAAAGTTTATTAAAAGAAAAAAAAAAAGTTCCAGAGAGAACTGCACTTAAATTTTTCTTGAAAAAAAAGGACGTTTTTCGGAGTTTTGCCCACCGGGTACGGTAAAAGTTTAATTTACCAGCTTGCTCCGTTGGTGGGACGACGCTCTGATTGGTTGTTGCGCCATCCTATTGCGTGGCGTTAAGTGCAGAGGCAACTTAACAGACAACCGTTTATCCCGCCCACACTGCTATCCAGCTTCACTAGACCTTATAACTCGGTGTTATAAAAACGTTTGTTCCAGTGCAGCTTATTCAAACTGATGCATTCAATGATTGTTGGAACTACAAAATTCAGTCTTAAGTGGTAGTAATCCAGAAAGTGGTCAGTTCCCTTTTTAACTGATCTCATGTGTTCATAATTTTAATACACAGAGTTCTTCTGCAGTTTTGAAAAGTAAGGAATTTGTTTTTAATATTTTAAGACTTCTGTATTGATGTGTGCTCATCAGTGCTGCAGATGTCACTAACGTAAACTGTAAAAAAGAACTCAGACTCAATGAAACGTGTTTCATGGCTGAGTCATTTAAGAGCCCTCAAACGTGATTTAACATGGCTCAACTTCAATGTTCACTTCATGTCACAAAGGGTTTTGAAGTCCTTGTCAGGCTTTTCAGGTGAGTTCTGATCACGTCGGTTATTGACCTCGAAACAAGATTTCTCTTTTATATCAATGAATAAGTTCTTCTATTGTCCTGCATGTAAGATAACTTCCTCTGGGGGTTCTCCATCACAACAAAGAGCTTTTGTAAAACAACACCTAACAGAGAAAACACTGAAAAGAAGCTTTTCAAGTAATATTGAATTGAATTAAAGTGTTTATTCCAGATATTATGAAGTGCCCAAATTGATAGATTTGTGTGCTGAAAGCGAGATCATTTTGTTATTATCTGTTATGGTTTGAAGAGAAGTATGTTTTGGTATTTCTAAATGTGGAAATTGAGCTTGATTTTTTTTTTAATTTTCTATCATAACAGCAGATTGTGTCCAGTTAATGTTGGATCCACACTTCTAAACTGAGTTTATGGTATCTTGCTCATCCGTCAGGTATATAGTATTCACCTGGTATTGTGTATTGATTTCTCCACAATTAAATCTATCTGTCAATCATCTTTGACTTTTTAAAGTACGGAAGAGTATTAGGGCCAGGCATAAGAAATAATATTTATATTTTGCTTGTCGAGAATAAAGTCGACATGTCGAAAATCAAGGTTTCAACTTTATTGTCGACATGTTGACGTTAATCTCGACAGGCAAAATATTATTATTTTTTCTTATGCCTGGCCCTAATACTCTTTCGTATTAAAGTGACTCTTTGCAGTTAGAAAATTCTATTTTAGTCTATTTTAGTCATTTGTTACAAATGTTTACATAAAAAAAACATTAATGATGAACTTATCAAACAGTTTTTAGTAAAAATTAAGATGAATGAGCGAACCAGAATGAAAAATATTTAAATAACTTTTAACTGGAGAAAAAGGCGGGACCTTTAGTTACGGTGCTGTTTCTGCCCGGACCTCACAAGGGGGAGACACATCCGGCGGAAGTAAAATGGCGCTAGAATCGTTAGTTTGGACTAACGGCAGACGGCTGAGCTGAATCTGTGAGTGTGAGCAGCAACAATGTCTTCAGCTCAGCATCTGAGAGAGTTTATCAGCCAGCGGCTCACTGCTGCTGCTGAGGAAATATTCTCAGAGTTTGAGAAAACCATCGGCCGGTACGAGGAGGAGATCGACCGGCAGCGCAGGCTGCTGGATGTCACCTGGAAACCCGGAATAAAGCTCCAAAGAATAGGTATGAAACTCTCACCTAAAACAATGCGTCGTTCACAGCTTCTTTTAAAGCTTAAGTACGAGCTGTAGCAGAGAGAATATCTCTGCTCAGATTTGGAACATCAAAAAGACAAACTGACAAAGAAAAATCTGTTGAAATGAAGGTAATTAAGCTGATGTTCATGATCAAAAAATCAACAAACTGGCTTCTGAAGACCCTCAACTCAGTTTTATTTTTTTTTAAAAGCGTCAATTACAACAAATGTCATCTCAAATTGACTCAAAGGTGGTACAATTCAAGCCAATTACCATCTAATTCATTGTAAGATTATCAAATTCAATTAATTCAATTCCAAATTAGTCCAATTCACACAGAGCCAGTTAAAAAAAAAAGAAAATGTTTATAAATCAAATCAAAATCAAATTTATTTGTAGCACATTTCACGTATAAAACAGTTCAAAGTGCTTTACATAAAATAAAAGCATTGCAGTAGGGAGTGGAAGAAGCATTAAAAATACATCAAATAATTTAAATGAATTTAAAAACAAGCAACAGTCCAGATAAGTTCAAAGATATCGTGCAGATTTCATGCATAGACACATGAGAACAGAAATGTCTTTAACCTGGATTTAAAAATGTCTCCATTTGGTGAAAGTTTAATCTCCACTGGCAGTTTGTTCCACTTGTTTGCAGCATAACAGCTAAATGCTGCTTCTCCATGTTTAGTCAAAATTATGTTGCTGATATGGGATGTCATACACAGCTTCATGTCAAAAGAGGCGAACTATCCCTTTAAAGGCGGGGTAGGGGTTCTTTTTCTGGAGCATTTTTTTACATATTGCTTGAAATACCCTTCACACCCCCATTGCAACCAATTAATTAAAAGTTTTGACACAAATATGAAAAGTTTTAGTGGCCTCTAGAACGTACAATCTAGGAAAAACAGTATCCAATCATACTGAACGGACCGTTAACGATGATTGGATTCTGATGCCGTCTATCAAACTGCAATCTGCTCCTCCCTCCCCCTCCTCCCCCCCTGTGCGCGTACCCTGCTCCGTGAACGAATTACGCGTCCAGAAGCTTGGCAGGAAGCTAAACTAGAGCCAGCTTGGCTAGCACCTTGCATTATTAAACGTATAGTTAGCATATACTAAATACGGCAACGATCGATGCTTGCTGTCAGAACAGCGCTCGTGCACCTTTGTGCTTGTGCGCGTTCATGTACTCTAGAGGCGTGGCTTCGGGGGGAAAGTGAAGAAAAGGGTTGGGACTTTTGACCTGTGTATTTTCAAAATGCAGCTTCGCTGGACTCAAAATCCAGGATCTCCTACCCTACCTTTAAGTACGAGCTGTAGCAGAGAGAATATCTCTGCTCAGATTTGGAACATCAAAAAGACAAACTGACAAAGAAAAACCTGTTGAAATGAAGGTAATTAAGCTGATGTTCATGATCAAAAATCAACAAACTGGCTTCTGAAGACCCCCAACTCAGTTTTATTTAAAAAGTGCCAAATTACAACAAATGTCATCTCAAATTGATTCAAAGATAGTCTAATTCAAGCCAATTACGATCTAATTCATTGTAATATTATCAGATTCAATTAACCCTCCTGTTGTCTTGCTGGTCAAAAGTGAGCCACTACCATGTTTAGCTGTAGAAAAAATACCTTAAACTATCTTTTTCCAACTTGAAATTTTCTGACTTTTCCCCATCATTAGAAAAAGTCATACTTTATTTTTGTTTATGTTTCCAGGTGCACAAAAAAACGCCCCTCCAAAAATAAGTAAAAAAACAACCAATAAAAGACGTTTTTGCTTGAAATAAGCAAAGAAATCTGCCAATGGAACTAGTGAAAATCGCCTTGTCCAGATATCTTGAAATAAAATGTGATATTTAGGACTTTTGAGATAAAAGTGATCTTGAAATTAGCTTAAAAACCTCTTCAAATGTCAAAAAAAGCTTTTTTCATATGATATGTTACTCAAAACAATTTTTTTTCAAGACTTTTTCATTTAACAAAATATTCAAGATGTATTGTCTTCAAACAAGTCCCTATATCTGGCTGAAATAGTACTTGTTAGGCAGTTGTGTCTTATATTAAGTGTAATGAGATATATGGACTAGAAATGAGACAAATATACTTGGTAAGACTTTGATTTTTTTCCAGTGTGGGCTGTACACCACTAGGGTACAAAGATTGTCTTATGGGTCATTTTTGACCCGTGAATTCTAAAAACATTTAAACACCAGAAAAGAAGTTGACTGTTTTTTTTTCCTTTCAATAATTAATTCAGAAGTAATTACTTCACATTTATATAATAGCAATAATAAACCTTTATTATGTAAAAGAAAACTGAGAAAACAAGAAAACTGTTGGTCCCACTGACAGTTGGTTTGTGGTAATAAAAAAAGTGTAATCCTGAAAACTGGTGATTGTCTTTTTGGATTGTGTAACAAAAAATACATGATAAAAAATGTATTGAATTGAGTTGAATAGATAAATAACAGGTGGTTTCATCATACAAAATAGATTTTGGATTTAAAATTCAATTAAGTTGCTTTATTTTGGGGCTTTGGTAGGACAAAGGGGAGTAAACACAATGTTAAGACCACACAAGGGTTAATTAAATTCCAAATTAGTCCAATTCACACAGAGCCAGTAAAAAAAAGTAGCCTAGCTAAGGAAACCAACAGATTAGACTGAATCCCCCATGCAGCTGCAGAGCAATTCCCTGTGTGTTGAAAACTGATGCAATGGGCTCAAATGTCACTCAGCGGGGTCACATGGCCCTGAAAGGATCAGATTATTGGCTAAATTACAATAAGAATGAGCTGAGCGAGGGTAATTCTCCTTGGATATGTGGCGGTGAATGAATGGGATCAGAGGCACAAAGCGTGTCATACCCCGGTATGATAGGTGGCGCTGTACCCATTCCAGCTGTTGCTAATAGAGCCACTTCCTGTTGACCTCTTCACCACCAACAACAACAACAAACTCAGGCGTTGGAGAAAGATGGAGAACGCAGAGCCAGATGAAGCTACGTCCCTCTACATTTGCTCTGTGATGAGCTGCTTGTTGCACAAACTCGATGCCCAACGGAGCATTCTCCATCGCGTTGTTTGTTTCTTTCTGACGGCGACAACAACAGGAATATCGTCTCCTTTGACTTCCGGGTCACGACCCCGGGAAAACATCTGGAGCATGCGCAGAACGCAAAGTCTGATTCACCACGTGCTTCAGCGTCTACAAGCAGGTTTAGAGTGACTTTCAACCCAGTTATCTCGGGGTCTGAATCCGATCCAATTCTTAGTCAGATTAAGGTGTCTACATGCACTTAATAACTCAGTCTGATTGCAATTTAGCCAATAATCCGATCCTTTCAGTGCCATGTGACCCCACTGAGTGTTTGACAAACTGGAAATGAGAGTATGTTGATTGAAGCTTATGAAACAGTCACTATGAGGTTTTAATTCCACTTCATCAGCAGATTAGTTTTATCAACTGGAGAAAAACATTTGCTAATTCACCTGAGCACAACGTCCCCCCCCTCCCATTACTGCTGTAAGCCAGAAGTGTAGTGATGGACTCAGACCTAAACTTGGAAAAACACATTAAGGCAGTCAGCCTACTATCAGATTAAGAATATATCGAGGTTAAAAGATCTGATGTGTCAGCAGGACCTGGAAAAACTAGTCCATGCATTCATCTTTTGTCGGCTTGATTACTGTAACAGCATCTTTACAGGTCTACCTAAAAACTGCAGCTTATTCAGAACTCTGCTGCTCGAGTCCTCACTGAGACCAAAGAAGTGGACCACATCAGTCCAGCTCTGAGGTCTTTACATCGGCTGCCTGTCCATCAGAGGATAGACTTTTTTTTTTTTTTTTAACTTTATTTTTCTATCTTTTTAAGTTACAACATCAATACAAAAAAAAAACCAAAAAACAAGATATGGTCACAATCAGATGTGGCAAAACAATTCAAATACCAGCCATGCGACCCCAAAAACAAAAGAGAAACAACAAACAGAAGAAAAACAAAAAATAGACATGCACACATCCAAAATGATTGCAAAACCTAGTCAAATAAACATACATGAGCATATTCACAAAAACAAAACATCAGGGGAACCACGGGGTTGCGAGCAGATCGCCACAAACTATAACATCATGGTCATTGCTTTTCATTACCAGAGTACACAAGGCATCAAGACAGGTCATCACCCCCTCCTGCGATGTAGGTGTCCCATTTTTCCCAGAGGGCATCACCTTTGCCCCTTTGAAACCTGAGGCTAAAAGTCAAAAGTTCCATAGTTTGGATGTCTTTAATTATGACTTTCCACTGATTAACCGTGGGAGGTTCTATGTTGAGCCATCTTCTTGTTATGGCTTTTTTGCTTGCGGCCATAAAGATTTTCAGGAGGTATCTGTCTTTCTTTGGTAGTTCAGAGGATAGACTTTAAAGTTCTGATGCTGCTCTATAAAGTTCTGAATGGTCCAGGACCAGAATGCATCAGTGACCTCCTGACCCAGTGTGAACCTTCCAGACCCCTCAGCTCATCTGGATCCGGTCTTCTATCAGTTCCCAGAGTCAGAACCAGACATGGAGGAGCTGCATTCAGCTTCTATGCTCCACATGTCTGGAACAAACTCCCAGAAAGCCTCAGATCAGCTGAAACACTCAGTGTGTTTAAGTCAAGGCTGAAGACACACCTATTTTCAGCTGCGTTTGAATAAAGCAAGTTTATCTGTACGGCACAATTCAACTACAGGGCGATTCAAAGTGCTTTGACATTAAAACAGTAGAAATAAAAAGCACAATTTAAATTTTAAACAAAAAAGAAAGAAATAAGAACAAAAGATACAATCAGGAGTTCAAATATGATTAAGTTTTGAAACTCAAGCTTCAGATTTGGAGCTTTATTCAAACGCAGCTGAAAATAGGTGTGTCTTCAGCCTGGACTTAAACACACTGAGTGTTCCAGCTGATCTGAGGCTTTCTGGGAGTTTGTTTGTTTGTGGAGCCTAGAAGCTGAATGCAGCTTCTCCATGTCTGGAGAATAAAGCTCCAAATCTGAAGCTTGAGTTTCAAAACTTAATCACATTTTAACTCCTGATTTTATTTATTGTTCTTAGTTCTTTCTTTTTTGTTTAAAATGTAAATCATGCTTTTTATTTCTACTGTTTTAATGTATCCGTAAAGCACTTTGAATCACCTTGTTGTTGAATTGTGCTGTAGAAATAAACCTGCTTTGCCTCTGGAAGTCTCTCTGGAGTTAATTTTCTCATCACAACCGTAGTTCTGTGGATAGTAAGCCCTCAAAACAAGACACGGTGGTTCTGAATTAAAAGTCACCAGAATGCAAACAAGCTTAACTTTATGTGTTTTATAATTAAAAACCTATTGTGGGTGTTAGACACCATGCTCACACTGTCGAGTTCTGCTAGTGTTTTAAACTTGAACATCGTTTTCTTGATCCATCTTTCTCTATCTGCAAATTAGTAACCCTCTCCTTGTGTGTTTTTTTTGTTTACAGACCTCCCATTGCATTATATCTGTAAGGAGGAGGAGTTTCTAGCTTATCAGGAGCTTGATAAACAAGAGAGGATCTCCAGTCTGGACCAGGGGGAACCAGAACTTCCACAGATTAAAGAGGAACAGGAGGAGCTCTACACCAGTCCGGATATAGAGCAGCTTGTAATGAAGCAGGAGGCCGACACTTTCATGGTGACTCCTGTTTATGAGGAAAGTCACCACAGTAATCCAACACCAAACATTGACCAGCTCTTCTCCCAAGATCATAAAGGAACCACAGAGTCCAAGCCAAAGAAAAGACATTGCAGACAAAGAAAACTCAGAAACAATGTAGACACTTCTCACTTGTTAGAGGGCCAGTTTAATACTGACACGAGTGAAACTTCATTAAAATGTGAATTTTGTGGGAAAGAATTTAGGTATCAGAGTCAACTGAGGAAACATCGCAGAATCCACACAGGCGACAAGCCGTTTTCTTGCAAAATATGTGGGAAAAGTTTCATAAGAAACTTTTCGCTGCAGGTGCATGCAAGAGTCCACACAGGCGAGAAGCCGTTTTCTTGCCAAATATGTGGGAAAAGTTTCATAAAAAACTTTTCTTTGCAGGCGCATGTAAGAGTCCACACAGGTGAGAAACCATATTGTTGCAAAACTTGTGGTAAATGTTTCAGATGTAGTAATAGTTTATCGATTCACATGAGAATCCATACTGGTGTGAAGCCGTATCATTGCAAAATATGCGGTAAAAGTTTCACTCAGAAGGCTCATTTGATCGCCCACCTGAAATGTCACTCAGATGTGAAGCCATACTTTTGTGAAATGTGTGATAAAAGTTTCAGAAGAAATTACGGCTTATTAGTCCACATGAGAATCCACACTGGCGAGAAGCTGTATCGTTGTGAGACTTGTGGTCGAAGTTTCACTCAAAATCAGCATCTAACTGCCCACATCAGAACGCACACAGGTGAGACACCTTACCCTTGCACATTCTGCGAGAAAAGATTCAAACATCTTGCAACTCTGAAAAGACACATTAGAATCCACACAAAAAATAAGTCGTAGGTGTTGGTGCGCTACATCCGTAGATCCCAACTGTTTTTCATTCACACTTTCACAAATGAACAGTCATTTCCAATTTTTATACTCCTTTTTGGAGCAATCAGTTGTGCTAATGCCAGGTTCTCGCCAGGAACAGCGTGCATGTGGTGCTTATTTTTCACATGTGAATTAAGTGTTCAGCAAGCAGTTCGAGGCAAAAGATAATGGTAAAAACTTACGCCGGCCATTACATTGACCTCGTATCAGCAACGGTACACCTTTCGCACTAGTTTTTGTGATGATTAATGAGAATGCACTATTTTCTGTTCATTTTAGCAGTTGCATGTTACTGTTGTCAAATTACTGCTGAGCAACTTCTTGAGTTCAATAAAACATGCACTACATAAAACAGTTTGTGGTGTGAACCTGGCCTCATTCTTTCATATATTAGAGAAAATGGAGAATAACTTTATTCTGCATGTTTGACAGTATGGGTGATATCTCAAAACCTATAACCCAAAACCTTTCGTATGCGCTCTGAATCAGCTGAAGAGCATCACCGCCCAAGTTTCCTCCCAAAGCTGGTTCATGCGTTTTGAAAAATTATTGAACAATTTGCATTTTGTTCAATTTTTTTCTTTCTTTTAAGTCTTTAAACTTTCTTTTTTTTAATGTTTTCCATTGAAGCCTTTAAATGTTGGCTGTTTCCATCCAGCTGGCAAAAAAAATGTGAAGCAAACTTTTTAAAATCCATTTTCACTTTGGCGACTGCTAAATGCATAAACAAAGTTTTTTGAGTGGCTCTTCAGACTCGTTTTCAGCTGCTTCTTTTAAATGAACTGGTGAACATCATGAGGCCAGCAGGTGGCGCTGTGGCACCATTCCACACAGCAGTGGTTACTGGCAGGAAACTAAACTTGGAGGAAAAAAGACAAAACAAGAGAAACAACGAGGGAAGTCTGCAGGAATTATTTTCTACTGTCATTTTTACTTTTTTTTTTTAAATTCAAATGTGTATTGAGCAGCAAGAAGTTCAACACATCTGTCTGATTCACTTGAATACAGCTTTCTGAAAGGGAAAGGCCCATAAATGCATCAATGGAAAACATTAATAAAAAGAAAGTTTAAAGAAGTGCAAAGAAGAACTAAACTGCATTTCGCTGTGCAATGATAATAAAGAGGAATCTAATCTAGTAAAGAGATAATAATGCAGCCCATAATTTCCAGAGTATTTGGACCAGCAGCGGTACAATCACGAAGTCTTACTCAGTGTATATTGGGTGGGATTTTAAGGTGGTAGAGTTCTACATGCATGTGGTTTGTTTTTAAGTTCATGTGGACATCACCCGATGATATATTTAGTCTAAATGTTTTTGGCTCTTCTGATGCAGTGCTGCTCGTCTTTGGATTCTTCTTTGTCAGCACATTTAGTTTTGGTTCAGTTCCATCAGCATCGGGGAATTTAAAACAAGTGCATTCAGAGTTTGAACTCAAGTGTTCAGTGCCGGTTTTTCTGCAAACGCTGTCCATTAAGGCTGAAGATATCAGGCTGCTTCAGAGCCTCAGTAAAGATCATATTTACAGTGCTGGAATATATTTAAATTTAAAAATAACAATCTGCTTATAAAGATGATTAAAGTTAACCTGATGATTCGAATCGCTGGAAACAACTGAGGGAAGATGAATAAAGCGAGACTGAAAATGAACCATGTGTTCTGAATTTATTTGAGCCTGTAGGTTCATATAGCTGTGCATATGACACCTGAAAGTATTTTATATGCACTCTTTACTTTTAAATTAATTAATTAATGATTATTTTTTATGGTTTTTTTTAATGATTTTATTGCCTTCTTGTGATTTTATGTAGCTGTAAAGCACTTTGAATTACTTTGTGTACAAATTGTGCTCTACAAATAAAATAGCCTTGCCTTGTCTAGGTGTAAGTTAGAAATGGAGTTAAGAAGATTCAGTTAAATCAGGGGGACCGAGTTGACCTTCCCTGCGCAACAGAATCTGATCCACTTATTAATAAACTGTAACATGTATCCCAAGTGTTCCTAAACTTCAGACTTCCAACAGCCACCCATCCCTTTTCTGTTGGTTAGCCAGGTCGTGGCTCTCCCCAGCCACCTCCTCCAGCTCTTCCAGGGGTACCGCGAGTCTTCGAGATAGTCTCATCGGCGGGTTCTGGGTCTCCCCTTAGGTCTCCTCCCCGTCGGGCATGTCCGAAACACCTCTTTATTTGGAAGGAAACCTGACCAGATCCCTAAACCAACTCAGCTGGCTCATTTTTATGCAGATGAGCAGCGACTCTACTCCAAACTTCTCAGTTATGAAACTGAAAACACAGACAGCTCATAAACCTGCCTGTGTGGTACGCTTGTTCCCACAGGTTTCCACAAGGGGGCGCACCTGATCCCTCAGGCTGGAAGGTGCAGCTGGATTCACAGAATATAAGCACGAGCGCTCTAATAAACGGTGAACATGGCATCAATAGAAGAGGTTAGCATTTTGTGGATCTTAAGACCTCCACTGAAAAAGCTAAACGGGTGGTGTTGCAGATGGTATTAGAGGCCCCAAAGCACGAAAGGTGCAAGAAATTGACAAAAAAAACACTGAAACATTAAAAAATTTGCCCCATTGGTCACCCATATGTTGCAGCTTGCTGACACATAACATTAATTTTTGAGGATCGGTGCGACCGATGCAGAAAATGAACACAGGATATGCGAGGCAGCCACGATAAAAACACGTATGTAACGACCTTTTGGAGGAAGCAAATTTCCACTGCTTGTATTTGTGATCTCATTCGTCACTATCCACAGCTTCTAAGTGAGGTGAACATAGATCGCCTTCTCTCTCTCCTTATGGTAGACTGCAACAACAGCCACATTACATCCAATCTCCCGCTCTTTCCTCCCCTACTTGTGGACCCTGACACACTTAAACTTCTCCACTTGAGGCACTGACTCACCCCTTAAAGGGGAAGTTTGTTTTTGTAAACCTGGACCTTATTTCTGGCATAAAATACATTCATCTACTCACCGATAACAGTTTGGTGAAAAACAAATGAATGAATGAACCCGTACTGTTGCACTGTTTGCTCAGAGCTGCCATGTTGTTGTTATCGGGGGGATTTCTACACACACGTCAACTGGGATGACGTCATCGGTTATTATCGCGTTAACGCATTAATTATTTAACGCCGATAAATATTTTATTGCGCATTAACGCATGTTTTTTTTTTTTTAAACAATTCTTAAAAAAAAAACATTTTGGGGGTTTTTTGTGCCTTTAATGGATAGGAAAGTTCAGAGAGAGGGGGAACGACATGCAGCACAGGGCCGTCCGATGTGGGACTCGAACCGGGGCCAGCTGCAGCGAGGACTATAGCCTCTGTACATGGGGCCCCTGCTCAACCCACTACGCCACGGACCGCCCCTGTTTTATTATTTATTTTATTATTGTAAAAGTCTGTTGCTCACAGGCTTTTATTTTGTAAAAGTCTGTTGCTGTCTGCTGTGGAACAGGAAAAGAAAGTAATCGGCGGATCCACCAAACATGGAGAAGGGTACGGAACTTTTACTCGGCCATTTTCATGTTAAAGTTCTTCCAGACGGCGGAGTCGACAGAACCAAAGTCATCTGTAAACACTGCCAAGTTGAATTGTCTTCTCAGCGTAGTAGTTCCAGTCTAAAATATCACTTAAAGGCAAAACACACAACTGATAGCAGCAAGTCATTCAAGGAAACAGACAGTGGAGCGAGGCTTCTACATAAAAACTACAGAAAGATGCTGATGTTAAAAGTGTGTTTGCACAACAAATGTTATGGCACTTTCATTCATATGGCAGCACATTTAAAATAAAGCTAAATACTAATGCCTTATTCAGAGGCTGTATTGTCTCTGTAGGGACAGACAAAGGCATTCTTTCCACCAGATTTATACATCTGTGTGTATGGATGGTTCTCTTGATACATCTCAATCATTGTACAGTTGTGTGCAAATACACAAACAGGGTTTCTTCACTCATTTGTAGCCATGAATGGAAGCGGACACTCCCCTAATGTGTCAGACCACCACAACTACGCAGACACAATGAAAGTGACAGAAAAGCAGTTTTACAGAACAAAAAACTGAGACATCAGAGAAAAAGGAACTCAGTTTTCTTGGTAATCTCAGTTCTGTAAGCATTTACAGAATCAAAAGGTCATTGAATTAATCATTTATTTTTCAGTTAAGCCCACAGCAGGCTCTACCTCACCAGCTGTACATACAGATACAGATAGTTCCTCTGTTGACCCCAGAGGGAAACAGTTTAGCATGTAGCTGTAAGCTTGCAGCAGATGCTAGCAAACAATGCTTCCTCATCAACAGTGATGGACCAAGCCGGAGATGTACACAGCGTAACTTGTAGTAATGCATGTGTACCGTTAATTACTGCGTTTAAACACTTTGGACATATTAAGCTCATTAAACAGTTGTACTGGGAGACCTCCATCTTTATCAGAAACATGCCGATAATGTAACGTTAGCACACAGAGAGTGAGGAGAGGACCGCTGTTGTGTTGGAAACACACCTTATCCACACAGCTGCAGGTTGATGAGTTACAGAACGGAACCGTTCAGCTAACAAAGTAATGTGGGAACAATGATGTTCATCTTTCAGAAAGGAACAGCAATAACTCCTTAGAAGCTGGTGTACGTCACCTTCATAAGCTAAGCTGTTAGCTCCTCTTAGCAGAGGAGGAGGAGTTGACTTAAGGAGTGCCGTACTTTAGAAATGAAAATCAGAACGTTTCGTTAAATGAGGAACTTTCAAACAAAAAGGGGAACTAAATAATTCCCAGGGTTGTGTTTTACACTTCCTGGTGACGTCAGATGCCCTGACATATGCTCCCAGGAACAGGAAGAAGGAAGTTTTACACAATATGTCACCTTTAAGTGTGACCCCATACCATCACACTCCCACCTCGATGCTTTACTGAGAGGACATTGACTGTTTTCCTGGACAGGTTTGTTCCAAACATGCTGGACTCTGGATTAGGGCTCATTACATCGAGTCTTTACAAGTTTACTACTTATTTAAACCTGTTAAATGTTACTCAGAATGTATAAACACTTTATAAAGTGGTAGCTGATGAAAACAGTTTGAGAACCACTGATTTTATTGCATGCAAGTCATTCAATGACAATAAAGGCTTTCTGTTTCTATTTCTATTGTTGTTTGATTTGCTTTGCGCAAAACAACTAAATATCTTTAAAGCTGGGGAAAAACAAAGAGCAATAACTAAGGAATAAATAGCACTTTGGTTTCAAATATTGAGCTATTTTTCTTGTCCTGCAGAAGTTTCTTTTAAAAAAATTAACAGCAGAATTACTATAATTATGGTAGGAGTTCTTACAGCTGTTACATACTGAATGGTGGAGATTAGGGCTGTAGCAATACACTAATCTCACAATACGATTCGATACACTTACATTATTTTCTGGGGGAAAAAAAGGGACAGTGTGATTTGATATGAATCGTCGCTGATTGGACCGGTGGTCCGACCTTTGAACCGGAAGGACAACACCGCCAGACAAACAGAAACAAACGAACATGTCACAAACGTGAGAGCTGTGCACTTTATACAACATTTTTATGAACTAATTTATCACCGTTTTGTATAATATGACCCCCTGGCATTGTATTGTATTACCTTAATGTTCTGTATTTTCACTAATTGTAACATCTGACTTTTCAATACAGTTAGCTTAACTTTAATCAGTTCTTTATCAGTTCTTTATCAGTATGCATGAGGAGCCACTATACAGCGTTTCAGCATCAACACGACTTCTCATCATCCGACATCCCAAATAGAATAATTTTGGCTTCAACATCTTGGTCAGCTCCAAACAGAGAATGTGAATAAAACACTAAACTGATGCAAGTGAACGATTCTCAATCATTCCCGTCACCCCATCTCATAAAAAAAACTACATAAACTGACCTACTGGAAATGCGGACCTTCTGCTTTTGAGAACAGTGACCTTCATTCGCCCTTCCATCGGTCATGACTTCATCTGCCTGTGCAGGAAACATGGATGTAATCTGTAGCAACGGTTTCTCTGTACACATCTGAACAGGAGGAAATGAGATTATTCTCATTTTGGGCTTTTTAAGTCGAAAAAGAGCGCGCCAACATAACTGTGATAATTGATGTTAAAATTCTGCAATATCTGACCCAAAGGGAGCATATACAAGTTAAACAGAAGAGGTCCAAGAATTGACCCCTGGGGGACTCCACAAGTCATGGCCACTCGCTCAGATTCATAGCTGCCAATAGTAACAAAATAACTCCGGCCTTCTAAGTAGGACCTGAACCAGTTAAGGACCGCTCCAGAAAGTCCAACCCAGTTTTCCAGCCTGTGTAACAGGATTCTGTGATCTACAGTATCAAACGCAGCGCTGAGGTCCAACAGAACCAGGACTGAAACATTACCCGAATCAGTATTCAACCTAATGTCGTTTAACACTTTGACCAGAGCTGTTTCAGTGCTGTGATGACGTCTGAAGCCTGATTGAAACTTATCAAGACTTCCACTTTCATTCAGAAAGTCGTTGAGCTGGTTAAATACAACTTTCTCAATAATCTTGGATATAAAAGAGAGATTAGAGACAGGTCTGTAGTTGTTCATCATAGAGGCGTCTAGAGTTCTCTTCTTTAGGAGTGGCTTAATGGCAGCTGTCTTTAGTGACTTGGGAAAAATGCCTGATGCCAGTGAGCTGTTAACTATTTGTAGGAGATCACTTTCTACTGAAGTAAAAACAGTTTTTAAAAAGTCGGATGGTATTATGTCCAGAGAACAAGTTGTTGATTTCAGCTGCCGAACTGTTTCCTCTAGGATTTTTAAATTAACAACATTAAATTGTGACATAACATCAGAGTTATTTCTAGGTTTTAGACACAGATTAGTTTTCTTTTTTGTCTGTGTTGCGTTAATGTTTTGTCTAATTGTTTTGATTTTTTGGCTAAAAAAGTGGGCAAATTCGTTGCATTTCTCAGTGGAGAGGAGGTCTGGGTTTGACTGTTTAGGAGGATTTGTGAGTTTTTCAACCATAGCAAACAGAGTTCGAGAATTGTAGACATTCTTATTAATCATTTCAGATAAATGCAGCTGTCTGGCCTTGCACAGCTCATTGTTATAACTACGCAGGCTTTCTTTGTACAGCTCATAGTGAATCTGAAGCTTTGTTTTCCTCCATTTACGTTCAGCTTTCCTGCATTCTCTTTTCAGATTTTTGACCGTAGTGGTGTTTCTCCATGGGGTTTTCTGTTTGATCAAGGTGCTCTTGATTCTTATCGGTGCAACAGCTTCCATTACATTAAAAATTTTCAAGTTAAAATGATCCAGCATTCCTTCAACCGACTCTGCGCTCATTGTTGGTAACATAACTATGGCCTCCCTAAACTGAGCACTTGTTTTCTCGTTGATGTTCCTCTTCTTAACTGAGAAGCTGGTTGTTTGAACATTCTGAGTAATATGTAAATCAAATAAAATACAAAAATGGTCAGACAAGGCCAAATCAGTAACCACAACAGAAGAAATATCAACACCTTTAGAAATGACCAGGTCCAGAATGTGACCTCGAAGGTGGGTAGGTTCTGTTACATGCTGCCACAAACCAAATATGTCCAGCACAGAAGAAAATTCTTTGGCATTACCATCCGTCATATTATCCATGTGAATGTTAAAATCCCCGGTCAAGATAAAATGGTTAAAATCAGTCGAAATAACAGACAATAATTCAGAAAAATGATCAATAAAACTTGCACAGTATCCTGGAGATCTGTAAATGATTAAGAACAGGATTTTAGGAACACCCTTTAAAATAAAACTCAGATATTCAAAAGAAGTGAAATCACCAAATGAGATCTCTTTACACTGGAATGTATCTTTAAATAAGGCAGCCTCCCCCCCACCTTTCCTCCCATTTCGGCATTTATCCATAAAACTAAAGTTTGGGGGAGCTGCTTCATTAAGAACAGTAGCACTTGTGCTCTCTGTTAACCATGTTTCTGTCAGAAAAAGAAAATCTAAATTGTGTGAAATGATGAAGTCATTAACTAACAGTGACTTATTGGACAGAGATCTAATATTAAGTAAGGCTAGCTTTGTGGAGTTTACACTGGTCTCTGTTGTATTCTGAGTTGTACGTGGTACCGATAACAGATTAGATAAATTCACCCAGCAGGTTGACTGTTTTCGATTCCTTCTTTTACCAACTAAAACAGGAATCCTATTGGGCCCCAGCTTGTTCTCAGAACAGCTGTCAGAAGTCGGACTTCTATAGCAGGGACCCTGAACACATCATGGCATGGTATCTTTGGTTTGAACAGTGCTATCTTTGTTTTGAACTCTGGGTGTTGTGCTGCTCCTTGAACACCCTGCACATCCCCTTGTGTCCTGCTCTGCCAGGACAGATGATGTAAGAGGAGGAGGGGGGGGTGCCCTACGTTTCTCGGTTGATGGAGGTCGCTGGAGTCCTGGCTGGGATAGAGACATCCTTTTGAGACCTTGGGTGATGTGGAGTAAAGGGTCTGGTGAGGGGGGAGGGCTGGGGGTTGTTTGCCTCGCTGCTGTGTCCTTCAGTCTAATCTGTACAGTCATGTTTGGGTTTGCCGTCCCAACAGCATGACGTAAATGTGCACCAAGTAATCTGCATCCAGTTCGATTGGGATGCACGCCATCAGCTCTGAAACGCTCCTTACAGTTCCAAAAGATATTAAAGTTATCAATGAACTTAATCCCATGGGCGATGCATGCATTTGACAACCATGTGTTCAGGCCAAGAAGTCTGCTGAAAAGTTCAATTCCTTTATCCACAGTAGGGATGGGTCCAGAAATGGAGACCCGGTGTGCTCCATAGTGACACAGTCTCTCCAACAACAGAGAAAAATCCTTCTTCAGGATCTCAGAGCCAGTCTTCCTTCTCAGAATATCAAAAGACCCTGTGTGGACAATGATCCTCGTGCCATCTGGATGAGTAGACAGAATGGTCGGCAAAATATCTATCAGTTCCCTGACTGATGTATCAGAAAAAGTTATATTTTCCGTCTTTGCCATTCTGACATGCTGTGTTATAGAGTCCCCGATTAGAATGGTGTCTATTCCTTTTTGTGTGGAGGCGTCGATCGCTTCTGTAGTCCTCACCTTGGTTGTGGGATTTGGGCTTCTCCAGATGATCTGGTTAGCCCTAGGCTGAGGTTTGGGGCCATTTATTTTGTTTGATAAACTGATGAGAGCTTTGATGACCAAGGGGAGCGCACGACTCACAGAGGACTGGCACACCCCCGATCTGTCTCCAATCTCCCTCTGAAAGGTTCCAGTGGCCAAAAATCCAAGGGTGGTGAGGACCTGGACATATGCTGGAATTGGGTTTGATCGGCGTGTTTTTCTCTGGAGTCGTGGCTCTAGGAAGCTGCATATTTGCAGTAGCACAGTCCTTGGGAATAATCGCGATGTCAGCCATTCGTCTGTCTCCACACGGTTTCTTCAAGAGATTGACGCACAAAGACATCCAAAAGCAGAAAGTCAGCCGCTGGTTACGCTTCCCACCAACCTTGTTATATACAGAGTCAGATTAACCTTCAATTTGTGCATAATTTAAGTCAAACAGAATAATGTCAGCATAATTATGGGGTATAATGTATATTTATTTATGTTTTCTTCAAAGTAATTAAATATACAATCCATTAGTCAAGCAAACTTGATTTGAATAACAGCGGACTATTTTAGGAAACTCCTACGACAGGTCTGGATCACTCGTAAATTCTGTTCGTACCTGAAAGAAAACGTAAAATACGAAAAGATTGGTGAATGCGCAAATTCTCTTAAATCACTCGTACGCACGACTTAAGAACAAATCTGTGCGTACGAACGCTTCTTGCATGAGGCCCGATGTCTTATGGGTCATTTTTGACCCGTGAATTATAAAAACATTTAAACACCAGAAAAAAGTTCATTTTTTTTCCCTTTCAATATAATAAATTCAAAAGTAATTACTTCAACATTTATATAATAGCAATAATAAACCTTTATTATGTAAAAGAAAACTGAGAAAACAAGAAAACTGTTGGTCCAACTGACAGTTGGTTTGTGGTTAAAAAAAAAAGTGTAATCCTGAAAACTGGTGATCGTCTTTTTGTAACAAAAAATACATGATAAAAAATGTATTGAATTGAGTTGAATAGTTAAATAACAGGTGGTTTCATCATACAAAATAGATTTTGGATTTAAAATTCAGTTAAGTTGCTTTATTTTGGGGCTTTGGTAGGCCGGCTCATTTCTGACCCGTAGGACAAAAGGAGTAAACAGAATGTTAAGACCGCACAAAGGGTTAATTAAATTAGGGCTGGGTGAGTTAACTCGTTATTATCGCGTGAACTCGTTAATTATTTAACGCCAATAAATGTTTTAATGCGCATTAACGCAGGTTTTATTTAATTTTTTTATTTAAAAAAAACCCAAACATTTTCTTGGGGGGGGCTTTTGTGCCTTTTAATGGATAGGAAAGTTCAGAGAGACAGCAGAGTTAGAGTTACTTCTAAACTAAACAAAGTTGATGCTAATCGACCGGTTTGTTGTCCTTTTTCTCCAAATGAGAATCGATAAGGGAACCGACAAAGAACCGAATCGTTAAGCAGAATCAAAAATGGAATTGGAATCGTAAAAATCTTATCAATTCCCATCCCTATTCATTAGTAAGAAACACAATATGTGATCCACGTGCACAAACGAGATGTCCATGATTTATGTTGCACTGGATCGGATCGGCTGAAGAAGCAGCAGAAACGTAGCTGAAGTTATCGGTTACATGGTCGTACCTACAATGGAAAACCAAAGAAAGTGAGCCAAGCCGTCCTTTATCTTACGGTGCCAATGCCATGCAATGGAAAAGTGCTAAAAATGTTGGGTGTGTTGGGGGCTGCAGAACCGTGAAATGGTCCCAGCATGTTGGAGACCAGATGATCGGGTGGACTGTTGGCAGGTTCAACTGTTTCAGTCAGTTTTAAACCGTTAAAGGAGAATTCCGGCCATTTTACAAACATATCCCATCTGTTGGAGACCCAGGGAAGTTTGCCAAAGGGAAAGCCGCGAAAAATTTTCATGCCCGCTGCAAACGCCTCTCACGTCCAAAATGTCTGTTGCTCCTAGACAAATTATACTGTAAAACGTAGGTATTTTTGTCCTCTTTCACCCGAAGTCATCGTCATTTTGCTCGGCCTCACGGTTTTCCCTCAAATCCCCTATGAGCTCAGAGAGCGACCACTCCAGCTCCCATCCACGGCCATTATAAACAGGCCGCCTCATCTCCTCATCAAATGATGATTTTATAACTGCCATAAAAAACAAACCGTAAATAGGAGCAGAATAAAAATTACATCAGTGGCTTCTGCCGTCCCTTCTGGCACTCACAATTCAAGAATTTTTCATATATGACTTATAGTTTTCTAACAGCGACCGTTTGTTCGAGGCATACGAGTCAGTACTGAACACCGAGGTCAACTGTCAGTTGGCCATAAAGTGAGGGCAGCTGTCTCCATAGCAACTAAAGGAGTAGCAGTAGCTCCACCTGAGCACACAGCTGCCACTCCTTATAAGGGCAGAGCCAAGATGGCTGACCTGTTAGAACAGGTCAATGCCGGCCACTGGCTGTGTTCGAAACTGCATACTTCTCCTACTACTCATACTAACTTTAACTTTTTTTAAGTTCCCGGATGCATACTAGATTCTCCGAAATGTTGGGTATGCATCATGAGGTTACTACTCACACTCAAACTACCCAAGATGCAATGTAACGTGACGTCGCCGATGTTCATTTCCTGTCAAAATGGCAGTTTTAAGCTAGCTACAACGAGGGTAGGTTCACTTCCTGTTTTCAAAACAAAAGCACCCATTGTATCGTAATGGCTTTCCCTATGATAAAAGGCAACGGGTATTTTATTTTGTGAAAATAACCGGAAGTGCGTTAGCTCACTGCGGCTAGCTTTAGTAGCACCGAATTCGTGGGAACAAAATTGATCGATAACTTCAAACTTAGATGTAATTAAGTAAATGTTACTTAATATCTTCAAAACTGTTTTATGGTGAGTAAAATTGACCTGATATTGCAGCATTAAATATTACTTAAATCATCTGAGTGCAAATACTTACAAAGGGTTTTTCAAGTAAATCTTATGAGTTGTTTTTTTCAGTGTACCCTAACCCAGACCATACGACTCTTTCAAGATCAACAGCTGCATCTCATGGGTGAAAGAAAGTTTTGTATTTTTGTCAAACTGCTAAAATGACACATGAAAGAACCCAGGTTTACAATCCTCAAATCCCCGTTTCCCGGGTGATTGGTCGTTTGGAATCCCCTTGCACCCTTCAAACGTCTCGAGGTTGCAGCTCTTATCCACTGGAGGAAGAAAGAGTTGCAGGTTTGTGGGGTAAAAATCACAGAAGTTTGTTCATTCTTTTCTTCTGTATCGCACTGAAACAAAGAGGCTGTGCAGCATCTGTAACATCTGCACACAGAGTCAGCCTCTATTCGAGAAGAAGCTTTTTACAGCAGTGTATTCCTGAGCTGGTTTCAGCTGTCTCTGAACGAGAAGCAGGAAACAAGTAAACTTACAAGAAACTTACCACGAAGGTCATAAGACTCTGGGACGAAGCCCGAGCACATGGAGAGAAGGCACACAGCCACCCAGCAGCTTTCAAACCGGAACATTTTCCCTGCCAATGTAACACATATATAATTTAAAACAAACCTTCTGAGACAAATGGCAGAAATGTCATGTTTTTAAACAGCTTTAAATGATGATAAGAGTTAATAAATGATGTGTGAATTCTAATCAATAGACCAAGAAAGTTAAATGCATCAACATTTGGTCCAAACAGCCACCTGAGGACGTTCATGTTTGTGCGTTTTTATCCAAAGCGACTTAGAATTGAGGAGATCACAGCTAACGATAAGCTAACCAAAGGCTCAGTCAGAGGTGGCGGGGGGGAGATAGAGTTCAGGCATAAAGGGGAAGTTCAGCGTCAGTGTGAGGCTGGGAGATGCTCTGAAGAGCTGGGGCTGCAACGATTTATTCAAGAAATACATTTAGTTCTACAAATATTAAGTTATATTAAGTTTAAATATTAAAGTTTTTTATCAGTACTACTTTACTAAATTGCCATAAAGCAGTTAAAGGTGTTACCTGACTCCATCTCGAGAGTTTGGAGCCTCAGCAGAGAGTTTAGAGCCTCACCAGAGAGTTTGGAGCCTCAGCAGAGAGTTTAGAGCCTCAGCAGAGAGTTTGGAGCCTCAGCAGAGAGTTTAGAGCCTCACCAGAGAGTTTGGAGCCTCAGCAGAGAGTTTAGAGCCTCGGCAGAGAGTTTGGAGCCTCGGCAGAGAGTTTGAAGCCTCGGCAGAGAGTTTGGAGCCTCGGCAGACAGTTTGGAACCTCGGCAGACTGTTTGGAGCCTCGGCAGAGAGTTTGGAGCCTCGGCAGACAGTTTGGAACCTCGGCAGACTGTTTGGAGCCTCGGCAGAGAGTTTGGAGCCTCGGCAGAGAGTTTGAAGCCTCTGCAGAGAGTTTGGAGCCTCGGCAGAGAGTTTGGAGCCTCGGCAGAGAGTTTGGAACCTCGGCAGAGAGTTTGGAACCTCGGCAGAGAGTTTGGAGCCTCGGCAGAGAGTTTGGAGCCTCGGCAGAGAGTTTGGAACCTCGGCAGAGAGTTTGGAACCTCGGCAGAGAGTTTGGAGCCTCGTCAGAGAGTTTGGAGCCTCGGCAGAGAGTTTGGAGCCTCGGCAGACTGTTTGGAGCCTCGGCAGAAAGTTTAGAGCCTCGGCAGAGAGTTTGAAGCCTCTGCAGAGAGTTTGGAGCCTCGGCAGAGAGTTTGAAGCCTCGGCAGAGAGTTTGAAGCCTCGGCAGAGAGTTTGAAGCCTCACCAGAGAGTTTGGAGCCTCACCAGAGAGTTTGGAGCCTCACCAGAAAGTTTGGAGCCTCACCAGAGAGTTTAGAGCCTCACCAGAGAGTTTGGAGCCTCACCAGAGAGCTTGGAGCCTCACCAGAGAGTTTGGAGCTTCAGCAGAGAGTTTAGAGCCTCGGCAGAGAGTTTGGAGCCTCACCAGAGAGTTTCAAGCCTCGGCAGAGAGTTTGGAGCCTCGGCAGAGAGTTTGGAGCCTCGGCAGAGAGTTTGGAGCCTCACCAGAGAGTTTCAAGCCTCGGCAGAGAGTTTGGAGCCTCGGCAGAGAGTTTGAAGCCTCGGCAGAGAGTTTGGAGCCTCGGCAGAGAGCTTGGAGCCTCGGGAGAGAGTTTGGAGCCTCGGCAGAGAGTTTGGAGCCTCGGCAGAGAGTTTGGAGCCTCACCAGAGAGTTTGGAGCCTCACCAGAGAGTTTGGAGCCTCACCAGATAGCTTGGAGCCTCACCAGAGAGTTTGGAGCCTCACCAGAGAGCTTGGAGCCTCACCAGAGAGTTTGGAGCCTCAGCAGAGAGTTTAGAGCCTCAGCAGAGAGTTTAGAGCCTCAGCAGAGAAGCTATTAGGCTTGTGTTGATAATAATAAACTCCTGGACTATGTACAAACTTCCAAATGCATCATTTTGTGAGTACAGACCATATTTGTACTACTGTAGAAGTTTGGTGTCATGGCATGTGATTTTAGTGTGGTAATTTTGGAGATACTGCCAGGGTCCATTAGCGCTTGTACTAAGCTATTCGGGATAACTCAGTAACTCAGCTGATGTTCAGCCAATATCGGAAAAACTTCGAGTGGGCTACTTGGCTGGATGTCACGGTTCAAATGACCCCAGGTTGAATCTACTCCGAACCATCACTTTAAACAATCTGTTTGAAACTAATTACTCACCTCTAATTCAAAGGGTTAAGAAAGATATGACAAAATGGGCCTCCCTACCAACTTCTCTCCTTGGGAGAATCAACACTATAAAAATGAATATACTTCCTTGACTGAATTATTTATTTCAAAATCTCCCGTGTTATCTGACTTCTGCATTTTTCAAATCTCTGAATTCCCATATATCTCGCTATATTTGGAATAATAAACACCAAAGAGTTAAGTTCTCTATACTTACTAAGCCAAAGGATCTCGGAGGCTTATCCCTGCCCTCTCTACAACTATACTATTGGTCAGCACAACTCAAAATGATGTCAGATTGGTTTTTGAAAAAACACTTAAAAATTCCTCTTGTCATCTCTTTCCGATCTCCTTTAGCTCTGAATCCAGATCTACCAGTACAGATTAGGAGTATTGGTTTGATGGAGTGGGCATCTAAGGGCTGATCTAACATTATGGACCTGTTGGACTCCGACTTAAATCATTTGAGCAAGTCAGGGTGGATTTTAATATTCCTCACAAAGATTTTTACAAATATCTTCAAATTCGCCATTTTATAGGGTCCCTTCTGAGGACAGGCAAGATTCGCCTGGGATTGTCTGAATTGGAAAACATAATAATTTTGGCTAAGTCTCCCAAAAAACTAATTTCAAAGATTTATGTTTCACTTCTTTATTTTGATTCTTCAAGCTATGACTCTTTGAAGCTGTTATGGGAACGCGATCTGGAGGTGACGTTCAATCCTGTTGACTGGGACAAGATCTGTAGCGGCGTTTTCCCTAAATGTACCTCAATCTCCATATATGAACAGAACTTTACATTTTTTTTTAGAACCTATTACACACCCGTTCGCCTCCTGAGAATTTTTCCTGACACCTCTAACCTTTGTTATAAATGTAAAATTCATAAAGGGACATTTATTCATTTGTTTTGGTCATGTGACCGTATCCAGACTTTCTGGAAGGGGGTACACTCCGTAATCCAGGAGGTCACTGGTAAAACATTTTTGCTGAATTCCTCTTTCTGTCTCCTCAGTCATACCCCAGACACTCTCTTTGACGCAGATACCAAGTCTTTGTTGATAATTCTTTTATTTCTGGCTAAAAAATGTATTTTGCTGAGGTGGTCAACTCCCCGGGCCCCTACCGTCAACATGTGGTTAACACAGATTTCTGCTCTTATTCCTCTTGAGAAGTTGACTCATGACCTTAACCATAAATCAGACGAGTTTTGGAGGATCTGGGAACCATCGAATTCCTTCTTACAGAAACTTTAACTGATCATTTGTCCCTGGAAGAGGAGGGCCAACTGCTTTTCACTTTGTTTCATTTTGTTTATTTCAAACACACAATTCACTTACCTGTCTCCTGTCATCTTGCTGATTTTGTACGTGTATGTATGTGTATGCATGGATATATATATATTTTATATATATGTACAGATACATATTGCAGCGCTCGTGTTAGTTTGGGGTGGGATCTTTGTTTGTTGTTTGTTTTTTGTTTTGTATGTTTTGTTGTCAATTTTGTTTTTCTAATGTTTGTACACTTATAACTGAAAAACCAATAAAAAGAGTGTTAAAAAAATAAATAAATAAAACTAAATGCAAAAAGCTATACACTACTTTTGGATTCCTTTTTCGGATTCTGCGTACAAATGCGATTAATCGTGATTAATCAGGGAAATCATGCGATTAATTAGATTAAACATTTTAATCGTTGCCCAGCCCTAATAAAATTAAATAACAGTGAAACTTCTAAACCACACAGGTTAAGAGAAACATCTTTTAAAGCACAGATGTGTGACTGAGCAGCCTCTTTATTTCCACTGTATTCAACAAAGGAAGCTTATTGAAAGGTCAGAGAGATCTGATTCATTTCGTTCACTCTTCCCTTCTTCCCTTCTTCTGCTTCCAGACCTCTGTCGCTCAGCCAATCCGTCTCTTTTCTGTCGTTTTTAAACCCCCCCAACTCTTCCTAAACCCACCACAGTGTGTCCCACCCTCCATGTCGGGTTTCTATTGATGCAGCATCAGAGGCTGACCACCAAACTTTATTCTAATCACTGTACGCCACTAACTTTCATCAACGTTTCATTAGATCTCTGCTTAATGAAATAAGATTTTGTGTCGAACTGCTTCTCAGCTGAAGGACTCAAAGGTTCAACCATCAGAGAATTTAAGAGAGGTCGAGGTCAATGATTCTTATGCAACTTCTAATAGTTCAAACCGACTGTGTTGACACTTTTGTGTCTTCCTGAGAATGATGAGGACACAGCAGTGTTGCGCAATAATTGCGTAAGAATCAGAGAACTTCGGCCTTTTTTAATTTTTTTTTTCCACTTTATTTTTTGTTTTTCACAATTTAAAATGATACATAAGACATACAGAAATATAAGAACAACCCCCCCCCCACCCCAAGGGGACAAGCAGAAAAAATAAAACAAAATAAAAAAAATTAATTAAAGAAATGAATACAAAATAAAGGTGTGTGAGAGAACATTCATGTGGTTTTCAGTAATGATGAATGATAATATATACATGACATATCAAAACGTTATACCTGTCCGAGCAGGTATGTAATGAAAGGTTGCCATAAACTGCTGAAATCATTATTAGGACGTCGTAGAGCCAGTCTAATCTTTTCTAGCTTCAAGAGTTGTAGCGTATCTCTAACCCAATGTTTGTAGGAGGGTGGAGCAGCCTGCTTCCAATTAAGTCAAATTATTCTTCTCGCTATGAGGGTGACAAAAGCGACGCCATCAGATTGTGCCCGAGGAAGATGGTCATCCTCACATTGAATACCAAAAATGGCCGTGAGCGGGTTTGGGTTTATTGTTCTTTTAAATATGGTTCCACAGAGAGGGGCCTGATAACCGAAGGCTCTGCCTCCCATTCTGATCAATTGATCAGGCCACGTTAAAGACGGTGTTTGGTTAAAGTCCTTCACAGGGTACATTATAGTAAAGCCAGACTGGCTGAAATATACCCAGGAGCAGACGCAAGCTGTAGCAGGTGTTCATTTTCTCCTGCCAATCTCACACATAGTTTTTGGTCCTGTCCCTCCCTTGAATCAAATTGGTCTGGAGTGTTTAAAACCTTGTCTGATGCATTGGACATACCCATCGAACCAAACCCAATTACTGCAATTTTTGGTATACCTTTAGATCTAGACACAGTTACAAAAACCCAGTCTGATGTCATTGCTTTTACTTCACTGCTTGCACGGCGCAGGATTCTCTTAGGGTGGAAATCTTCCACACCTCCTTCCCTAGGCCGATGGTTGGAGGATATCATGCTCTTTCTTAAATTAGAAAAGATAAAATTCACCCTTAGAGGATCAATGAAAAAGTTTAATTTGAGATGGCAACCCATTATCACTCACTTTGATAATATGAAAGAACTGGAGGCTAACCCCACATAGCTTAAATTCAGATTTCAATAGTCTTTTCTTGTAGTATACTGTAGGTGTCCTTATTGTGCTTTATTATACCCCCCCCCCCCATATTGTTTTGTTGATGTTTATTATTATTATTATTTATTGTTGTTGTTGTTTATTTAGTGGAAACTTTCTACTATAATTGTGAGATGTCTTCTCCAGCTGTGTTTTGATGGTTTGTAATAAATAATTTTTTTTTTGTTTTTTTTTTCAAATTTTAAAAAAGACGGTGTTTGGGTAATGAGCTCATATCTAACTGGGATGATGGTGTTTGGAGTTTTAAAATGTGATTTTATATCTAAAACCCAATAAATGGATTGAGGAAAGTAAAGACTGTTTCTTCAGGGTCAGAAGTCAGACAGAAACCTTTAGGTTAGGTTCTCTTTCATCGTGGTGAAACTGTGGCATGAACTGACTCAGTGTGAGTCAGTTACCCAGAGTTTCTCTGACCTCATGTCCGATGAACTCAGAGTTCCTATCAAAGCTGCTCTCTGCCTCGTTTATTCAGTTCTCTTAGATTTAAACTAAACTTCTTAATTAAGTTTAAATTCAATTCAGATTAAACTGAACCCCGCTTATAAAAGAGAAGACAGAAAAGGAGTCTCCAGCAGTGGGTTGGTGCTAAGAGCCTTAGGATGGTTCTCCTCACAGCTTCGTCACAGATCATTCTTGGTGTCCGTTGGTCAGTACTCATCACCCTCTCCCCGTGTCCTCTGGGGTCCCTCCACTCTTCTTCTGTTTATACTTCCTCTAGTCAACAACATCAGAAAATACCATTTCTCCTCTCAATTTTGAGCTGATGACTCACATTTATACCTTCCTCTGAGATCTGGTGAGTCCCTCGTTGATGGTTTTGAAGCCCTAAATGGTCTGAATGGCCCCCGTCCTGCATCTCTAACCCCACTCTGCTTCCTTAGATCTCGTAGAAAGGCTCTTCTCCACACTACCCTGCAGAAAGATTACAGAAAGTTGAAAGTTTGGAAGTTAATCTGAGGAAGTTGAAACCAAAGATCGGTCTGATGAAATATTTTCCTTCTTAAAGAACGAGTCATGAGCAGCAGCTCAGACGTACAACCGAGGTGTTGCATAAGAACGATTTTAATCGATAAGTAATTTCAACAAGTCACTCATTTCCAGCTTATCAGAAGTTGCAACAGCTGTTACGATAATTCGTTATAATTAGTTATATGATAAGTTTTCAGAGGTTTGGACCGGATCCAAAATCTCATCGAAACCCAGAACTCACCAACAGAATCATAAAACCAATGTGCACAAACACACTCACTGATTTGTGTGAGTTTTATTAAGAATTCTGATAAAGCTTATAGTTAGGGAGGCTCAGGTGATCCTGAAACATCCCATAGTTCTGCTGCTATAGGCCCAGCCTGCTGGGGGAGCTCCCATGATGCACCTCTCCTCCCTCTGCTCTCTTTCCTCTCCATGTACATATGACATCATTGTACGAATTTCGCATTTATTGAATTGGGTTATGATTTTATTACAATAGTTTGGACTGTAATTGGTTTAAACATTTGGTTTGAGTTGGCGCTTTATGAATAAAATTGATTGAATTTAATTGAAAACTATAAATAAGACGCTTTGTTTCTGGTCTGCTCCCGAACCCATCGCTGGTCTAGCGTGGGTTTTTTCCCAGAATCCTCTCCTTCTTCTTCTTCTTTGGCCATGCTGCCTGCACCTAGTGCTCGTGGACTCTTCACGTCATGGTAGCTTTTTAGATTTATGTTCTTAGTTCTGTGTCTATTCTCACACATTAATGGATCAAGAGCTTAGTTTAAGTGTCCCAATTATCTAATAATTATTAATTACTATCAAGACATTGATCACATTTCAGCTGAACATGATTAAATCCAACAAACACCCAAAGATTGTTGGCTCAAAGTTGGAAAAAAAGTCACCAACACGATGACTCATCACTGAATATGAATTTTGTTGCATTTACAGTAAAAAGGGCTGTTTCTGTACTTCTGTATTGACTCTCCAATTGATAAAGAGAGTGACTGTTTCTCTTCTTGCCTAATGCTGGGTAACCACAGCACATGAAAAAATAAATTGTCTTTTTAAGAAATTGAACAGGATATGAGGGCATCTTTCCGACCGATGATTCTCTTAAACCACAACTTCCACCTGACGCTCAGGAATAGAACGCCATCCATGAACTCCACCCTGAGTTTGTCCCTTTAAAAAGGAGGCTCCCCGACTGTGTGACTCCACAACAACGCCATCAGAGCTGTCGTTTGGACGCCGAAGACATCACAAACTGAAGATGGAATCAGGTGACTTATTATTTCACTCTGTTTTATATTAGATTTACTAAATGTTTCACATTTTAAGGGTTAGATGCACTTCTATGCTATTTCATGGTGGAGATTAGCTGCAACATTTTGTTTACACACAAAATGAAAAAAAAATTACAGAGGGATTTCAGAATATCTGCTTTTATTTTCTAGGAAATCAAAATATACTGTCCATAGCCTAAAAAACATCGATTTTCGCCATATTTTTTTTATTATAATGTCACATAAATCAGGCCAGGAGGGGGAGGGAGGAGCAGGTTGCAGTTTGATAGACGCATCAGAATCCAATCATTGTTAACGGTCCGTTCAGTATGATTGGATACTGTTTTTCCTAGATTGTACGTTCTAGAGGCCACTAAAACTTTTCATTTTTGTGTCAAAACTTTTAATCAATTGGTTGCAATGGGGGTGTGAAGAGTATTTCTAGCAATATGTAAAAAAATGTTCCAGAAAAAGATCCGCTACCCCGCCTTTAAATAGGGGAATTCATTTTGGTAAATTTGGGCGAAACGCACTGCCGCGATTAAACAAAATGTGATGAAATAAACATTTTAATTTATGTTTTGAAATAACACATATTGAAGGAGTAGACTGGCCCAAAGTCTAAAAATTGACCACTGCATGAGAAATCACTGTTTTTGCCTGCCGTGTCTCGCCTTAATAAACAAGAGAAACTCTTTATAACTTTGATCAGAAATGACCAGAAGGGTATGATGGAAGTCATGTATCTTTGTTATTTAGATAAATTATACATTTCTTTGTGTCGTCTTCTGAAAATAATTCTGTTTTACGTGATTAACCCTGTTTGTTTATCAAATTCACAGGAAAAAGGCTGTGGTTTGAGACCTGCTGGCTGGCCGTGGGTCTTCTGTCTGCTTGCTCCGGCCTCCCCTCACAATATCCCCCGGAAGGTGAGTCCGACGTGACCGTGATGATGTGCACGTCAGCGTCTGTGATGCATGGAAATCAGAGCTGAACCTCGATTCAGTGTGAAACAGAACAAAAGGAGGGTTTTTGCATGAATCTTCAGCTGTTTAAAAAGAGATTTGTATGAATCTGTGGGTTTCCTGAAAGGCACAGACGTCCCAAACCGACAGTTACTCATCATGAACCAGAATATTTTTTGGTATTCTTTCGAACACAGCCTTTGTGTGCCTTTAGCTTTTTTTTTTAGCTTGTTTGGTGTCTTTCTCCACAGAGAACTTGGACGTCTATGAATCTCTGTGGACCAGCAGCCTGGACGTGGCCCAGCAGACGCTGGCGCTGCCGTTTCTGGAGCACATGCAGTCCGGTGACCTGCAGGCGGACGAGTACGTCAACTTCATGATCCAGGACATCAACTATCTGCTGCAGGTCACAGAAATGTTGAGGCAGATGTCAGAGAAAGTCAAGGAGGAGGACATCAAAAAGTTCATGAAGTCTAGATTTGAAAGCTACAAGAAATTTGCTGAAATGATGCTGAAGCAGTTCAACCTCAATGTAAGAAACCGTCACACAGTTTTAAGTGTTGTAAATGTGAAGAAAGGCTGTTTCCTACACTGAAAAAAGTGACTTTTTGGTGAAGTAAACTCTATTAGAGTAACTGTCATAATTTCTACTTTGTATTTTTAAGATTCAGTAAGAACTAGAGCTTCTTAAGTAAAATTAAACATTTTATTAACGTAATACATGAATTATGGGGGAAGAGTAAGTTTTACTTAGGTTTCCTCATACAATTTAAATGTTTAATAGTTGTATGTACATAAACCTAGAAATACTACATAAACTTTACTCTGAAAGTGTATCGTTAAAATCTACTAAGTTACTTCATAACAGCAAATACTACAGATATATAACATTTACTTAAAATGTTGAGTAAAATGATGTTCCTGCCTATGAGAAACAAAAACACTTTACTTAATTTGTTTAAATAAATACAACTTAAAACTTAGATGTAATTAAGTAAATGTTACTTATATATCAATATAATACTTAATATCTTCAAAACTGTTATGTTTTATGGTAAGTAAAATTGACCTGATATTGCAGTTTTTAATATTACTTAAATCATTTGAGTGCAAATACTTACAAAGGGTTTTTTAAGTAAATCTTATGAGTTGTTTTTTTCAGTGTACTGAACAGCCATGGTTTACAAAAGGAAAAGACATAGAATGACTGACAGCATTTGTGACTCTCATCCTCTCGTCTCTGCAGGGCGTGACGGACATCAAACCGATCCCTGCCATGAAGAAGTACCTCTCCGACTACCAAGCAGTCATGGACAAGGAGGAGTCCATTTACTTCGCCGTGGCCCTCCTTCCCTGCTCGAGGCTCTGGCTGTGGCTCGCCAATCAGCTCAAGGAGACATACTGCAACGCATACTTCATCTGGAAGAAGAACAACATGCATGGGAACCCTGAGAAGCATTACAGGAAGCTGCTCAATAATTATCTGAAGACCCCCGAGCAGATCAAACGGGCCAACGAAATCTTCCGCCAGCAAATGCAGAACGAGCGCGATTTCTTTGCAGCCTCACTCCTAGAGTGAACACAGCCTTAATGTTTATAAGAATATCCTGTTTTATCATGATTAAGGGACATAAATTATAAGATATTGTGATTACCTGATAAATTATGAATCAACTTGCTTTGTTTTTCCATTGTTGATGAATAAAAAAAGGCTTCACTGCATCACTGTGTAACATCTGGGCTTCATTACTGTGTACAGCATTATCAGCTGTACACTTTATTCATTCATTGTTTCTGTGACGGTCTCATTTCTTTCATCGCGTCTTTTATGTCAGAATCAGAATTCAGAATCAGCTTTATTGGCCAGGTTTGACGAAACAAACAAGGAATTTGACTCCAGTAAAACTTCACTCGCAAAGTACAACACTCAACAATAACATAAAAGAATAAAAAATTAGAAATACAGAACAGTAAGAATGGAATTTGATTACGGGTGGTAAATAGGGCTGTGTATGAGAACAATAAATACAGTATGTACATTTGCAATAAATAGATACTATGGATGGGAATGCAATTGTCCAGGGGGTGTGCGGCTGGGAATGTCCGCCTTGTTGTTGTTCCTGTCAGTGCACAGTGGTCATCAACACCTCAACAGGTACAAGCAAAATGCAACAGTACAATTGAAGAGGGTGAGGATTGTGCAATATTGTAATATCAGAGTAGGCAGGTTAAGAATTAGATATAACTGTAGTGCAAGGCAGTTCAGTGCAATAACAATTAATTAATTAGTATTAATAGCAATACTGTGACTAAGATCAAAGTTTTTAAGGTGCAGATGAGGTAGATGAGCAGAACAGGACCGTTATGACTCCTGAAGCAGGTCTGTACCTTCTCAGTTTCTACTTCCCAGTTCTCATGGAAGATCTTCTTCTATGCTGCTGTAGCAGATCTCCGTTGCTTTTATAAACAGCACATCACATGTAAAAAATGTCTGACATAAGGCAGTCGTGGTAAATGAAAACAAAGAACTAAATAGCAGGAAAAACTAAGAAGACAGAGACAGTGGCTGGATGCTCTAGTAAAACGCTGCTGTATGTTCACATAGCTGCTGGATATATAAATGTTTGTATATTTACACTTTACATTAGTTTTCTTAAGTATTCTAAAAAAGTGATTTTTTTTTTAGAGGTTTTTTTTAGATGTTTTCAGTTCCTGGAAAACAATTTTCAAATAAATTAAATTAGCTTCATATTAGCGGACCATAGATTAAGTCTGCATCCAAACTAATGCCTTTTTCTAAATTTAAATTTTAGAGATGACGCCATCATAGCAGTGCTTGTTCAGACCACTCAGGGACCAGTCACTGTTTCCAGAGTGGGACATGAAATGAACTCACATGACGGAGGTTTATCAACTCTGAAACCTCCTCTTGTATGAATTCATGCACCCTTTATTCCCATAAACTCTGTTTTCCAGTGAACTTAATCTATACATGTTTGAGTACTACAGACTCTGTGAGTTCTCATGTGCGAAGTCAAATGACTTTTACATCTGAAACTCTTCCCACATATTTTACAGGGATACGGCTTCTCACCGGTGTGAATTCTAATGTGAACGATCAAATGGCTGCTCTGAGTGAAACTTTTCCCGCATATTTTGCAGGGATACGGCCTCTCACCAGTGTGAGTTCTCATGTGGTCTTTGAAAGAATTTCTATAGCTGAAACTTTTCCCACATGTTTCACAGCGATGCGGCCTCTCATCTGTGTGCGTTCTCACATGCTCATCGAAATCATCGCACCGAGTGAAACTTTTCCTGCATATTTTGCAAAAATACGTTTTCTCACCCGTGTGAGTTTTCTTGTGCATTTTCAGCTGTGATATGACCTTAAAGCTTTTTCCACATGTGTTACAGTGGAAAGACTCACCTGTGTGAGTTCTCATGTGGACATTCAAACTGCTACACTGAGAAAAACTTTTTCCACATGTTTTGCAAGAATACGGCTTCTCCCCTGTGTGGATTCTGTAATGTCTCGTAAATTCATATCTGTACCTAAAAACTTTGCAGCAAACATCACATTTTAGAGACTCTTTGCTCATGTTCATCTCACACTGACTCTCTGAACTGGAGGAGTCATCTACATTCTTTCTGTGATGTCTCTTCTTTGGCTTCAGGTTTGCATTTCTAGATAATCCTAAGACTTGGTGCTCGACTCCCTCCTGATTTTGCTTCTCAGCTACAGAATAGTTCTGAAAGCAAAGCCGGTTCCTGTTTGGTTCCGTTTCACTGTGGTCAGTTTCCTCACAAGTTGGAGAAACCATGATGCCATTAGGCTCCTCCTTCAAAAGCTGCTGCTCTTCCTCCTGATTGGCGCACTGTTCCTCCTGTTGCTCCTGAAACTGTGGAGCTTTTGGTTCCCCCTGGTCCAGACCGGAGTTCCCGTCCTGGTTACCGAGTTGATCGGTGGGAACCTCTTCATTATTACAGTCGTCTTGCTGTGGGAGGTCTGGATCGCATGAAGAACACAAGAAAAAGGCTGATTTGATTTTATGTAAACATACGAGAGAAAATGCAATACAGTCGATAAATGTTTGGACTGACTTATTTTCATCTTCAGGTGTTTACCAAAACCTGCTGACTCGGGTTAAAGTTTTATGTTAATATGGCCTTTAAGTTCAGACTGAGGATTTCATATCAAAACTGGTGGACGGAGGAGGGAATTTCAGTTCTTCAGTTGTAAAATGTTCTTTTTCAGAAGCTCAAATGTAATTGGACAACAGACGTGTGGCCTTTTGTGTAATTACTTCTTCATGAAGCAGGTGATGTAGAGGTGGCGGTCGAAAAATGGATGGATGGATGAATTGATAGAGCCATTGTTTATACCTGCTTATTCCAGTTCAGAGCCTATCCCAGCTGTCATTGGATGAAAGGTGGGGTACACCTTGGACAGATCGCCAGTTGGATTCTCAACAAAGACAAACACTTATGGTTCCGTTCATTTATCCAGTTACTTTGGTAAGAGGAGGATTCTGGGTCTTCAGGGGCTTTAAATCTTTTTCCAAAATTAATTTTATTGAGTTTTCCTTGGATGCATTTCAACAGCAAATGTCAGGGCACAAGGGATTCACTTCAGCACTTAAAACAAATAAATAAATCAGAATCAGAATCTACAGAGTCCCTAAAGGGATATGGAGGGATTTTTTTTTTTTTTTTTTTGTTGCGAGATCTCGCAAAAAGTATTTTTCCCACGTCAGTGAACCGGAAGTAAAACAGACACAGCGATTTCAGATAAGTCTCTCACTTATGTCAAAGCCATGTCTACGTGCAAGAACGGATTTGATGTCTTTATATGTTAGGCCAATACTAAAATAGAAATCAATAAACTTCTCCCACGGATAATGGGTAGGCTCCTCCATCGCTGTGTCTGTTTTACTTCTACTGCTATACATGGCGGGCACGAAATCGTGACGTCATCAACACCGCTCGCGCTAGCAGACGCGGCAACCATGCCAGAGCCTTTAGGCAAAACAGTATTTCCTCCGTGCGTGATCGTGTTTGCATTCAGTGCGCGTGCACAGAGGCTCTGAATCCTCAGACCTCAGATCAGATGTTACACCCATCTCAGTGTTCCTCACCTGCCGTGTGGAGCTTTATTCCGGGTTTCCAGGTGACATCCAGCAGCCTGCGCTGCCGGTCGATCTCCTCCTCGTACCGGCCGATGGTTTTCTCAAACTCTGAGAATATTTCCTCAGCAGCAGCAGTGAGCCGCTGGCTGATAAACTCTCTCAGATGCTGAGCTGAAGACATTGTTGCTGCTCACACTCACAGATTCAGCTCAGACAACACAGCGAAGCTAACTCTGCTAACTCTGCTAACGCTTTCAGCTGAGTTCCCCGAATAGAGTTCCGGACAGAAACAGGGAATTCACTTTTGTTCCCCCTTCAACTCCAGAAAAGCTTGTTTTGTTGCAGCTTGTATGAGTAGAGAAAAATTCAGCTCACGCCGCACAGCCGGCAGCAGATTAATGCCCAAACTCTTCTTCTTCTTGGTGTTATTTGGTAAAGATGGGCGCATTACTGCCACCAACTGGTATGGAATGTGGACCAGAATCCATCCAACCAGTCGGGATTGGAACCAGGAACCCTCCACCACCACGCAACAACTCGCATCCTCTCAAACAAAGGAGATGATGGAAGAAGGCCTGAGAACCTTCACAGCTTTAAATCGATGGGATCCAGCTCAATTTGAACGGTTTGAGGTTCTGTTTTCTCGTTATATTTCTGGAACAGAACATGTTCTGTAGTTTTATCTTCTCCAGGGTAGTCACATGTTTCCTTTTGTCCTTCTATTCCATGAGATAAATGTCTCCTCCCTTCCGTTGTCCTTTCCTTTCCTCTCTCATCGCCTTCCATTTGTTTTATTATGTTCTTTATTTCTTTTGTGTTCTTTATTTGTTTTATGTTCTTTATTTCTGTTTTATTGTGTTCTTTATTTGTTTTGTGTTCTTTATTTCTGTTTTATTGTGTTCTTTATTATGTTCTTTATTTCTGTTTTATTGTGTTCTTTATTTGTTTTGTGTTCTTTATTTCTGTTTTATTGTGTTCTTTATTATGTTCTTTATTTCTGTTTTATTGTGTTCTTTATTTCTGTTTTATAGCGTTCTTTATTTGTTTTGTATTATGTTCTTTATTTGTTTTATGTTCTTTATTTCTGTTTTATTGTGTTCTTTATTTCTGTTTTATTGCGTTCTTTATTTGTTTTATTGTGTTCTTTATTTCTGTTTATTATGATCTTTATTTCTGTTTTATTATGATCGGTTTTATCAATGCTTGATCCTCAGTGATGATTTGATGCTTTAATTAAACGCTTTGCTGCTGCTGCGTGTGCTTAAACAGCTGATCCTCAGAACTACTTCTACTTGTATCTTACTATTTCCTACCATCATTGTTGCTCTCTCTGTTATCAAACCACATCAAATCAAATCTATTTGTAGCACATTTCATGTACAAAACAATTCAAAGTGCTTCATATAAAATAAAAGCATTGCAGCAGGGTGGAAGAAGCATTAAAAATACATAAAATAATATAAAGAGAAACAAATAAAATAATTTAAATTAAAAGATATCGTGCAGATTTCATGCATAGATACATGAGAAAAGAAATGTTTTTAACCTGAATATAAAAATGTCTCCATTTGGTGTATTATGAACTAACAGTGTTTTAATATGTCGTTCTTAATTGATGATTTTATTTATTTATTTTTTTTTAGGGTGCCATTCTACAACTGGCCACCAGGACGACAGATGAAAACTAGCCTTTGGCTAACTCTAGCATGTTATTAATGTTATTAATATGCACTGTGCTGTTAATAAATAAATTGAATTGAAATTGAACTAAAGATTTGGAGTAAAGTGGAGAAAAGAAACACGAGGAACGAAGCAGATGTTGTTTTGTCCCTTTTAATGAAAAGGTTCTTTTCTTTTTACCCCAAAACATCTTAACAAAGAGAACATGCATAAAAACACATCTATCTTTAATATGTACACCATGAGCTGTGCTTCCTACACACACACACGCACACACACACACGCACACACACACACACCGAGAAAACACTAAACCAGTTTGATCTGGTGGGAGTTCCACAAAAATGATTCAAACTCGATCATTTTCCACCTGACAACAAACAAGCTGTCCACTTTGGTTCGTCTTATTGCTTCATAAACACTAAAACAGCTGATTTTACGCTGCTACTTTGCCTATTTTTTGCATGTGGTGAATAAAACTGATCCACGTAAAGCAGCGGATGAGCGGGCCGTTACACCTGCTCAGTACTGATTGTCAGAAACTGGACTCGTTCATCCAGAAGTTGTCTAAATAAATGTGGCTAAACCTTACGTCTGTGGCATCAACAAACAGAAACAACGAGGCTCGTATTGCACAGAAACCCAAAGAATTGCATATTTCAGGAAAAGCCTCAGTTCATGCACAAAACTAAACTAGCGCACGGAGAAATGCATCCGAGGAGCCGGCGTGCTTCGTTTCCACAGTGAGCGTCGTCCATCCTGAAGAGATCGGGAACTTTGTTTCTCGCTGATTGTCATCGTGAGGAAGATTCAAACTGAAACATTTACAACTTTAGCTAAAAATGAAACATTAAAAAGTCCTAAAAGATAAAAAAAAAAAAAAAAAAAAAAGAGTGAAAAGTGTGGTCCGTTTTTTTCTGGTTTCTGAAAATGAAATTCTCAGACAGATGTGTCACCTGGAACATTTAGGCTGTGTTCAAAACCACAAACTGCATACTTCCATACTGCATACTACATACTGCATTCTACATACTCATCGATCAGACAGTATGCAGAGCGTTTACCCACAATGCATTTGGCTCCTGCCCGAGCCGAAATCAGCCGGCCTGAAGCTGATTTCCCTTAAGCTCTAAACTCTGTAAACTTTAGCAACATTTGAAACATTTTCAGGTGAGAAAGTAGTCGTTTAGATCCCCAACGTGTTGAAAACCTGACAAAATACCGGCTGTTTACAATTTTCTTCCCATGAATTCGGCGCTACTAAAGCTAGCCGCAGTGAGCAACGCACTTCCTGTTATTTTCACAAAATAAAATACCCGTTGCCTTTTATTATAGGGAAAGCCATTACCATACAATTGGTGCTTTTGTTTTGAAAACAGGAAGTGAACCTACCCTCGTTGTAGCTAGCTTGAAACTGCCGTTTTGACAGGAAATGACGATCGGCGACGTCACGTTACGTTGCATCTTGGGTAGTTTGAGTATGAGTAGTAACCTCATGATGCATACCCAACATTTAGGAGAATCTAGGATGCATCCGGGAACTTCTGCTTACTCAAACTCGCATACTAACTCAAAAAGTTAGTAGGAGTAGTAGGAGAAGTATGCGGTTTGGAACACAGCCTTTCTGTTTTATCACTAAGATGCTGCATGTTTCAGCAGGTCAGACTCGTTTCCTGTAATATTTAAAGAAGGAGACTCTATATTCAACAGCTCCCAAATCTGTAAAAGCAGATGCATGACCTCAGTGTTCTAATGATGTCATCAGTAGTTTGACCTTTTCATGACCACCTTGGTACAAACAGGATAATAAAGAAGGACGTATGGCTTTGTTTCCACAAACTGCTCCAACCACACACACTTTCTGGACTCAGATTACCAACACCAGCCTGAACAGAGGCAGGAAGCACTTTAAACCTCCGGCTTTCCCGACGTCGGGTTTTTATTTGCAGCTTCTGATTGGTTCTAAAACTGCCTTAAACACTCAACACCAGATTTAGTTTAACTGAGCGACCAGTGAAAACGCAACGACTGCTTCAAATCTGGTTTTACGTTTGCTTAACTTTGATTTTTTTGCTACTTATGAGCAGAGATTGGACCAAATTCATTTGAACGAGAAGGAGCACTTCAGACGCTGGCACCTGCACACATTATACCGACAGCAACGACAGTCATTCACATCCATAAACCACCACCAACCGGCTGAATCTGACACCACACACACTCACTCAACCGAAAGGATTCCCGGGTCAGTAAGAGCCAACATTTGCAGCATTTTCAGTGGAGAACTACGGAGCTGCTGCACTACAGGAAGACCGCCTGCAGGGGGCGCTGGTGGCGAGCCAGGCCCAGGGCTGCAGAGGAGGAGGAGGAGGAGGAGGAGGAGGAAGGTCGGGGCGTCACGAAACTCCAACCAGGAGAGAAGGAGAGCTCATGGAAGCGTCCTGCGTTTTCACCTGGAAGAGGAAAGAAGTCACTTTAAATATGAACAGAAGCTGAATCATTCTGTTTGTTTCCTTGTTAAACCTGAGAAAGAATCAGACGGTTTTTCAGCTGCTTATTTTCCTAATAGTCACATTTTTTTTAATCAGTATTGTAAAATACAATTTATAATAATATATCATATGGAAATGTTATCTGCCATGCTTGTCTCTCTGATTGGCTGCCAGTCAAAACATGGTAGACCTGGCGGTTTGCGCCTGTTCTGAAGCTGCTCTGCTCCTCAAGCTAGCGTGTAGCTAGCTTAGCCAAAATGGACAGATTTTTGACTTGGAAGAGACTGAAAGAACTGGCCGACTAAAATCAGAAAGTATGAGGCAGCATACATTAAGTTTGGCTTTACAGCCGTACAGAAAAATGGCGTCCTCTGTCTGGAGACCCTCTCAAATGAGTGTTTAAAACCTTCGAAACTTCAGCGTCACGCAATACAAAAACATCCGAAAAAACGGTCGACTTCTTCAGACGTACAGAAGAGCATTTAGTCAGGCTGCATTCACACAGCGAGCTGCTGACGGTGAAGAAAAGAAAGAAAATACGTTCTAAAAGCTGATGTTTCTTTACATATTTTGTAGCATTGTCTGTGGTTTGCAAAGGGGGCCAGAAGCTGATACTGTTTGGGGGGCCTTGGCATGGAAAAGTTTGGGAACCCTTGTGTTAGATCATATAAAATATTCCAGTTAGAGTTTGTTAGATCGTATAAAGCAGGGCTACCCAAATCTGGTCCTCGAGGGCCGACGTCCTGCAGGTTTTGGATGTTTCCCTGCTCCATCACACCTGATTCAGATCGATGCTTCATCAGCTGGTTTAACAACCTTTTGAAGAGCTCCATTTCATCTGAATCAGCTGTGTTGAAGCAGGGAAACATCTGAAACCTGCAGGACGTCGGCCCTCGAGGACCGGATTTGGGTAGCCCTGGTATAAATATTCCAGTTAGTGTTTGTTAGATCATATAAATAAACTTGATCAGCTACATTCAAAACATCTTCCATGAAAAAGATTTAGGAGAAAAGCGAGCAGATCCATCATGCTGTTAGAGGGCTAAGCAGTGCTCAGCCAAGCCAGAGGACTGTACCTTTAATAGGCCAGGGACATGAGGAAGAGGAGGAGGAAGAGGAGGGTGAGGAGAAGGAAGGAGGGACGGAGAGAGAAGCTTGGCGAAGGGAGGACATCCTGAGTTTGTTCTCCTGAGGAAACTCAGCCGGAGAAGAGGAGCAGGAGAGAGGAGAAGGAAACAGTTTTCACTTTGAACCATGTGACTTTCCATCGTCCAATCACGTCGTTAGTCTACCCTGCCGGAGGAGGAGCTTCGACGTGCTCAGAGTTAGAACTCACCTGTAAGTTGTTCTTGGCTTTCTTCAGGACGTCCCGTGTTCTCGACACTGTGAACAAACACAAAGTCAACTCAACTTTATTCATAAAGCCCTTTAAAACAAAGTGCTGTACATGAGTAACAACACCAAATATAAGGCATAAAACATAAGAACAATGTAAACCAACAAACACAGAGCCTGAGAGTCGTCCCGCTTTAACGTTTCATCAGTTCCACGGAAAGACGTCCACTAAAGAAGCTGATAAAGCTCCTGACACCCTCTCACAGCTGGAGACTAAAGAGTTAGCAAACAGTCTGGAAATGCTATCAGTGAGCTGACTGTGTCTTCATGGAGTGAAATGTTTACATGATGTTGGAGCAACTAAATCAGCAAAAAGAGACCTAAGAACATGGCTTTATATGCCAAACAACACAGGAGACTCACGCTGGCTGACTATAAAGTGCTCCATGCTGTCTTTGGTGAGGTTGGAGCTCTTCAGTCTCTCCATGGCGTCCTTTAGAGCCTGCTCCTGTTCTGAGAGCTTCAGGCGGAGAGAAGCGACCTCCTCCCCCAGAGACTGATCCTAAAGCAGACACAAACACAAACATGTTCGGGTCATCCAGCAGCCACAGAAAGTTAACAAAATCTGCAGTTATTCTCATAAAATCAGGTTCAGGTTCAGTTTTACTGTATGAATCAGGGAAATGTTTTATGTTCAGGGTCAGGGAGATGAGATCAAGTTTAAAGGAACACTCAGTGGGGTCACATGGCACTGAAAGGATCGGATTATTGGCTAAATTACAACCAGACTGAGTTATTTAGTGCATGTAGACACCTTAATCTGACTAAGAACTGGATCGGATCAGATTCAGACCCCGAGATAACTGGGCTGAAAGTCACTCTAAACCTGCTTGTAGACGCTGAAGCACGTGGTGAATCAGACTTTGCGTTCTGCGCATGCTCCAGATGTTTTCCCGGGGTCGTGACCCGGAAGTCAAAGGAGACGATATTCCTGTTGTTGTCGCCGTCAGAAAGAAACAAACAACGCGATGGAGAATGCTCCGTTGGGCATCGAGTTTGTGCAACAAGCAGCTCATCACAGACCAAATGTAGAGGGACGTAGCTTCATCTGGCTCTGCGTTCTCCATCTTTCTCCAATGCCTGAGTTTGTTGTTGTTGTTGGTGGTGAAGAGGTCAACAGGAAGTGGCTCTATTAGCAACAGCTGGAATGGGTACAGCGCCACCTATCATACCGGGGTATGACACGCTTTGTGCCTCTGATCCCATTCATTCACCGCCACATATCCAAGGAGAATTACCCAACTATAGCTATGATCCAATTCATCTCATCATGTAGACCCACTGAGTGTGTCACGATTACTGCCACCTAGTGGTGAAGTTAGAGATAGCAACCTTCTAAAATGAGGTCAAACACGTGATCCAGTGTCTGACTGTTTTTACTGTCACAGATTGGGCTCAAATGTGTTTGTTAACTTCCGGTTGTTAGATTATTCTTTGCTTATCTTGTTTTTAAATTCATTTAAATGATTTTATTTGTTTCTCTTTATATTCTTTTATGTATTTTAATGCTTCTTCCACTCCCTGCTGCAATGCTTTTATTTTATGTAAAGCACTTTGAACTGTTTGTACATGAAATGTGCTACAAATAAATTTGATTTGATTTGATTGATCTGCTTTGGTTTTTTGTCTCTTTTTGAATAAAACTCCTCTTTTGTCTCTCCTCTATCCTGTAAATGAGTTCTTAAACCCTGGAAACCCAACAGTCTCTCTCCATATGAAGCTCGGATGGATCATTTCAGGGCTCACTAAGATGATTCTGACCTGACGGGTTTCCTCGGAGTCGGGCAGAGCTGCTCGCCAGAACAACCGGAGCAGAGAATCCGCCTCCTGCAGGATCTGCTTCAGGGTTCTGGTGTCCGACAGCAGCTTTCTGAAGCATCCCGATTCTGAAAGCTGAGAGATAAGCAATAGCATGAGTGGAAACCATCCTGATAGAGCTCCAAAGATTGCACATATTTTAGGAGAAAGGTATGTTCACGGATCAGCTGGAATGAAGCCTTTCTGTCTCATTTCAAACTCAAAACAACTGAAATCAGGTCAGTTCTGACCGGCTTCTTGAACGTTTTGGTGCTTCTGCCTCCTCCACCTCTCACCTGATGAAGGCGGCTCTCCTGCGAGGCGCTCAGGGAGTAAAGCGCGGCCTCCATCTTCAGCAGGAGGGAACTCCCCTCGAGAAGCTGCTGCTGCAGAGCCTGGAAGTCCTCCACGTGGCCGACGGCGTGGGGGCCCTGGGGGCCGGCGAAGGAGCCGTCGGGGGCCTGCAGGGCCGAGGCTGCTGAGGAGGAAATGGAAGGATTAGAAATAAAGTCAGGATAATCAGAATCGCCTTTAATGTTATTATAATTTACATTACAATGAAATTTGGTTGCAACTCCAAAGGTGCTTATAAAACAATCAGAAATTAAAACAAAACTATGTTTAAAATAAATTTAAATATATTTAAATAAAATGAAATAAAATGAAATAAATTTAAATATATTTAAATAAAATGAAATAAAATGAAATAAATTTAAATATATTTAAATAAAATTAAATAAAATGAAGGCACAGTATGACATATAAAATAATACATGGTAGTGAATGGAACAGTTATTTAAACTAATAAAATATTGCACATTTTTCCGGAATTACACACTGAGCATCTCTGCGGTGTGAGATATGTGAAAGCGAATAAAAGCTCCTGAATAACTCACCCCGATCAGCTGATCGTGTTTGGTGTTTCTGTGCAGAATGAAGCGGAGAAGAAGGGCCCAGCAGCCCGGTGTCTCTCACGGGAGGCGACGGAACGTTATCTGTGGAGATAAAAATGTCCAGCATCACATCCTCTGAGTTCTAGGGTTTTGGGTTCTTTGGATCGTTTCCGGAGCGTCGGACTAACTAACCGCTGAAGAGGCGCCTGCCGGCTCCGGGCTGGGCGTCGGGCTGCCCGACCAGCTGCTGCTCCAGCTGGATGTGCAGCTCTTTGGGGTCGATGCGTCCCGGCTGGCTGCGGTCGCTGACCCGAGCTGTGAGGAAGCACACGAGGACAGAAAGATGAGTCCAAACAGCGACCGCAGAGAGACGGCTCTCAGTCCGAACCCTCCGAAACAAGCTGAGGGAATCAGCGTGTCGGCAGTGTCAAAGGCCTTTAGCCTGGATGAGTTTTGCTTTTTTTTTTAATTATTATTTAATTATATTTTTTCAATATTTTTATTACATTTTCTGACATGAACACATACAACAAACAGCAAAACAAAACGGCCACCCAAATTATTTTTTTTTAAATAAAATTTTTTAATAAAAAATAAAATAAATTCATAAATAAAATAAAATAAAATAATTATCTGAATACTTGTTGTGTGACATTCACACTCAGGGAAAATCGTCTCCCTATATTAATAAGCTGTGAGAGTATAACTGGGAGGATATAGGAGCCAAATATGTACATTAACAAGGAAGCACACATTGAGTTGCCTGTGGTATGAAATGTGCTATATAAATAAAGATTGATTGATTGATTGAAACACTCAGTCCCATTCAATTAAATTAAATTCAATTCATTTTTATTTATATAGCGCCAAATACAACAAATGTCATCTCAAGGCACTTAGATAATAAAGTCCAATTCAAGCCAATTGGAATTCAACTCATTGTGATTTTAATTAATTTAATTAATTTTATAATTGATATTTTTGGTTCATAAGGTTGGACATTGATTTTTTTTATAATTAGTTTTTCATTGAGTTGCCTGTGGTATGAAATGCGCTATATAAATAAAGATGCCTTGCCTTCATTTATTCATTCTTTTTTTTTTTTAAACAGCATTTTCTCTCATTTTCTCATTACAATTGACAGCGATGCAGCAAATACATAATCTACACAGAAAGAGGAGTAATAAAGGAAATAATATCAATTTAGAGAGAAAATGCTGTTTAAAAAAAAAAAATAATAATAAAAAAAATAAATGAAAAACTAATTATAAATAAATAAATGTCCAACCATATGAACCAAAAACATCAGTAAGCCAATTTCCCTCATTGCCATCTGTTATCCCTTTAATACAATGGTTGTGAGTCTTTTTCCTTCATATTTAAAGAAATGGCTCCAAATCCTACAGAAACGTTTTTGCTTTTTTTGTTGCCGCTGATTGTTTCCTAAAGGTGAAGGGGTGTTTTCACAGTGTTTTTACGGTGTTACGTCCCACATCTGGAGGGAAAATTGCCAAATTCTCTCGCGCTTTAAACACATTTTTGAGTCATTCAGCTCTAATTCAGCTCAATTTTTTTATTTATTTTTTATTTATTTGTTTATTTAGTCATTTATTATTATTATTAGTTAGTAGTAGTATTTTTTACTAGAATTGGTATTATTATTGTTGTTGTTAATACAATCATTGTAAATATTTGAAAAAATGTTGAGCTACTTGACTAATTTGAATTTCCCCCATTGGGGTATGAATAAAGTATTTTTCTATTTCTATTTCTATTCTTCTTCTTCTCTATGAAATGATAGATCTGTGAGATGGACGCCTTCACCACTTCATTGAGGGTCTCTCCGGTTTCTCTGGTGCCAAACATCTGGCTCAGCCCAAACATCTGTAACCGTGCAGACTGAGCTTGACTACACGCTTGTTGCTGTATCTACGGGCCGCGACCCAGACGCTTTCAGCCGGGCTCCGACCTCCGGCCGAACGGCGGCGACTCTTACCTGAGCGTGCGTTTGCTGTGACATCACAGGCTCCGCGGTACGCCTGCAGGTCGCTCTGCAGAGCGTGGACCAGCGTGCGGCTCTCGGTCAGCTGCTGCCGGAGGACGCTCAGCTCGTGCTGGAGCCTGTAGACACACACATGCATCACATCTGTTTCAGCTCATCCTTCTTACATCTTTAGGCACAAACAGACGGGAACATATAACCCCAGCTCTGGCCTCTCTGCACTGGCTTCCTGTCCGCTTCAGAACTGATTTTAAGATCCTGATTTATTTGTTTTTAACATTTTAAACGGTCTGGCCCCCCCTGAGTATTTAACTGAACTCATACATGTTCACAGACCGATCAGAGCTCTGAGGTCGGCAAACAAACTTTACCTGGATGTGCCTATAAATGCAGGCTAAAAACCAAAGGCCAACAAGCTTTTTGCGTTGTTTGCCCCTAAACTTTGGAATGGGTTACCATGGTTACCGCTGCATATTCATTCATCAGAAACTCTGGAAATGTTTTAAAACATCTCTTAAAACCTTTTCTCCCAGGCTTTCAGACCTGGGTGAGACGAATGTTTTCTGTGTGAGTAAATAGTTTTTATCTTTTGCTGAATTTCTTTGTTAAATGTATCTGTTGCATTTTATTGTTATTTATTTATTTATGTAAAGCACTTTGGTTGTTATAAGGTGCTGTATAAATAAACGTGACCTTTACTGAACTGTGAACAGAGTAATGCCTCATCCTGAGGCAACTATAATAATTAATGGTCCTTTAGCCATTCAAATCCCTTTTCTGAAGGGCTGAATAACCACTGCACCTTCCCTTCGTAAAGAAAAAAGGCCTTTATCTCTAAATGGAGGCACAGAAAGCGGAGAGGAGCTGGGATTGGCTGAAACTGGCTACCTGTTGATGGTCTCCTGGTTCCTCTGCCGGTCCTGTTTCAGTTGTGCCATCTCCCGGCTGCGAGCTTCGGCCTCGGCTTGCAGGCTGCCGCTTTGCTCCGCCCACCTCTCTGCGTTTAGCTCCGCCTCCCTCAGCTGCTCCGCCTCCTCACTGCCCTCTGCAGGTGACACATGACAGATACTTTCGTTCACTCCAAAGACTAAAAACATTGAATGTTTGGTGAAAGAATCTGAACTGAGATGAGATCAGGAGGCGGTGGCGAGCATCAGCACCTCTGGAGGCCTGCTGCAGCTGGGTGTGAAGGCTGATGTTCTCCTCCTTCAGGAGTCGAATCTCACTGGAAAGCTGGCCGACTGAGTCCAGACCCTGGATGTAGATGTTGGTTGGAGCACCTGGAGGAGATACAATTCCTGCATGAGAAGAAATTCTGCACTTTTTACTAGGGCTGGGCGCGTTAACTCGTTAATTATTTAACGCCGATAAATATTTTATTGTGGATTAATGCAGGTTTTATTTATTTTTTTATTTAAAATAATAATAATAATTTATTTTTTTTAATTAAATTTTTTTTTTTAAAGTTTTTTTTGGGGCTTTTGTGCCTTTAATGGATAGGAAAGTTCAGAGAGACAGGAAGCAGGGGGCTTTTATTTTGTAAAAGTCTGTTGCTCACAGGCTTTTATTTTGTAAAAGTCTGTCGCTCACAGGCTTTTATTTTGTAAAAGTCTGTAGCTCACAGGCTTTTATTTTATAAAAGTCTGTAGCTCACAGGCTTTTATTTTGTTAAAGTCTGTTGCTCACAGGCTTTTATTTTGTAAAAGTCTGTAGCTCACAGGCTTTTATTTTGTTAAAGTCTGTAGCTCACAGGCTTTAATTTTGTAAAAGTCTGTTGCTCACAGGCTTTTATTTTGTAAAAGTCTGCTGCTCACAGGCTTTTATTTTGTAAAAGTCTGTTGCTCACAGGCTTTTATTTTGTAAAAGTCTGCTGCTGTGGAACAGGAAAAGAAAGTAATCGGCGGATCCACCAAACATGGAGAAGGGTACGGAACTTTTACTCGGCCATTTTCATTTTAATGTTCTTCCAGACGGCGGAGTCGACAGAACCAAAGTCATCTGTAAACACTGCCAAGTTGAATTGTCTTCTCAGCGTAGTAGTTCCAGTCTAAAATATCACTTAAAGGCAAAACACACAACTGATAGCAGCAAGTCATTCAAGGAAACAGACAGTGGAGCAAGGCTTCTACATAAAAACTACAGAAAGATGCTGATGTTAAAAGTGTGTTTGCACAACAAATGTTATGGCACTTTCATTCATATGGCAGCACATTTAAAATAAAGCTAAATGCTAAAAGCTATACGCTACTTTTGGATTCATTTTTGGATTCTGCGTACAAATGCGATTAATCGTGATTAATCAGGGAAATCATGTGATTAATTAGATTAAAACATGTTAATTGTTGCCCAGCCCTGGTTTTTACCTGTGAAGTCAGAGCCTGTGTAATACCAGCCTGTTTAAGGCAAACAGGAGGACATCTACACATTAAGCTACACTTTTTATAATCACACATGATGTTGGATTCTTGTGTTCTGACCTTTTTCTGCGGCGGTGCGGGACAGCCTCTCCTCCAGCTGCTGTCGCAGGCGGTCGTTGGTCTGGATGGAGTCCTCCAGCCTCTGCCTCAGACTCCTGATCTCCCTCAGGTGCTCCTTCATCAGGTCTGAACCTTCAACACAAACTCAGAGTAAACACCTGACCTCACCGACCGCCTCCAGCATCTTTGGGCTCTGAACCATTTTTTATCCACTAAACCAGGGTCAAATTCTCAGGCAGTTTCTTGTTTTTCTTGATGCCTGATGTTAACAACATTAGGCAACAACTCTTTGACAACCGCCTTATAACACAAAAGACATACCGTTTTTTCTCCTGGAAGCACAAACACGTATTCGCCTTCCAATCTCACTTGAAACAGAAAGCAGAAAACAGCATCGATGCAGATGCCCTTCCATCTGCATCGATTTTTCTCTTCCTGCACATTTTGGGATCATTATTTGTATTTCTCAATTTCACTTGTTGGGAAAATCGCATCAATTTACAAACATCGCAGTCTAGTGGCGGGATGCCGTCACTTCGCGCGTACCATAATCGGCATGCATTGTGGGAAATTTAGTTTCTGGTCACTGCACATGTTTGACTTATTTATTTTGAGACAATCAGACCTTTTAAGCTCTCGCGGGCCACATAAAAATGACGTGGCGGGCCTCGAGTTTGACACATTTCCACTAAATCAGAGATACTTATTGAGCGGCTCCTCAAGCTTTAATTGGCGGCTCGCACTCGCATAGTAGCTTATAACAATATGGTAACAATAACAATAAATTTTTTCAAATACATACAGCGAATACTGCACAGTATTAAGTATTTTTATTAAGTTTGTGTTTTTGTAGTATTAAGTATTTTTATTAAGTATTAATTAAGGCTTAATGGTGTTTCCTAAAGGGGGAACTGTTAAACCTGGCAACGCAGCCCGCTTAAACCACAGAGCACGCTAGCTCCTTTAGCCAGCGCGAGATGCAGGCACAATGGATCGGTTTTTCATTAAAAAAGGGCAAAAACCAGCACAGAAACCATGCTCATCCTGAATGTCTCACTATGATTACAACAACAAACTACAAATACAACATGAAGAAAGTCGAGGACATGCACGCCAGCTTCCGCTCATCCCAGTATTAAGGTAAATGTGGTCTGAATTGAAAATGTATTGGCTGTGTTGTTTCTTTTTTTGTGGGATGTTTTATAGAATAGAATAGAAGTACTTTATTCATCCCAGCTGGGAAATTACTTTGCAGTTGGAGCATACAGACAAGTAAAAAAAAAAAATTAATAAAAAAAAAATAATAATAATAATAAAAATAATAATAATACTAAAAATAATAATAATAATAAAATAAAAAATATATGTAGAAATGCATATTTGCAAAAGGGAACTTTAGTATGTTGTGGTAAAAGTGGCTCTGGTGAAATAAATAGTGAGTATCGCTGCACTAAATGATCAAATGAAGCAAAAAGACACCCGACCTGTGTGGCTCGTGCCCGACTGGTACCCCGATGACCCAGATGACATGTCGGCTCCGACTCTGCCCGCTCGGGTCCCATAGCTCATATCCCACAATGCACTGCTCTCCAGCAGGCTGGCCCCCGACTTCACGGCCAAGCCGGCGTCCAGACTGCCGCTGCTGGCCGCTCTGCCGAAGGGGGAAGGCTGGAAGCTGTGGTAGGGGCGAGGCAGGAAGCCCGAGGAGTCTGCAGGCTGCTGGAGGCCGAAGGCGAACCCCTGGAGAGGTTTGGACTGGGCAGCGGAAAAGCCTGCGGAGGAGGAGATGAAACACAGCGCCGATGAACACCCTGAAATGGATCAGGACTGAGTTTTGACGTGAAAAACAGCATCAGTGAGTTAGTGAGAGTCGGAGGAAGTAAAAGGCCGAACAGCTGAATGGATTTCGTTTGACGTGTGTGAGTTTGTTAGTCAGCTGCCTGGCTCGGAGCTCCATCTCTCATCAGCGATTCCAGAGCTCAGAGAATCCTCCTCCTGGTGGAGGCTGCGGGTTCATTAAGCATCAACACGGAGAGTCCTTATCTAATGAGATGGAGAGCGTGGCGTGTCACTGAGAGATGGAGCTGTGGATTATTAAAGGCGATCAGCTGTCGCTCTGCTTCACAACCTGTTTGTCTGCAGTCACGTGACTGTGGAAGAAGCTGCACTCAGACGTTCTCTGCTCTGGAAAATGGATTTTTCTGGAGCGATGTTTGTCTCGTATCAGTTTTAGATCCGTCACACATCGTGCAACAGCCTGACTTCTGTCCCCACTCAGAGGTTTAATGAGATTTCAGGCAGAAAAACACTGAATTCATTCACTGCGACAGGGTCGATGGCTTTCTGCAGACATGAACACAATCTTCTGTTTACATCTGAGAAGTCTGAATAAATCTCTGTCAGACTCAGCTGCTGCACATCCCAGAAATCTAAACCTGGCATCTCAGAACCAACTCATTTATCCAGCCTTTATTCATCTTTATCCTCACGTCAGCTCGCATTCACTGCACATAAGAAAGTGGGAAGTTGAGATTCTTTTTCTGTTACACTGCTTTAATCCAAGTAAAACTGTCCTAAAACATTTTTCTGACTTTCATCCCGGCTGCTTCACACTCAGCTGAACCGCTCCAGAGCAGCAGAAGGTCCTGAAGAAGCCAACAGAACCACATCATCTGCAGAAAGCAGAGATGGAACCCTGAGGTTCCCCTGAGGTCGCCTCTCCATTTCCATTATAAAAGGCCTAAAGTCATCAAATTCAGGTGAAAATTTATTTTAAAACCATAGAAAATGAGCCACACATAGTAGCCGAATGAAAATTACACCGCTGGCTTCTGCCGTCTCTTGGGGCGCTGACGGTTCAAGAATTATTCGGATACGACTTTTACTTTTCGAACAGCGACCGTTTGTTCGAGACAGTCGAGTGCAGTCAAAATTATAGTGCGATTTTAAGAAGCCATATTGAGCGTACATGTCAGAGACACAGACGAGCCGCACCTGCTCCTGTTACCGGGGCAACGCCTTGTTAGCCTGCTCTGTTCTCGCTCGCTCGCCAGCGCCCCCAGACAAAATCAACTGAACTGCAGCCAAATTTTTTATAATGGGGTGAATAGGAAGTGGAACGGCTGTCTGTAAAAGGGCTGTGGTTTCTCCTTTAAACTGATAGTGAGGGGAAGTTAGAAAATACCAATAATGCAATGGGAAAATGCAACTGAAAATTCAAAAGCACTGACCAAGGCCATTTTGAAAATGCCATAAAAGCTGTATTTTAAACAGGACCTTCTCCATTTTGGGACTCGCAGAGGTGCAAAATTCAATGGGAAAATCGATTGAAAAGCACATAACGAGCCCCTAAATGCATTTTGAAAATGCCCTAAAATCTGTATTTTAAACAGGACCTTGATAAAAATGACAAAATGTCTGTCTTCAGCAGACTTGTCTTTATGTGCCTCTGCGAGGCCCAAAATTCAATGGGAAAATCGATTGAAAAGCACTTAATGAGCCAAAAATGCCAAAAACTGCCCTATTTTGGTACAACATCACGGAGACCTCATTCAAAGTTTATATGTGACAGGAGACTCTCAACTTTAACTGAACTAAAGGGTTTGTTGATAGGACGGGCAGTAGATTGGCACCCATCAAAATTTCTTTAGAAATGTTCTAGTTACTTTTATTGGTTATATGACTGGACTCAGTCAAGAATGTGAGCTCATAATCTTACACAGTTTATAATCTTGTGATCTTTTAATCTTTACAAACTAAGCTGTTCATAGAGGGAACTTTTGCATTTTTTTTGCATTTTCTGCCAGCTGAAAGCAGAAAAACAAACTCTTTCCTTTAATATTTTCTTTGCTTTAGACTGATTTCCTGCGCGTTTCGCTCAGGTCGGTGTCGCCCGACGCACTCAAACACTCGGTTAGTCGGGTCAGTTTGACACTGGGTTAAACAAAGACGTGCAGAAACAGTCAGACCGACGCACCGGCGCCGTCTCCCAGCTGCCTCTGCAACATCTGCAGCTCCTGGTGCACCTCGGCCAGAGAGAACCCCACCCCCCCGCCGCCGTTGCTCTGGTAACGGGGTCGTAGGTGTGAGGGGTGAGGATGGAGGGGCAAGGAAGAGGGGGGAGGGTGACAGGGAGCAGAGCTGAAGATGGAGGCTGGAGCTGAGAGGAAAGAAGAAGAGGACACCACAAAACAGAAGGATGAAGGAGAAAAGGGTCGAAAAAAGCAAAAAATGACGAGGAAAAAGAGGAAACTTCTGCTTTTTTTTCCTGTTTCTACAGCCTCGTTTCGGGGGTCCGTCCTACCTGTCTGACTCTGCACATCTGCAGGCATGTGTGGCGAGCCGTGGCATTGCATGCTGGGACAGCTTTGGTGGGAGGAGGTGATGGATGAAGGGGCAGACGGATGGCGTGACAGGGCGTCGTGGTGAGAGTGACAATCTGGAGATGAAGAGAGGCACCAGAGAACATGATGGAGGCACCAAAACACTCATCGACATGCAACATCCTGCTGCCAGATATCTGCCCCAAAGGGTCCCAAAATAATGTCAATCCGCTGCTGAAAGTAGGTCCCAACAGCTGCTCGGTTTCCGTACATCTGAGGGACATTCACATCCCTTTCTACCAGGATGAAGGTGGAGGATTGGACAGATTTAAATGTTTGTCTGAGCATAAGAGCTTCTTGTTTTGGTTTTTACACCACGGCACCAGCGTTTCACCTCCGATACGATACAGAAAAACAAGTTTCATTGTGTGGAAAAGGCTGGAATCCTTCTGTTGTGCAAGGCAACATCTGACTCGACTTAAACGTTTCTTTAAAAACAAATAAACAGATATAAATGTACTGAATTACTTATTTATCTAATAATTGTGCACCAGTAAAACAATCCAATGTAAAACTAAATACTAAATAATAAAGGAGCTGAAATTGGGAAAAAAAACAATAGCTTCACTAGCTCGGTTGGTAGACTTTCAAAATAAAGGTCAATCAGCTCTTTATATAGTTTAGTGCAGATGGGAATTAAACATCCGTTACAAAAGCATCTGAACTGAAAGAAGGTAGTTCTAACATAACAAGTTTTTTCACCACTGCAGCAGGCAGAACGCCTTTGGATGAATGCCAATGCTGGGCAGGACAAGGGGGAAAAATAAAATTAAAAAAATAAAAAAATAAAAAGAATTTAAAAAATAAATGAATAGAATTTAAAATATAAAATAATAATTAAAAAAAATAGAATAAATAATTAAACAATTAATAAAAAAATACATATATATGTTTTTAAATCAAATTGAAAAATAAAATAAAATAAATAAATAAAATGTTTAAAAAAATAAAAGAAAATAAAGAAAATAATACTAAAATTTAAAAATTAAAAAAATCGTCCGATATGGATCAGCCCATTGTCACGATACCCGATCTCCAGTTTTCTTCATTATTGGTACCGATAGCCGATCCAAATATCGGATCGGTGCATCCCTATTTGTCCCCATACTGCTTTCTTTCACCTTTGTAACATGTCATAAAATGACATCTGGAGATCATTTCCTGACTCCTGACAGCAGAATTTTTCTGATTTCCTCACCTGCACCGGCTCTGGTGGAAGTCCGTGTCTCCTCCTGCCCGAGCTCACTGACGGCGTCCACATCGGAGCACAGCTCCAGGTCCTCATTGGTGGAGCCGTGCTCGGACACGTAGGAGATGCGATCTGATAGGTCGGTGGTGTCGGAGAGGGCGTGGCTGCTGCAGGGCGTGTCTGATCGCTGAGGATGATGGTGATGCTGGTTCAGCTTGGCTCGGAGAGCTTCGATGACCTTGTCTTTCTGTTGCAGCTCCTTGCTGAGCCTGAGCACACAAACACAAACTTAATGTTTCAGAGATCAGAAAAGTCTGAGTGTTTTATTTCACACCAAACTACTGCAGAATAACTGAAGAATAACTTCAGCATGTGACTGCAGAAAATGTTTTAACAGCTTCTGTGTGAGGCGACAGCTGGTAAAGATGGAAGAATCTGAACACACTGAACTGGAGAGACAGAATAAATGATCAAATCCGTGGTTATATAAAATAAAGAAATAATAATATTTAATTTTTTCTATGGAATGAGTATACTGTTTGGTGAACAGAATGGCATATTGACTGATGTCATAATTTGGGGGAATAATTTATTGCCAATGAAGTAAAGATGAAAATATTGGAAAAAAAGTGAAAAAGACGCCTGATTTCTTTGCATTAAATTGAGCCAAAATCATGTAGAAATGTATTTTAAGAGTTATAATTTCACTGGATGTATGAATAATTGAATGTATTTATTGACAGCTTACCCAACCCACTGAGGATTTGTGGAAAATTTTAATTTTCCAACACTTCCTATCAAAAAATGAGGGGTACATACACTAAAATGTCCAAAAAAAATTTCCGCAATGTTTCCAGCAGAGCAGACCCTCTGATTATTGCTTCTTAGGGTCAAAGTGAACATAAAAAACACAAATAAAAAGTGTGGTAGACGAAGGCTGTGTTTGAAACCACATGCTTCTCCTACTAACTTTCTGAGTTAGTAAGCAAGTTTGAATAAGCGAGAAGTTCCCGGATGCATACTAGATTCTCCGAAATGTTGGGTATGCATCATGAGGTTACTACTCACACTCAAACTACCCAAGATGCAACGTAACGTGACGTCGCCGATCGTCATTTCCTGTCAAAACGGCAGCAGAGAGTCTCTATTATGAGAGGGAAAACTGGCGGCTATTTCCGGGTGGTACTGCACTCTAGGGGCACCAACGAAGCAGTGCAGAGCACGCCGAACTCTATGGTGGTACTATGAAATCCACCTTAGATGCAGCCATTGCTTTTGATAGAATTTTTTATATTTTTTCATTTTAATTTTCCTAAAGGCAGGATAAATTATCCTTTCAAACGGCACTTGGTTTGATTTTTTAGACTCACTAGATTTGTTTAAAATACACATTTATTGTCAGTATTGCATCCCGAGTGACGTCACGCATGTGGCATCACTTTACGGCATGGTCAGTCCTAGCGCTGAGCTAGCAGAGAGGTGTTAGCTCAAATAGTTACAGATTTCAGCACAGCCCTTTTACATACTCTCTGACTAGCCTCTGGTTTAGCTTTGGTTGTTGTTAGCGGCACCAGGTTAGCACTCTGGCACAGTGGACGAGTGCCGTAAAGCAGCCGGTCGTAATCAGCCGTGCGTTCTTCAGATTCCGTTAGCTAGATGCTAGCGGATACTGACTCGCAAATGCCAGACCTGTAAGAAAAGAGAAAGCTATAACTCCCAGGTTATTGTACTTTCGATATAAATCCACATCCCTCTGTCAGAAATCACAGTAATATTTTCAGGTTTCAGCCGCTAGCGGGGACATTTTTTGAGTTATTAGCGCCAGCCCTATGGCCAATGGTCATTCTGCACTCGCTCGCCAGCGCCCCCAGAGAAAATCAACTGAACTGCAGCCAATTTTTTTATAATGGGGCGAATAGGAAGTGGAACGGCTGTCTGTAAAAGGGCTGTGATGGCAGTTTCAAGCTAGCTACAACGAGGGTAGGTTCACTTCCTGCTTTCAAAACAAAAGCACCAATTGTATGGTAATGGCTTTCCCTATGATAAAAGGCAACAGGTATTTTATTTTGTGAAAATAACCGGAAGTGCGTTGCTCACTGCGGCTAGCTTTAGTAGCGCCGAATTCGTGGGAACAAAATTGTAAACAGCCGGTATTTTGTCAGCTTTTCAACACGTTGGGGATCTAAACGACTACTTTCTCACCTGAAAATGTTTCAAATGTTGCTAAAGTTTACAGAGTTTAGAGCTTAAGGGAAATCAGCTTCAGGCCGGCTGATTTCGGCTCGGGCAGGAGCAAAATGCATTGTGGGTAAACGCTCTGCATACTGTCTGATCGATGAGTATGCAGTATGTAGTATGTAGTATGTAGTATGCAGTATGTAGTATGCAGTATGCAGTATGTAGTATGTAGTATGCAGTATGTAGTATGCAGTATGCAGTATTTAGTATTTAGTATGCAGTATGTAGTATGCAGTATGTAGTATGCAGTATGTAGTATGCAGTATGCAGTATGTAGTATGCAGTATGCAGTATGTAGTATGCAGTATGGAGTATGTAGTATGCAGTATGCAGTATGCAGTATGTAGTATGCAGTATGCAGTATGTAGTATGCAGTATGTAGTATGGAGTATGCAGTATGCAATATGTAGTATGTAGTATGCAGTATGCAGTATGTAGTATGCAGTATGGAGTATGTAGTATGCAGTATGCAGTATGCAGTATGCAGTATGTAGTATGGAGTATGCAGTATGCAATATGCAGTATGCAGTATGTAGTATGCAGTATGTAGTATGCAATATGTAGTATGCGGTATGTAGTATGCATTATGTAGTATGTAGTATGCAGTATGCTGGTTTCGAGCACAGACCATGTCAGGTTCAACCCATTTTATTGAGCTTTTGAGACTTTGGCTGCCCGACTAAAAGGGGAATTCTTTTTAAAAACCATTTTCTTGGGCCCAAAGAGTGTGATGGCAGCTGCCTTGTGACCTGGAGGATAATGACCTGCAGCAGGTGTGTGAGTCACCTGCAGAGGCTTTGCTGCGTCCTGCTGCTTCAGGGAAGCCTCTTAGTGACTCTCATGATGCTGCATCATATAACGGGGGGGAGGGGATGCAGACTCACACTTTCACATATTAACTGTGACATGAAACCAGGCAGAAAAAGAACTGGACTGAGGCACAGAGAAGAGGAAAAAGGGGACGAGCAGCCACACAAAGTGACACCAGTCGTGTTCCCTGAAGCTGATTTAATTAGCATCGACGCTCTGGTGAACAGAGGTCAAGGTCGACTGTTTCAATGACACCAGCTGACACACACACAGTTCGTGTTCGAATTTAACTCCCCACAACTTCTCTAACTATTTATTTTCCTGTCACGTCCAACACAGCCTGAACCCTCTCAGACGAGCTTTCTGTCCTTTCTTCAAGGAGTCTTCAGGAATAGTTCTCCAGGCTTCTTGAAGGACATCCCAAAGCTCTTCTTTGGATGTCGGCTACTTCAGTAATGTTGAGGTCCGGGCTCTGGGGAGGATTCATCCCTCCATCAGAACTGCTGCCACTGATTTTCAGTCCACTTCTTGTGTCATTTCAACCCAGTTTCACAGAAAAATGTGTGATAGCTACGTTGGTCCACAAGGGAAAACGTGGTATTGTCACAATTTGGCCCCCAAAAGTTGTGACAATACCACGTTTTATTTGGCCTATTCATTTGCATTGCTCCATAGCAACCAATTTAACAACAGTACAAAACGTTTTATTATTACGTCTTTTCAAGGAGATACTAAAATCTTTGGCGAAAATAATAAATGAAAGATCGTCTACATTCTTATGAAAATATTATGCATAGTTCTCGCTAGAAATGCCATCAAAATGCATACAGATGCAGTTGCTTTCTTAAAATGTTGTGTTTTTCACAGAAAAAAGGTCGACAGTCGGCCATTTTCTTTTTTTAGCTGAGGGAAACTTGATAGTCACGTGACCTGGTTGCGAAGCAATGTAAATGATTAGGCCAAATAACACGTGGTATTCTCACAATTTGGCCCCTAAAAATTGTGACAATACCACGTTTTATTTGGCCTATTCATTTACATTGCTCCATAGCAACCACCTTAACAACGGTACAAAACGTTTTATTGTTACGTTTTTTTCAAGGAGATACTTAAATCTTTTTGGCGAAACTAATAAACGAAAGATCGTCTACATTCTTATGAAAATACTATGCATAGTTTTTGCTAGAAATGCCATACAAATGCAGATACTTTCTTAAAATGTTGTGTTTTTCACAGAAAAAAGGTCGACAGTCGGCCATTTTCTTTTTTTAGCTGAGGGAAACTTGATAGTCACGTGACCTGGTTGCGAAGCAATGTAAATGATTAGGCCAAATAACACGTGGTATTCTCACAATTTGGCCCCCAAAAATTGTGACAATACCACGTTTTATTTGGCCTATTCATTTACATTGCTCCATAGCAACCACCTTAACAACGGTACAAAACGTTTTATTGTTACGTTTTTTCAAGGAGATACTTAAATCTTTTTGGCGAAACTAATAAACGAAAGATCGTCTACATTCTTATGAAAATATTATGCATAGTTTTTGCTAGAAATGCCATACAAATGCAGATACTTTCTTAAAATGTTGTGTTTTTCACAGAAAAAAGGTCGACAGTCGGCCATATTTTTTTAGCTGAGGGAAACTTGATTGTCACGTGACCTGGTTGCGAAGCAATGTAAATGAATGGGCCAAATAAAACGTGGTATTGTCACAATTTTTGGGGCCAAATTGTGACAATACCACGTTTTCCCTTGTGGACCAACGTAGCTATGACACGTTTTTCTGTGAGACTGGGTTGGTCCTTTGGCCCAGCTCAGCCTTTTCTCCCTGTTTCCCTTCCTTAAGAACGGCTTCTTGACAGCCACCCTTCCATGGAGCCCATTTCTGATGAGGCTTGGGCCAACAGCAGATGGATCAGCTGAAGGTCCAGATGCATCTCTCAGCTCCTGTGTCAGGTCTTTGCTGGATGTTTTCCTCTTTCTTAAGGACATCACTTTCAGATCCTGTTCATCTGCTGGAGATAGTTCTTTAGGCCTGACACTTCTTCTTCTGTCCTCCACTTGTCCAGTTTCCTCAAATGTTTTAAGGACACACTGCACACCATGCTGAGATATGCCAAGTTTTCAGCTAGCAGCTCTTTGGGAATCACCTTGTTGCTGCAGAAATCCTGTTTTCTGTCTGTCACACTGTGTTATCTTTGCTGTTTTTCACACATGCAACTAAAGAAATGGGAACAAATCTTAATTCCAGTCTAAAACCCACAAAGAGCTTCTAGATTATTCATTTCTGGTGGCATAAAACAGTTTAATCATTTCATTTATATTAATTGTTCCATAATTAGTCATTAGATTATATCTTATATTCCTTTTTTAAGCTTTAAAATGAATCTTATTTACTTTTTATTGATGTTGAATAACATATTACTCTTATTGTTGTCTGTTTTTTTTCCTACTTTTCTACTTTTAGATGTGATAACGTTCATTATTTTGGGATTAGGATTCTTTTAAACTGAATTTCTTATATTAATTTGACTCTTTTGGTAACTGAAAGCAGTTTTAACGTAAATATACAAAAAAGTTGAAACTATGAAGCTGTTTTTCACAGATGCAGCTAAAGAAATGGGAACAAATGATGTGTCTCTGTGACAGGCTGCTGGGAACAAAGTGCCTAAAGATCCAGTTTAAAATGTGGACACAACACTGGTTCATCCCTTGAGTTAGGAGCCTTTTTCCTGCCTGAATGTTTCATAGCTCAGAGTTAAGTGGCTTAACAAAGAAAAAACACATTCCTCTGAAGATGCTCAGGTACAAGAACTGGACTGAAGATGAGGGAAGAAGCAGAAAATGTCCAAAGAGAAACTCTGAGAGAGCTTCAGGAAGCTGCAGAACTGCTGATCAGGACACTTTAAAGGTTACAGGAAGTCTGGCTGCTTGGAGGGAAACAGACAGAAACATGATGATTATGATTCCCGCTGTGACAGTTTAAATCGTATACGTTGGAGCTCCTGTGGGGAAACGGTAACACATCTGTCACATCTGATACAAGTAAAGCAGCGTTTCAGCTCCTGGAACAGGAGATGTGAGGAATAAGAGCAGCACAGTTTCTAAAAGCAGAATGGGAGGCAGAGCCTTCAGTTATCAGGCCCCTCTCTGTGAAACCAGCTGCCAGTTTGGGAGGCAGAGCCTTCAGTTATCAGGCCCCTCTCTGTGAAACCAGCTGCCAGTTTGGGAGGCAGAGCCTTCAGTTATCAGGCCCCTCTCTGTGGAACCAGCTGCCAGTTTGGGAGGCAGAGCCTTCAGTTATCAGGCCCCTCTCTGTGGAACCAGCTGCCAGTTTGGGAGGCAGAGCCTTCAGTTATCAGGCCCCTCTCTGTGGAACCAGCTGCCAGTTTGGGAGGCAGAGCCTTCAGTTATCAGGCTCCTCTCTGTGGAACCACAGAGTCCGGGAAGCAGACACCCTTTCCACTTTTAAGACCAGGCTTTGGTTTTTGAATTGGCTCTATATGAATGAATTGGATTATTTTATAAATAATTATGATAACAATGAATTGAATTCCAATTGGCTTGAATTGGACTTTATTATTTAAGCGCCTTGGGATGACATTTGTTGTATTTGGCGCGGTATAAATAAAACTGAATTGAATTGACTATGACGTGCACATGGAGCCCAGCCCGTCAGAGGCAGTAAACACATCACATCATCTCGTGTCCTGTAACTAGTTTTTTCTTACTTGTCGAACTGCGTGAGCATGGTTCTCCTCTCCCGGTCGGCGTGCTTCTTCAGCAGCTGCAGCTCGCGCTCCTGAGCCTTCCACTCCCACAGGGAGAAGGAGAACAGAGAGTCTCTGTACAGTGGGCTGCTCTTGGACAGCATGGCCTTCCACAGAGGAGCCATCCCCCTCGCTCTGGTCCTTTAACCCGGCTACAGCCTGTCCATCCCCGCCCGGTCCGCCCTCCTCTCTAACGGGACTCCTGGGTGGGTCGAGCGTCCTCTGTTACAGCTGCTCGGTGACAGCGGCGAGCGTTTCATCAGGTGAGCTGTCGAGGTCCTGACCCCCTGAGCGAGCGGCAGAAGGTGCAGCAGGCAGGATGAAGGGATGAGGAAGGCGATCAGGTGAAAAGCACAGCAAATCCAGATTAGGTTTGGGCTTCCCAGGGAGATGGATTTCGGTGGCCGCCTTCCAGCACACAGATGGAGCGAATGGGCAGGATCTGCAGGTGGTGACCCCGAATGTTTCAGATGCAACGGATCAGGTTCGGCTTCAGGAAATCAGAGCAGCTCAAATGGATCAAAGAAAGAGAAAAAAGGAGCTCAAATGCTGAAAAAAAGAAGGAGAAAAGTGTCTTTAGGAGTGAAAAATCAGAACTGTTTTACAGGAACCCGTCCATGCTTCTTTCTTCCAGAATAAAAGAGCTTCCTCCTGATGCCTGGAAACACAGCAGCTGCTCCCAGGCTGAGATGCCGCGACCAAAGAGCAACAAGAGGAGGGAAACGGATGCTCCTGAGGGCTCTTGTGCTCACGCTCCACCAGCTGTCAGAGAAAAGCAGAAGCTGAATGAACGATCCCTGCGTGTCCTCCGTCTGTCCGTCTATAGAGTGGATCCACGGGACAAAAGCAGCGTTTTCTTCTGTATCAGGATTTAAAAATGCAGAAATGGCTCCATCTCACATCTCAGAAACTTCAGGCTGGTTGGAACAAATTAAAACAGTTTCATGTCCAGCTGCTCCTTAAAGTGCAAGAAGGTGAAAAAGGCAGGCGCGTTCCAATCCCGCGTCTGTCCCAGAATAAAATAATCCAGGTTTATGGTGAGGAAATCTTGCATAAGAGCTGGGCTGCGCTGCTGGAGGTTTGGCACATGTGCTGCTCCTGATCACTGAACTAAAGTGATGCTCCGTCCCTCACGTTCCCCCCTCCCTGCCTCCCTCTGCGTTTAGCTCCTCCTGACCTATTTCCCTCCCCGTTCGAGGTCTTAATAACTTAACCTGATTAGAGGCCGCGTTGACGCCACGCCCCGAGCGGCATGTGTGAAAAGCACACACACTTCTACGGCTGCATTTAGCTCCGAGCTGATCCACGATCACGGTCCGCAGTGACTGAGGGCGTCAGTGCACGCCGTGCACGGTGATCGAGCACGATCAGTGGACGCCGTGCACAAACTGCTCCGGGACGCCTTCATGGAAGCACTCATCCATCAGACAGAAGCACGGCTCAAACATAATCTTTAGAAATAACACTAAATCACAGTAAAATATCCGGGAGGAACATTTGACTGTGATTTATCTGAAATATAAAGTATTATGTGTTTAACTGAAGGTTTTACATTATTTTACTGAGCCTACAAGCATGTTTAAAAAGGCTTTTACACAGAAAAGTAGGATATCTTATTCATCAAATCATTTATTCATCTTTGTTTTCTCAAGGTCACTTTGTTTATATATATATATATATATATATATATATAATATATTTGTTTTAATTGAGGCTGCTAATTTGCACATTGCACATATTGTATTCAGTTACTTATTTTATCTTATTTTTATTTAATTTAATTTTTATTTTTTTATTATTTTATCATTTTATTTTTATTTTATTAAATTTTCATTTAATTTTATTTTCATTCAATTTGTATTTTTTTTAATTAAATTTTACTTTCCCTCCTTAACTGTTGCACAGCAATTTCCCTCGGGATAAATAAAGCTTTTTGAATCTTGAATCTTTGAATCTCCTGTGGATCAGAACCGACTCAGGATCAGCACAAAGATTCGTACAGAAGCCCTGAAAGGCAAAGCAAACATCTTTTATTTCTTTATCTTTGGAATATTTGGTGAAATAAACTTTTTCTTTTCGTTCTGTTCCTTAACGTTTCTAAAAGAGAAAATATATTTTGTTCAGTAAAAAAACAAAACATTTTTAAATCCAGATTCTTTTCATTTTCTGAAATAAATCACGTTTTTCAGTACAAACGAAATGTTTATTTGGTGTAATTTGTTAAAAACAATGGCCGTGACATTGTGTTTCTCCACAGATTTGCTTTTTCAGCAGATAAGACACAGTTTGTGATGTCAGGACACAGTGAAGCGTCGCTCAGCCCTGTCGCAGAAAAACCCCAATTCTCCTCCACATCTAGCCGACCATCTGGGCAGCGACAGCACCTCTGTGCATCTCTGAGGGGGAGCTCTATTTATGGGTTTGACCCCACATTCACCCTCTTCTGCCAAACAACAACACTTCTACCTTTAAACCGTCCGTTAAATGTACGAGAAACAGGGTTATTAACTTCAATCTGAATTCAGTGTTTGAGGCTCAAAACTCTCTGATATGTAACAAATCAAACAGCTTTAAAGAATATTTACAGAAGAGTTCCCATCCTTTGCGCTACACGCTGCAGGAACATGAAAAGTATTCTCATTTGGGTCTGTGGATAATTGAGGAAAAGTGGGACAATCCCAGCGCTCTGAAATGTGTTTTCTGACACGGAGCCAGTTCCAGAGGCAGTAATCTGGCAGCTTTAACAGATTAAAAAGGCATTTGTACAGATAAACGCCGCCGCTGCATTTTCCGGGGTCGGGGACCTTTTCCGTGACACCTCTGAGGTTGAACATTCCTGATTGGTCCAGTGCGTTCAGCGTTTTTCTCCCAGTTTTTCTGTGAATTCACTTCAGCGCCTGCCTTATGTTGACTCTTTGCACTTTTCCCACCTCTTCGGTTTAGTTCTTGCTGCTCCTGCCTCAGCAGCACTTTCCCCACCTCTTTAACAGTGAAGCCTCTGTTTCCTCCTGCATGTGGGTTCTTCCACTCTCTGCTCAGATCTTCTCATCATGTTCTTGTCGCAGCTTCAGTCGGTCCTGTTTTCTCTTCGGTTTAGTTCTTGCTGCTCCTGCCTCAGCTGCACTTTTCCCGCGTCTTTATTCTAACAGTGAAGCCTCCGTTTCCTCCTGCATGGGGCTTCTTCCACTCTTTGTTCAGATCTTCTCATCTTCTTCTCGCAGCTTCAGTCGGTCCTGTTTTCTCTTCGGTTCAGTTCTTGCTGCTCCTGCCTCAGCTGCACTTTTCCCGCGTCTTTATTCTAACAGTGAAGCCTCCGTTTCCTCCTGCATGTGACTTCTTCCACTCTTTGCTGAGATCTTCTCATCATCTTCTTCTCGCAGCTTCAGTCGGTCCTGTTTTCTCTTCGGTTTAGTTCTTGCTGCTCCTGCCTCAGCTGCACTTTTCCCGCGTCTCTATTCTAACAGTGAAGCCTCCGTTTCCTCCTGCATGGGGCTTCTTCCACTCTTTGCTCAGATCTTCTCATCATCTTCTTCTCGCAGCTTCAGTCGGTCCTGTTTTCTCTTCGGTTCAGTTCTTGCTGCTCCTGCCTCAGCTGCACTTTTCCCGCGTCTTTATTCTAACAGTGAAGCCTCTCTTTCCTCCTGCATGTGGCTTCTTCCACTCTTTGCTCAGATCTTCTCATCATGTTCTTGTCGCAGCTTCAGTCGGTCCTGTTTTCTCTTCGGTTTAGTTCTTGCTGCTCCTGCCTCAGCTGCACTTTTCCCGCGTCTTTATTCTAACAGTGAAGCTTCTGTTTCCTCCTGCATGTGGCTTCTTCCACTCTCTGCTCAGATCATGAGTCCTGACAGGTGAAGCAACATTTTTAACACTTTTTAACCAGCTGTGATGAGCTTTAAGCCCGACAGCAGGACCTTTTTGTAGTTTTGTCCCCACGTCGCCTCCCTTTTCAGTTTCTGTCTGCGTAATTAGCCGACAGCCAATCAGCCGGACGGTTGAGGTCTTTGCTCAGACAGCGGACCCTGGAAACAGTAAAAATGTTTGAGCTGTGGGTGGAGAGGGAGTCCCATTCATGGCTCTGCCCTGCAGTGAGGTTACATCACAGCAGCTTTCCCAAGATAACAAACTGCTAACGGGCCCAGACGTGGACCCAGCTGCGTCCAGCAGCACCAAATAAGACCCGACACGGAAAATAAACTAAATAAAGCTGCATGAGGCCCAGAGGAGGGAGAGGATGAGGCTCACTGGAAGACTACCTGATTTAAACACAGGTTACTCAGGAGTTGTAGGTTTTAACATGTGAACAGCTCACTCACAACATATTATGCTGTATTAACTCTAACCAGAGTTGTGGAAGGTGGGATTAATAATAATTCGGGTATCTGTGGAGGTTACAGGATGTCACACAGCTGACTTTTAGGGGAAGAAACTTGTGATGGAGACAAATCTAGGAGGAGGAAGTTTAAACCACTTCCTCCCTCAATTGTCAGGGGAACTGTGACATCACTGGTGGATAAAATGGACGAGTTGGGACGCCTGACGAGGACACAGCTGGAATATCAGGCTGCAGGAACAACGGTGGCGGGACCAAGTGGAAGCTAGTCGTTTTACCCCTAACTAACTTTGTTTTCTGTTTCACAGTACCAGAAGCTCGCTGTGCAGCAGGTAAAATAAATCCTTAGCTGTCATGCTGGTGGCTAATTCAGCCTGTTATGTCTTGTTCCACATAAAAAACATCTTATGCACATGTTAACGGCATTAAAACGTTTTTTTTTTTTTTTTGTAAAAATGGAATGAAAATAGTTCCTTTAAATCTCTTTAAACCTCTTTATGCATGGAATGTGACAGCTTCTTTTGCATTGGGTGTAAAAAGCTTTTGACATGAAGCTGTATGACATCCCATATCAGCAACATCATTTCTGAACATCTTCTTACCCCCTGCTGCGTCCTGTGAGCAGAGTTCCAGCCTCGTTTTGGTGTTGATGAAGGTAGTCCGGCTAGTTGGCTGGGGTTTAAAAAATAAAGCGTTTTGCGTCTCAAAACAATATGCATTCAACAGAGTAATACATTTGCTGCAGGGGGTAAGAAAATGTTCATAAATGATGTTGCTGATATGGGATGTCATACAGCTTCATGTCAAAAGAGGCGAACTATCCCTTTAACTAAAAGAAGAGAAGCCTGCAACATCTGATGATTCATTGGCTTAACTTCCAGCAGTTTTCGCTGATAAACACGGACTCCAACACACACACAGCTGGAGCTGATGGGCACTAACCGGATGGCGAGCAGCTCCGTCTTCTCATCCGGATCCTCAGAATGATCTCCTGTTGGGAAACAAACACGATGCACTCACTGTCCACCTCTGAGTCTGAATGTTTGCAGTTGAATTTGAAAATGTTGAAAACGTTGAAGACGTTGAAAGCGACTCACGTCCGCTGATCTTGGCGCTGACCCTCTGTGCCAGAGCGCTGCCCTGAGCCAGCTGGTCCCTGAAGCTCTGGCCCATGTAGTAGTCGATGTCGTTGGCCCGGAGCAGCTCCTCGAAGGCCTTGGTGGTGTCGCCCAGGTGCTGGGTGAGGATGCTGCACACGCCCCGCCCCTCCCGCAGCCGCTGGCGGAGGTGAGAAAGCTCTCTGGCCTGAGCCTGGATCAGGGTGTCGAATTTACTGCAGAATCAAGAGAAAGAGAAGTGTTGAATAATCATTTCTGGAAGCTTTTCACAGAGCTGCAGCTTCCCCACAGCAGCACAGATGGGATCACGCCAGGCCAACGGGACGGCGTGTTCCCAGCCTCGTGGCGGTTAATCTCCTCTGACCGTCCGGCAGCCGAGTTCACGGGAAACAGCCGTGATCACGCCTGATTAACAAGTGAAGCTGACAGAGACTGACAGGCTGCCCGGCGCCTGCAGTGATTAACGGACATCAGCTGATGTGGAGGGACTGGAACGATGTTTTATTTATTTCATTACATTTTTAGATGATCCTGGTTTTCAGTCCATATTCAGCTAATCAGGAGGCGGGGCCTTTAATTCACCACATACCCTCAGTTAAAGCAAAATGATGGAAGAGAGCTTTATTTCTGATTTCAGATGCACATTATCTGACATTTTATTCAGATAAATGTTCAAACCATCAGTTTGTCTTGTGACTCTGAGCTCAGCCTCAGATTTATGTTATTTGCTGTAATCATTGAAAACTAGGGCTGGGCGAGTTAACCCGTTATCGCGTTAATTATTTAACGGTGATAAATATTTTATCGTGCATTAATGCAGTTTTTATTTAAAAAAAATATATATGTATTTTTTTGTGCCTTTTTGTGCCTTTTGTGCCTTTAATGGATAGGAAAGTTCAGAGAGACAGGAAGCAGGGGGCAGAGAGAGGGGGAACAACACGCAGCACAGGGCCGTCCGATGCGGGACTCAAACCGGGGCCAGCTGCAGCGAGGACTATAGCCTCTGTACATGGGGCGCCTGCTCAGCCCACTACGCCACAGACCACCCCTGTTTTATTATTTATTTTATTCTGTAAAAATATGTTGCTCACAGGTTTTTATTTTATAAAAGTCTGTTGCTCACAGGCTTTTATTTTGTAAAAGTCTGCTGCTGTCTGCTGTGGAACAGGAAAAGAAAGTAATCGGCGGATCCACCAAACATGGAGAAGGGTACGGAACTTTTACTCGGCCATTTTCATTTTAAAGTTCTTCCAGACGGCGGGGTCGACAGAACCAAAGTCATCTGTAAACACTGCCAAGTTGAATTGTCTTCTCAGCGTAGTAGTTCCAGTCTAAAATATCACTTAAAGGCAAAACACACAACTGATAGCAGCAAGTCATTCAAGGAAACAGACAGTGGAGCGAGGCTTCTACATAAAAACTACAGAAAGATGCTGATGTTAAAAGTGTGTTTGCACAACAAATGTTATGGCACTTTCATTCATATGGCAGCACATTTAAAATAAAGCTAAATGCTAAAAGCTATACACTACTTTTGGATTCACTTTTGGATTCATTTTTGGATTCTGCGTACAAATGAGATTAATCGTGATTAATCAGGGAAATCATGTGATTAATTAGATTAAACATTTTAATCGTTGCCCAGCCATATTTAAAAACATTCTTACATTTGATGTAGCCAATAATTCCTGCAGATGACAGCTGTTTACACTGCATGAAAAGAGGGATTTGCGGATGTATGTGGCCCCTTACATGTCCGCATACGTTGAGCCCCTGCATTTGCGGTGGTAAAAGTGAAAACTTGGCCCAAATTGTCGCAAATTGACCTGGCAACTGCTCCCCCATGCCCCCCTCCCCTCCCCTACTTAGGAGAGCCTTTAATATGTAAATGCCAGTGATCAGGTCAGGAGCTGCCACAGTCATTTTCAAGTGGGGTGGGGTGAGGTGAGGGGTGGGCAGGCCTGTTTCTACACGTTCCTGACCATCACCTCCAACTCCAGCCAAGTTTGTTGCTGTGTTGTCTTGAAAAAGAAGAGGTGCACGCTGTCTGCTGGTGACAGGTGATGCATATCTGGTTTTTTTTCTCCCAAACACCTCTTTTGTAACCGCTTTTTGTGGGCAAAATTCAAGGATTCAAGGATTCAAAGGTTTATTGTCATGTGTGCAGTTAGAAACGTGTTTCCCTGAACAATGAAATTATTTTCTTTGTTGCCCGCACTGGATGTCCAAATGTATAATAATAAAGATAAGATAAAGATAAAATAAGCATGCAACAGCAATATTCTAAAAGGTTTCTTAAATAAAATAGAAATAAAAATATAGAAATCTGGCCTGTATACATAATGTGCAGTAGTGCGCTCAGTGTTTTATTGTGTATGGCTTAATTCGGTGTCACAATGGTCACAATATCGCCGAGGTCTTTTCTTTGTCCTTGCAGAGTCCATTTTTGTGTCAAAACAGTGCAAATTGCCAGCTGTGGTCAGACAACATTAAATAGCAAAAGGACGGGAGGTTGTCTCGCGAGTATTCCGTGTAATGACGTATACGCATATGATTGGTGGAGCTTAACGGCTCGCATAAGCTCTCGTTCAATCACGTATGAGAAACATTGTGTCGTGCAGTGTAAACAAAAAGTTTAAGGAGCAGATCTGGCGGCAGAAAGGGAGACAGAAATCGCTGAAAACTGCCCTGGTATGCGGAATACAATGGCTGGAAGACGACTTGCTTTCAACTCCCCAGCAACTCTCTGCGGGTCTACAGGTTTGTGTGTTTTTTTCTACTTGCACATGACCATTTGATTGTTTAATTTTAGTCTTGTTGACACTGTACAGCACTTGGGACAGTTCTCGCTGATTTTAAATGTGCTGTATATTAAACTTACTTACTCACTTGCTTACAGGCAGATAAAATGAAAGTCCTGTTGAATGCTATGACCGGGATGTCTCGTATGGTGGCCAGCACTGTGGATACGGTCGTGGAGAGGGTTCTGGAGGGAATCGACCAGAGATTCGCTAGGTTGGAGGCAAGATGGCCGTCGAGAACGGACTGAAGTTACATTCCAGAGAAGTTGAAGAGCGCACCCCCAAGAGAAGGCGGATACAGAATCCGAAAACCGCGGTAAGAGTAGGTTATTGACTGTGGCTTTAGGCTAAACTCAACTTAATTGTGTCCATCACGTGAAAACCAGTGTGAGTTGCTTTATTTAAAAAAATGAATTTCGTGTTTTCAATTTATAGGAAGCAGCTCGCCGCCTGCATAACTCACCGTGGCATTATATTCCAGGTCAAGGGTAAGAATAAGTGAATGTTCTCCCAATATCTAGTTGAGTTGGACCCGATGTTACGTTACGTCAATGCAGTTTTTTTTTTTATTAACCATAGGAGTATTGTTTTTACATGCTACTGTCACCTCACAATATGGATGTAACGAGTCGCTTGAAGGAGGCGGTGTCAAACAGTCCGAACTTCAGAGAGGCAGACGGGGACACTATCGAGGGTGAGCGGCGCTGACTTTTACCACGGCTCTGGCACTGATACTTTTAAGCACTGGTCATTTTATTCATTCCTCTTGTTGTTGTTTTTTAGCTGCGTGACGGACCTGTGTGCTGTGCTACAGGCGCGTCTTGAAGCCAACCCGAAATACTCACAGTCTCACCACAGAAGAGTAAAAGAGAGTAAGAACATATACGCTGTCAATATGACTTTTGTTACTTTATAGACAAGTTGTCAATATGCTGTGCATGGATAGACTATGTTTTGGTTACTTATTGGTTATTCCAACAGCTCCCAGAAGCCAGCTTCTGATCCAGGATGAGGACGTCTGACAACTCCGCAGACCCTGCAGGGACCGGAGTAATGCGAAGAATGCGGATTCCAAACGGCGGCGTTTAGACTTATTGTGTATATTGTAGGCTACAGCAGTGTGTGTATATAGTTTTCAATTCTTTGTTATCAATATGGTTCTTATTACAATGTAAGCTATGTACATTGTGTGGTGTGGCAATAAAAGCGCTTTAAAAAAAAAAAAAAAGTTTCCTTTTTCATTCTCAATAGATTCACGTCATTCATGCCTGCATTAGCCTAGTCATAGTGCAGCTTATAAGAATGACGTGAATATATGAAGTACACGAACATCCCAGGAATATTAGTAATCATAATCACAATTATTAATCATAATTGCTGAATGATATGCCCATATAAAGTATGCATATATTAACCTTATTGGCCAATGGGCGGACAGCTTTACAGGAGCTTTTTTATGTAATCACGTGCCTTTTTTGTCCAATACCAGCGAGGCCAGTGAGAGGTCCAGGCGCTCTCACAGCGGGGTGCTAATCGCTGGGCCATTAGCACCCCGCTGTGAGAGCCCGCCGCGAGCCGGGTTCGTTTCCGACGATTTTCTCGCTCAACAAACTTAAAGTTTGTCTGCCTGCAAGCGCCCAGGTGCGTCCGAAAATTAGGCAAATTCGCGGAAGTTCACTGCCGTCCACAGTGACACAAATCCCTCTTTTCGTGCAGTGTTAGTCCCTGCTGGACAGCAGGAGACAAACAAGAGGCACCTTCAGCTAATTATAAGGTTTTACAGATGAAGGTTTTACATCCCTCAGATGAACAACAACAACAGTTTTATTGTGTCCTGACACCTAAACCTTAGAAATGTGTTTGGAGTTTTCCATGTTCTCCGACTCACCCCGGCCAGGTGGCAGACTTTCCATCGTCTGCAGCGACTTTCTTTCCACCTTTCCTCAGCTGGTTCTCCAGCGCGTCCACCCGGGACTCCAGCTCCTGGAGGCCCTTGTCTGGGTGGGGGTGATGGGGCGAAGCCAGCGCTCCTCCGTCAGATGATTGCCAGCCCTCGTCGTCCTCGGTCGCGCTCTGCGAGGGCGACTCCTGGAAGGACCAGTTGACTTTACGTGGAGTGGAGGGCGTGCACTCGCTGGAGGTGGAGAGGGAGCGGAGGCGGCTCTGCAGCCCACGGATCACCCCCTGGGAGCGGGACAGCTGGGAGCGCAGGTCCTCCACCAGGCGCTGCAGGGACGACGCCTCGTCTCCGCAGCCGGAGCTCTGGGTGGCGGGTTTGGCCGAGCTGATGCTGCTGCTGCCGGCGGGCCACCACTGGGAGCCGCAGTCCAGGGAAGTACACATCTCCAGGTCATCGAACTCTGTGAGGTGACACACAGCAGGAGTTCATCAGGTTCTGACCAACACTAAGTCTGTGTTCGTCATTTCCTGTCAAAACGACAGTTTCAAGCTAGCTACAACGAGGGTAGGTTCACTTCCTGTTTTCAAAACAAAAGCACCAATTGTATGGTAATGGCTTTCCCTATGATAAAAGGCAACGGGTATTTTATTTTGTGAAAATAACAGGAAGTGCGTTGCTCACTGCGGCTAGCTTTAGCAGCGCCGAATTCGTGGGAACAAAATTGTAAACAGCCGGTATTTTGTCAGGTTTTCAACACGTTGGGGATCTAAACGACTACTTTCTCGCCTGAAAATGTTTCAAATGTTGCTAAAGTTTACAGAGTTTAGAGCTTAAGAGAAATCAGCTTCAGGCCGGCTGATTTCGGCTCGGGCAGGAGCGAAATGCATTGTGGGTAAACGCTCTGCATTCTGTCTGATCGATGAGTATGTAGTATGTAGTATGTAGTATGCAGTATTTAGTATGGAAGTATGGAAGTATGGAAGTATGTAGTAGGCGGTTTCAAACACAGCCAATGGTAAAACAACCGTTCTGATAATCATAGACACAGAAAGCTGTGAACAAGTCTGGAACAGGAGCTCTGCATGCTGCAGGGTGCTTTGCTGCCCCCTGGTGTCAACATGACTCAACCGCAAGCAAAGAACTGCCAGCGTATGATCTAATAACTTCTTTTATTTCTACCAACAAAGTCAAATAGAATAATTGACGTGAACAGTATTATCGACAGTCCCAATCTTGGGACCATCCTGATCTTTTTCTCTGGGTTTTCTACAGTCTCATTAAATGATTTTGTATCAGATAAATTCAACGATCTGGAACAGCGTTGGTCGGCGCCATCTTCATTCTGATTCTGTTTGTTTGTTTGTGTGTTTTTTCTCTGCTTGTCTGCCTACAGGTGCTCCTGGTGCCTATAAGGCTGGATTCCCCACAAAAGCCGTGGATCGTCTTACGTTTTGTTTTTACAGGTGTAGCAGCTGGTTGTCTGATTTTTCATTGTTTTTTATGTTTGTCTCTTCATGTTTCTGTTCCTTTTTTTCTCTTCTTCGCTCGCCCTCTCTCTCTCTGTCCCCCGGTCCGGTTCGGCACCATCACATGTTAAGTATTGTAACAAAAATAAATAAATAAGGAGTTGATGGGCATCAAGGGGAGCTTTACATTCATAAAGCTTCCCTTGGCATAGCAAATTTGTTTGGCAAAAAAAAAAAAAATTATTTTTTTTTTAAAAAGATGCCAAGATAGATTATATTCCAATATTTCTAAAAATGTCTTTATGTGTTAAAGTCATGAAATGCTCTCCCATAGAGGGAATTCTCTCAGGTTTCCTCTTCTCCTGCTTGTGAACATCTAAAGAACGCACGACTCCAGCTCCAATCTTTTATCTCGCTTGCTGAAAGTTTCCTTCAATAACTTTCTGGATACAGTTTGGCGCTTTGCAGTGGGAAAGCTGAGACGTACCCGGGCTGCTGGCGTCTTCCCGCTCGGCTTCGTTCTCACTGCGACCGCAGGTCTCGTAGCCCAGATCCTGCAGGTCCACCTGGATCTGCTTACTGTCCTGCTGCACAGATGTTTCTGCTGCAGAGACACAACAACAAGGTTCATGTCACACTTTGTGTTATAAAACACCCGTTTCCAGAACACTTTGCAGTTTTTCTTAAAGAAAACAAAACCTAAATCTGTAATGAATAAACTAATTTGAACCCGAGTGAAAGCTGTTCCAGAGTCATGTTCAGAGCAAGAACTAAACCGAAGAGAAAACAGGACCGACTGAAGCTGCGACAAGAACATGATGAGAAGATCTGAGCAAACAGGAGGAAACAGAGGCTTCACTGTTAGAATAAAGACGCGGGAAAAGTGCAGCTGAGGCACTGAGAAACATTTGATTTTTTCCTGATATTTTTTTTCCCTGATTTTGTCCTGATCTTTTCCTGGTCTTTTCCTAAACCTTTCCTGATCTTTTCCTGATCTTTTCCTAAACTTTTCCTAAACTTTTCCTGATCTTTTGCTGATCTTTTCCTGATCTTTCCCTAAACTTTTCCTGATCTTTTCCTGATCTTTTGCTGGTCTTGTCCTAAACTTTTCCTGATCTTTTCCTGATCTTTTGCTGGTCTTTTCCTGGTCTTGTCCTAAACTTTTCCTGATCTTTTCCTGATTTTTTTTCTCTCCTGATTTTGTCCTGATCTTTTCCTGGTATTTTCTGATTGTTTCCTGGTCTTTTCCTGGTCTCTTCCTGAGAAACATTTGCTGAACTTATTGATGGTTCTCTGATGGAGTTTGGCCCAAAGCGGTGAGGCACGACCCATCCTTGTTGGAGAGGGTGAACCTTTGGTGGAAGCTGCTGTTATACCCGATCCTGACACCCTCACCTGTCAGCAGGTAACCTGCTGGTTGGAGAAGCTTCCAGAACGCTGTTCCTGTAGATTCTGTAAACTTTCTGTCTTTCTGTGACTCCAGAACAACTTTCACTGAGTGCTGCTGCAGCAGGTTCTACGTTTGGTTCTAAATACGATGAAACTGGTCAGTGAAGAAAATCTTTGCCTAATTAAAGGTTCAAACTAATAAAAAAAAAAAAAAAAAAAAAAAAAAAAATCACAGATTTAAGATGCATTTCAGAAAACTTCTTTGCATAGTGGACATATTTTATATATTAATATTGCATATGTAACTAAATAAATGGAATCTCCACATACAGCGGGTGACATAAGTATTGAACACGGCACCATTTGTCTCAGTAAATATATTTCTAGAGGTGCTATTGACATGAAATTTTCACCAGATGTCGGTAACAACCCAAGTAATCCATACTTATAGATAAAGAAACCAAACCATAGATGTCCAGAAATTAAGTTATGTGTAATAATGTGGAATGGCACAGGGAAAAAGTATTGAACACGCTTACTGAAATTTATTTAATACTTTGTACAAAAGCCTTTGTTGGCAATGACAGCTTCAAGATGCCTCCTGTATGGAGAAACTAGTCGCATGCATTGCTCAGGTGTGATTTTGGCCCATTCTTCCACACAAACAGTCTTCAAATCTTAAAGGTTTCGTGGGCCTCTTCTATGAACTCTGATCTTTAGTTCTTTCCATAGATTTTCTATTGGATTCAAGTCAGGTGATTGGCTTGGCCAGCCTAGCAATTCTGAACTTATTTGTTTTGGTTTCTTTGTATGTATGGATTACTTGGGTTGTTACCGACATCTGGTGAAAATTTCATGTCAATAGCACCTCTAGAAATATATTTACTGAGAAAAATGGTGACGTGTTCAATACTTATTTCACCCGCTGTATGTGTGAGTCATTGTCCACTCACTCAGCAGATCTCTGTAGTCTTTGAGCTGCTCGGCCTGAGCCTGAACTGTGGCCTCGGACACCATCAGTCTCTCCTGCAGCTCTTTGCTCTTCTGCTGCAGATGAACCGTCTTCTCACACTTCTCAGAGGACGCCGCGGCCTTCTGCTGGCCGGCCACCAGCTCACAGGACACCTCATCATCCTGGAAGACAGGTCGGACCATTACTTCCCACATTTTCCCTTTAAAGATGTCACCTCCATTCTTTTCCATTAAAAAAACATCCGTCTGACTCTGCTGGGGGTTCTGGGAATTAACCCATTCCCTTTAGAGTAGACACTCCATCCCTAAGTACCCTACATGCTAAAGCTGATGTCCATCCATCCAGAACTCGTAAAAGGCTGAAGCAACAGCCTCCTATGATGGATGACTGGATGGACATGGTTTACGAACGAACTTCCAGAACCAAGAAGAAGACTTTATACGATGTGAATTATACGTATTTAATCAGAATATTGATCGAGTTCTGTTTGTGGGAGCAGACAGAACCTTTAACACGAGTTATCAGAAGATACTCGAGTGTTTTTCCATGTTTCTCATCTTTATTTTTAGATTATTTTTCATGTAAAACCCGTTGTAAATATAAGAAGGAATAACCAGGAGGAGAAGCTTTTCTGGGACATTTCTTTCAGGCTGACTACACGCTGTCTTCTGGAAATTACTTTCCTCCCTGACTTGTGTATTTGTTACATTATTATGTATCTTAGGCTACGGTAACACGAAAACGAAACGAGGTTTTTTTTTAAAACGGGTACGAAAATTCTTGCGACCACACGGAAACGCGCTGCTGTCCAAACGAGAACGGATGAAAACGAGGAAACGATGCAATACACACGCCGCTGTGTCACGCCACGCTGTGAGACAATAGAGAAGTGTTAAAATTGGCTCACAGCGTCAACGTGTGACTGACGCAAAAACGTTTTCGCTGTAACAATGGAAACGAAACGAGGCCGTTTTCAAACTTTCCCACTCTGGAACCCGTTCTCAAAAACTATCGTTTTGGGGTAGTGGGAACGCCGGCTCCGTGTGGCCGCGACAGCCGAACGATAAGAAAAAGTATCGTTTACAGTGAAAAACGTTTTCGTGTAGCCGCAGCCTTACACTGTACATGCCTCTGTAAATGTTCTGTTTACTTAGAAAGTGAGAAAACTTGGAGAAAAAGCGGAGAAAACTTGGGGAAAACTCAGAGAAAACTCAGAGAAAAAGCAGAGAAAACTCGGAGAAAACTCAAAGAAAACTCGGACAAAACTCGGAGAAAACTCAAAGAAAACTCGGACAAAACTCGGAGAAAAAGCAGAGAAAACTCGGACAAAACTCGGAGAAAAAGCAGAGAAAACTCGGACAAAACTCGGAGAAAAAGCAGAGAAAACTCAGAGAAAACTCGGACAAAACTCGGAGAAAGAGCGGAGAAAACTCAGAGAAAACTCAGAGAAAACTCAGAGAAAAAGCAGAGAAAACTCGGACAAAACGCAGAGAAAAAGCAGAGAAAACTCGGGGAAAACGCGGAGAACAAGTGGAGAAAACACAGAGTATATAACACAACGCACCATGAGAGTGCACGTTAGTCCTGGTACCTGTGAGGAGCTGGTGGGCGGCGGCTCGGCTCTGCTGGCCGGAGTCTTCCCCTGAGGCGCAGACAGCTCTCCATCCCAGGCATCCCATAGTTCAGAGCTTTCTTCCTCCTCTATGGTCACATCCAGCTCCTCCTCCTCCTCCTCCTCCTCCTCCTCCTCCAGCAGCCTCTGCTCATCACTCCGGTCGGGCTGCAGACCTTCAGCCAGCTGGTGCTTTAAGTCTTTATTCTCTGCTTGCAGGCTGAACAGAGATTTCCTGTCAAACAGAAACAAAGTTTCAGACTAAATTTAACCTGTGAAGGAGGGCTGAGCCACTTGATCAATACTGCAATATATATCGATATTTTGCTTCCCGATTAAGTATCGATTTTTATTTGACTTTTTTTTTAAGCAAACTTTATTGAAAAGTCAGACGTTATAATAAGTGAAAACACAGAACATTAACAAAATACAATACAATGCCAGGGGGTCATATTATTCAAAACAGTGATAAATTAGTTGATAAAAATGTTGTATAAAGTGCACAGCTCTCACGTTTGTGACATGTTCGTTTGTTTCTGTTTGTCTGGCGGTGTTGTCCTTCCGGTTCAAAGGTCGGACCACTCAGCGACGATTCATGTCTAATCACACTTTTTTTTTTTCAGAAAATGATGCAAGTGTATCGAATCGTATCGTATCAAATCAAATCGTATCGTATCAAATGAAATCGTATCAAATGAAATCGTATCAAATCGAATCGTATCAAACCATATCGAATCAAATCGAATCATATCGAGTCGAATCAAATCGAATCGTTGGCTGAATATCGTGTATCGTATCGAATCGTATCAAATCAAATCAAATCGTATCGAATTGTTGGCTGAATATCGTGAATCGTACCGTGACATCAGTGTATCGCTGCAGCCCTGCTGTTTAGGTGTTTATGAGTTTATTAAAGCATTTGTTATCCAGTACATCTAAACGGCAACAGAAACAACAAAGAATCAAATAGGAAGTCGTGTTCTCGTTGCAGACTCGGCGGTGATGGTGAACGTGGGACCGGATCAGAACCGAGTTGTTAAACTGACCTCATCTGAGACAGTGAGGAGAATCCTGCCCTCTCCAGCTGCACCTTCAGCTCCACCAGCTCTCGCTCCACCACCTCCTTCTGCTCCACCAGCTGCTTGACCACCGTCAGACTCTTGTCGTCCAGCTGCAGATCCTGGGACGCCGCCTTCCCTCTGGAACGCTGCGCACACACGACCCATCATCACTCATTCAGGTGCACATCTTTAACCCTCCTGTTGTCTTGTTTAACCCTCCTGTTGTCTTGTTTAACCCCCCTGTTGTCCTGTTTAACCCTCCTGTTGTCCTGTTTAACCCTCCTGTTGTCCTGTTTAACCCTCATGTTGTCCTGTTTAACCCTCCTGTTGTCCTGTTTAACCCTCATGTTGTCCTGTTTAACCCTCCTGTTGTCCTGTTTAACCCTCCTGTTGTCCTGTTTAACCCTCCTGTTGTCCTGTTTAACCCTCCTGTTGTCCTGTTTAACCCTCATGTTGTCCTGTTTAACCCTCCTGTTGTCCTGTTTAACCCTCATGTTGTCCTGTTTAACCCTCATGTTGTCCTGTTTAACCCTCATGTTGTCCTGTTTAACCCTCCTGTTGTCCTGTTTAACCTTCCTGTTGTCTTGTTTAACCCTTCTGTTGTCCTGTTTAACCCTCCTGTTGTCCTGTTTAACCCTCCTCTTGTCTTGTTTAACCCCCCTGTTGTCTTGTTTAACCCCCCTGTTGTCTTGTTTAACCCTTCCTGTTGTCTTGCGGGTCAAAAGTGAGCCACTACCATGTTTAGCTGTAGAAAAAATACCTTCAACTATCTACTTCCAACTTGAAATGTTATGACTTTTCCTAAAGGGACCCCATCATTAGAAAAAGTCAGACTTTATGTTTGTTTATGTTTCCATGTGGGCTGTACACCACTAGGGTACAAAGATTGTCTTATGGGTCATTTTTGACCCGTGAATTATAAAAACATTTAAACAGCAGAAAAAAGTTCAGGTTTTTTTTCCCTTTCAATATAATTAATTCAGAAGTAATTACTTCACATTTATATAATAGCAATAATAAACCTTTATTATGTAAAAGAAAACTGAGAAAACAAGAAAACTGTTGGTCCAACTGACAGTTGGTTTGAGGTTAAAAAAAAAAAAAAAGTAATCCTGAAAACTGGTGATTGTCTTTTTGTATTGTGTAACAAAAAATACATGATAAAAAATGTATTGAATTGAGTTGAAAAGATAAATAACAGGTGGTTTCATCATACAAAATAGATTTTGGATTTAAAATCAATTAAGTTGCTTTATTTTGGGGCTTTGGTAGGACAAAAGGAGTAAACACAATGTTAAGGCCGCACAAAGGGTTAAAATGTCCTCTACAAACACAAGCTCGCCTTTGGTCTCCATAGAAACGCGCAGATGTGAAGATGCTGGCTGCTTCATACCTGCACGCTGGACTCCTCCTCATCGACGCTCTCAGTGTACTCGCTGTTCAGATCTTCGTCTTCTTCATCCTCAGAGCTCAGATCTGCATGAAGCAGGGACACAAAAGGACGCTTTTAGAAACACGTTTTTCACACGTTTACAGCTTCCGTCTGACTGAGTAACAGAAGCAACGCAGAAAACATCGATTTATATCTGAGGAAGATGCTTCTGGATCTGCTGGTTTGTTCATGTTTTTTTTTTTTTTTAAACATCTTTATTGCTTTTTGAAATTATACACAAAAAGCTTTGTCTGGAAGCATGAAAGCGCCTAATAATACACAGAACGAGGTGAACAAGCAAACAAACAATCGTACAACAGCACAAACCCACACAGTGAAAGGAAAGAGTTAAAAAAAAAAAAAAAAAAAAGTAAAACCTGAAAAATCTATTCAAAACAGATTAATATTAAGTACAGACAAGGACCAAAACAAAAAGAAACCATACAACGACATAAAGAGCTCAGATTTGTTCATCAGTTAAAGGGATAAACAGATATCCAGGTATTGCAGTGTTACTATGATGGGTTTGTTCATGTTCACAGCTTCACTCATTTATTATTTCACAATTACTTCATATTCGTTGGGTTGAACGTAACATTCTTAAACTTTAAATCATTCAGATTCTGGGATTTAATCCAGAGATTAAAGCCAAAGAAAACACTATGAAATTTAACTTCTCTTCCTCTTTGCATTCATAAAAACGACTCTTCATCCATATTTACTGGTTTTGTGTGTCGTTTAGTGATGAAAGTCGCCCAATAAATCTAATTACTGGAGGAATTTGGGCGGAAAGCACCAGTGAAGACACAGAGAACATGTTGCTCGTTGCTTTAACGGTCAGATGAGACACAGACATTCTCTTATTTAGACTTCCTGAGTTTTTAAGATGTTACTAATTGTGTCTAATTTTCATTTAGCGAGTTAGATCAAAACATAGTTGAGAAGAATTCTGAATATCATCGATAAAATGTGTTTTTTGGGGGATTTATAAACACATTTCTGCAGCTTCACTTTAACTTTGCACGTTAGGAGAAGGTGAAATATTTAGATAATTTACTCTTTTGGAGATTAAAATCAAATAAGGGTAAAATAATTGGATCATAAGTGTGTGTTTGTGTGGTTTATTGTGGCTTAAATCCAGCTGGAAAAGGAGGGGGTGGTGATGTAGTTGTGCTTTAGTGACAGTGTTTCTGAGGGAAGGAATGAAAACTGCTAAAAGAATACAAACAATGGAGACTTTCTGCAGTCACAAATGCATCATACAAGCAATATAACTTTATTATTTATTATGAAATGCTCCAGAAGCTTCAGTGAAATGTCTGCAGAGCAACAAACATGGCGTCCAGGGGAAACTTCGTACTTACGGTGTGACACCGGTTCCAGATCAGATTCATTCCACAGTAACGGAACCGATGCTGGTTCAGAATTTCAGAAAAAGCAAACCACAAACTCAATATGCACAACAATAATAATTACAAAAGCAAACGTTTTGTACAGACATTTCAGGCAGCGTGAGACTCGGTTCAGCATTCAGAAACATGCACACGTGCGGCGACACACCACGACTGTCAGCCACAACCAAAGATGAGTTCACCTAAGAGATTAACTTTCTTTAAGCAGAGAGTAACGTGACGGAAACTGCACTAAAATATGAAAAAAGGAGTTTATTTGGGATGTTTTCAGACTCAAATAATGAGTTAAAATGTGTTCCGTTTACAGGGTAAAACACATTTCTAATATCTAATGATGGACACGGTTTAACTGGTCGAATCATGATGAATATCAGGGATTTTGAACCTGGTTCCTAGGATGAGAAATGTTCCCCCTAAAAGAACCTGGTTCCTAGGATGAGAAATGTTCCCCCTAAAAGAACCTGGTTCCTAGGTTGATAAATGTTCCCCCTAAAAGAACCTGGTTCCTAGTTTGATAAATGTTCCCTAAAAGAACCTGGTTCCTAGTTTGATAAATGTTCCCCCTAAAAGAACCTGGTTCCTGGGATGAGAAATGTTCCCCCTAAAATAACCTGGTTCCTAGTTTGATAAATGTTCCCCCTAAAATAACCTGGTTCCTAGGTTGATAAATGTTCCCCCTAAAAGAACCTGGTTCCTAGGATGAGAAATGTTCCCCCTAAAAGAACCTGGTTCCTGGGATGAGAAATGTTCCCCCTAAAAGAACCTGGTTCCTGGGATGAGAAATGTTCCCCCTAAAATAACCTGGTTCCTAGTTTGATAAATGTTCCCCCTAAAAGAACCTGGTTCCTGGGATGAGAAATGTTCCCCCTAAAATAACCTGGTTCCTAGTTTGATAAATGTTCCCCCTAAAAGAACCTGGTTCCTAGGATGAGAAATGTTCCCCCTAAAATAACCTGGTTCCTGGGATGAGAAATGTTCCCCCTAAAAGAACCTGGTTCCTAGAATGAGAAATGTTCCCCCTAAAATAACCTGGTTCCTAGTTTGATAAATGTTCCCCCTAAAAGAACCTGGTTCCTGGGATGAGAAATGTTCCCCCTAAAATAACCTGGTTCCTGGGATGAGAAATGTTCCCCCTAAAAGAACCTGGTTCCTAGAATGAGAAATGTTCCCCCTAAAATAACCTGGTTCCTAGTTTGATAAATGTTCCCCCTAAAAGAACCTGGTTCCTAGGATGAGAAATGTTCCCCCTAAAATAACCTGGTTCCTAGGTTGAGAAATGTTCCCCCTAACAGAACCTGGTTCCTGGGATGAGAAATGTTTCCCCTAAAAGAACCTGGTTCCTGGGATGAGAAATGTTCCCCCTAAAATAACCTGGTTCCTAGTTTGATAAATGTTCCCCCTAAAAGAACCTGGTTCCTAGGATGAGAAATGTTCCCCCTAAAATAACCTGGTTCCTAGGATGAGAAATGTTCCCCCTAAAAGAACCTGGTTCCTGGGATGAGAAATGTTCCCCCTAAAAGAACCTGGTTCCTGGGATGAGAAATGTTCCCCCTAAAATAACCTGGTTCCTAGTTTGATAAATGTTCCCCCTAAAAGAACCTGGTTCCTAGGATGAGAAATGTTCCCCCTAAAATAACCTGGTTCCTAGGATGAGAAATGTTCCCCCTAAAAGAACCTGGTTCCTAGGATGAGAAATGTTCCCCCTAAAAGAACCTGGTTCCTGGGATGAGAAATGTTCCCCCTAAAAGAACCTGGTTCCTGGGATGAGAAATGTTCCCCCTAAAATAACCTGGTTCCTGGGATGAGAAATGTTCCCCCTAAAAGAACCTGGTTCCTAGAATGAGAAATGTTCCCCCTAAAATAACCTGGTTCCTAGGATGAGAAATGTTCCCCCTAAAATAACCTGGTTCCTAGGTTGAGAAATGTTCCCCCTAACAGAACCTGGTTCCTAGTTTGATAAATGTTCCCCCTAAAAGAACCTGGTTCCTAGGATGAGAAATGTTCCCCCTAAAAGAACCTGGTTCCTAGGTTGATAAATGTTCCCCCTAACAGAACCTGGTTCCTAGGTTGAGAAATGTTCCCCCTAAAAGAACCTGGTTCCTAGGATGAGAAATGTTCCCCCTAAAAGAACCTGGTTCCTAGGTTGATAAATGTTCCCTCTAAAATAACCTGGTTCCTGGGATGAGAAATGTTCCCCCTAAAATAACCTGGTTCCTAGGTTGAGAAATGTTCCCCCTAACAGAACCTGGTTCCTAGGTTGAGAAATGTTCCCCCTAAAATAACCTGGTTCCTGGGATGAGAAATGTTCCCCCTAACAGAACCTGGTTCCTGGGATGAGAAATGTTCCCCCTAAAATAACCTGGTTCCTGGGATGAGAAATGTTCCACCTAAAGAGTCAAAGAGAGTCAAAGAGAGGAGTCAAGAATGTAAAAACTACATAGAAAATAATAGAAAAATCTAAACAAAAATAAAACAGTGAAACTAAAAATATCAAATAAGATATAAATAATAAAAAAGGGAACATGGCTCCTAAAGCATCATGTCGGGATATTTATTTTCATTTATTTTCACAGGATTTTAAACTCAGGAGAGGAAAAGAGTCACTTTGTGGGACTTAAACCTGGTTCATCTTCTCACTTTAAGGGCTTAAACCATCTTTATGAGTCATTAGTGAAACAAACATTCTGTCATCAGCGTTAGGAGGCGAGCAGAAACACAATAAAATATCCTGTTAGTATTTTTCCCCATTAGAACAAACACCACCACCACCACAGTGAGCCACTCCACTCGGACCCCCACACCACAGTCTGGGCTCCCCGGTGCTGCAGGGGGTTATAGATACTGCCCCATGCTTCTCTGATGCCCACCTCCAAACTCAGGCTGCCTGACGTTGGGCCGGTCGTGGCCCAGCGCGGGGCCCCTGGCTGGGGGAAGCTGAAGCAGACACTCCCTCAGCTCCTGGACCTCCTGGGTCAGTCGCTCCACCAGAGGGAGGTCCGGTGGATCCACTGCCCGCCTCTGGAGGTCCTGCAGCAGGAAACAGGGAAATATACCACATGAAACGGATAAAAGCTTTTAGAAGAGAAGGTGAAATGCTTCGGGAGATGAAGCTGAAACAGCAGAACTGAATGTTTGGTGGTTTAAAGGCAAGACACTACAGGTGAATAGGGTAATGATTTAAAATAATAGATATCACCATGAAACTTCCTCAGTTGATTACTTATAGAAGTATGAAAACAAATGTACTACAAGTTTTAGAAATTTGTATGTTTAATTATGCAAATGAGGCATTATCTCATTAAATATGCGCACATTTGCATATATTTCCGGAAGATAGATCTGAACATATGATAAAGCCAGGTGCAAAATTCTTTTTTCATTTTGTTTACACACAAAATTAAAAGAAACTTACAGAGGGATTTCAGGATATCTGCTTTCATTTCCTAGGAAATCAAAATATACTGTCCATAGCCTAAAAAAAACATTGATTTTCGCCATATTTTTTTATTATAATGTCACATAAATCAGGGCAGGAATGATTTATCAACAAATCCTTCCGTAAATATCTTCGGAATACTGCTAAGTGTGTAACTGGAAAGTTTGGGGTGTCAGTAGGTGCTCCATAGGCTGAGATATTGATACTGGAAAAATACAAAAAAACTGATTTTGAGAAAACGGCATTTAAAGATTTAAATAGGGGAATTTAATATATTTGTATCGGAAACAATTGCTCTAAAACAGAACAAATGCTCATGCCCTTAGTAATACTAATATTGAATAAAATAATCTTATTATTAGTGTCTCACACTGACCCTGATGGTCTCCTCCTTAACCAGCAGAGTCCTGCTGAGGGAGTCCAGCCGGGCGGCCAGGTCCGGCCCAGAGTCGGGCCTGGATCCAAACCCTGAGCTCACCTGTCGGCGCAGCTCCTGGAGCCTCGCCGCCTGCTCGCTGATGACCTCACTGAGCTGGCTGGATGAGTCCTGGAGACAGAGCGTTGAACATTTTCATTAATCACAGCTGCTTCGTGCAGCCGGAGGTTTTGCCCGTTCCTCTACCCCACCTTAATGTACTGGTCTCTGGAGCCGAGGGTTCTGAGCAGATCCTGGACCTGGTCCTGGTGCTCCCGGGCCTGATGGGTCCGATCGGCCAACACTTCCTGGAAGAGGCGGTCCTTAAGCTGGAGGCGGACCTTTAGCTCCTCCAGGACGTCCCGCGGAGCCGAGTGGACCCGAGCCAGCAGGGAGCAGCGCAGATCCTGCAGCCGACGGGTGGAAACAGATTTCAAACATCCGCTAACTTTCGCTAACTTTGCATCTTTTAAAGCAACTAAAACCGAGTTGGATCAGAACTTCAGAACAGAGTTTTAAAAGTGCTCTAAAGTGTCCTGATCAGCAGTTCTGCAGCTTCCTGAAGCTCTTTCAGAGTTTCTCTTTGGACATTTTTTGCTTTTTATTTACTCATTTTCAGACACTCCATCTTCAGAGGAATGTGTTTTTTCTTCATTAAGCCACTTAACTCTGAACTATGAACCATTCAGGCAGGAAAAAGGCTCCTAACTCAAGGGATGAACCAGTGTTGGGTCTAAACACGAGTGGTTTGCTTCTTATCTTTGTAACCAAAAGCATTTTGTCTCATCTGATGATGGATCTCCCTCCTGAGAGGATCTAACCTGTGGAGTTCCTCAGGGATCTGTACTGGGACCTCATTCATCCCGTTTATTTACTGAGTATCTAGCTGTTTACACAAGCTAGATTTCTATATTTTTATTTCTATATTTATTGTTGTTGCATGCTTATTTTATCTTATCTTTTATTATATTTGGACATCCAGTGCGGGCAACAAAGTAAAGAATTTCATTGTACAGGGAAACACGTTTCTAACTGCACATATGATACTAAACCTTTGAATCTTTGAATCTTATTTACGCTCCCTTTGGGGCGTTTAGCTTCAGCAATCTTAAAGCTGATCGTGCACGGCTTTAGCAACCCTTTTCAAATGTAATGACTCTGCACATTTGTTAGGCTGAGATGAGTAAACTGAATCTCTTCATTCTTTTTTCGCCTACAGCACAGAAAAACTCCAATTTCTTGTTTTGGACCGAAATCAGGTTCCTATCATCATCCTTCAGCACCTTGGCTCAGCACCTATTTAATAAGAAACATAATTTCCCTGCTCGTCTCTCTGTACCTGAGCCTCCTCCGTGCGAGCGTGCAGCGCCGCCTGCAGCTGCTCGATGATGGCGTCCCTTTCCCTGAGGACGCGGCTCTGCCTGTCCTCGCCGTCCTGCTGCCGCCGCTGGAGGCTCCTCCAGCCGTCGCTCACCTGCTGCAGCTCCAGAGTCTTTCCTCTCAGCAGCACCTCCAGACTCTGACACAAACACAAACACAGACGTCGGATCAGAAGCCTGCACGCCTCAGAGAGGAGGAGCGCTTCATCGGGGTTTCCTTACGGTGATGGTCTCCTCATTGTTGGCCAGAACGCAGCGCTGCCTCTCCAGGTCTCTCTGATTCTCCCGGAGCAGCAGCTGGAGGCGGCGAGTCTCCTCCTCCTTCTCCTCCACGCAGCAGAACTTCTCATCCACCGCTCGCTGCAGGTCGGCAGAACAACCAATCAGATGTAGAGTTCAGTTTTACCTCCATCTTATTCCTCACCTCACACACCTGCAGCTTTTCATGAGCTCTAAAAGGTTTTAAAGAACCACACGGAGCCTGGAGCTTCTTCATCGCTTCTTCTAAAGTTAAAAACTGAACTGGAAGAGGCAGCCTTTTTATGTCCGAACAGACCAAGGAAAGCAGAGGTCCACTAGGTGAAGGTGTAGGTGTAAGTATAGGTTTAAGTATAGTTTTAGGTGCAGGTTTAAGTATAGGTTTAGGTTTAAGTATAGGTTTAGGTTTAGGTGCAGGTATAAGTATAGGTTTAGGTTTAGGTGCAGGTATAAGTATAGGTTTAGGTTTAGGTGCAGGTTTAAGTATAGGTTTAGGTTTAGGTGCAGGTTTAAGTATAGGTTTAGGTTTAGGTGCAGGTTTAAGTATAGGTGTAGGTTTAGGTGCAGGTTTAAGTCAAGTTTAGGTTTAGGTGCAGGTATAAGTCAAGTTTAGGTTTAGGTGCAGGTATAAGTCAAGTTTAGGTTTAGGTGCAGGTATAAGTATAGGTGTAGGTTTAGGTGCAGGTGCAGGTTTAAGTATAGGTTTAGGTGCAGGTTTAAGTATAGGTGTAGGTTTAGGTTTAGGTGCAGGTTTAAAGGTAGGGTAGGAGATCCTGGATTTTGAGTCCAGCGAAGCTGCATTTTGAAAATACACAGGTAAAAAGTCCCAACCCTTTTCTTCACTTTCCCCCCAAAGGCACGCCTCTAGAGTACATGAACGCGCACGAAGGTGCACGAGCGCTGTTCTGACAGCAAGCATCGATCGTTGTCGTATTTAGTATTTAGTATTTAGTTTATGCTAACTATACGTTTAATAATGCTAGGTGCTAGCCAAGCTGGCTCTAGTTTAGCTTCCTGCCAAGCTTCGTTCACGGAGCAGGGTACGCGCACAGGGGGGAAGGAGGGGGAAGGAGGGGGAGGGAGGAGCAGATTGCAGTTTGATAGATGGCATCAGAATCCAATCATTGTGAACGGTCCGTTCACAATGATTGGATACTGTTTTCCCTAGATTGTACGTTCTAGAGGCCACTAAAACTTTTCATATTTGTGTCAAAACTTTTAATTAATTGGTTGCAATGAGGGTGTGAAGAGTATTTCAAGCAATATGTAAAAAAATGTTCCAGAAAAAGATCCCCTACCCCGCCTTTAAGTATAGGTTTAGGTTTAGGTGCAGGTTTAAGTATAGGTTTAGGTTTAAGTATAGGTTTAAGTGCAGGTTTAAGTATAGGTTTAGGTTTAGGTGCAGGTTTAAGTATAGGTTTAGGTTTAAGTATAGGTTTAAGTGCAGGTTTAAGTGCAGGTTTAAGTGCAGGTTTAAGTGCAGGTGCAGGTTTAAGTATAGGTTTAGGTTTAAGTATAGGTTTAAGTGCAGGTTTAAGTATAGGTTTAGGTTTAGGTGCAGGTTTAAGTTTAGGTTTAGGTTTAGGTTCAGGTTTAAGTATATGTTTAGGTGCAGGTGCAGGTTTAAGTATAGGTTTAGGTTTAAGTATAGGTTTAGGTGCAGGTGCAGGTTTAAGTATAGGTTTAGGTTTAGGTGCAGGTTTAAGTATAGGTTTAGGTTTAAGTTTAGGTTTAAGTATAGGTTTAGGTTTAGGTGCAGGTTTAAGTATAGGTTTAGGTTTAAGTATAGGTTTAGGTTTAGGTTTAAGTATAGGTTTAGGTTTAGGTATAGGTTTAGGTTTAGGTTTAAGTATAGGTTTAGGTTTAGGTATAGGTTTAGGTTTAGGTTTAAGTATAGGTTTAGGTTTAGGTATAGGTTTAGGTTTAGGTTTAAGTATAGGTTTAGGTTTAGGTATAGGTTTAGGTTTAGGTTTAAGTATAGGTTTAGGTTTAAGTATAGGTTTAGGTTTAGGTATAGGTTTAGGTTTAGGTTTAAGTATAGGTTTAGGTTTAGGTATAGGTTTAGGTTTAGGTTTAAGTATAGGTTTAGGTTTAAGTATAGGTTTAGGTTTAGGTATAGGTTTAGGTTTAAGTATAGGTGTAGGTTTAGGTGCCAAACTAAAGCCCCGCCTTCTTTTACTTCTTCTCACACCTTTGAACTCGTTCTCACACTTCATTGTACTGTGGAATATTCAGTAACAGGTGGGATTATAACATAAGTATATTTCTGAGCTTAATTAAAGTCATAGGAGATAACCTCCTGGATCACATGACCGAGCACAGCTGCTGCTGTGAAGCTTTACCTGCAGAGCTCGGTCTCTCTCGTTTATACGCTGGCGGAGTTTCTGCAGCAGAGAGTCGCTCTTCTCCTTCGGAGCCTCCAACATCTGGGAGTAGTCCTGAAAGATGGCAGACGAGAGTGTCAACGTTTGAACAGTTGAAAAAGTAGGTGGATCTGAGGAGAGACGTCTTCCTGCTGCTGTCACAGTTTGAGAATATCTGACCTCCAGCAGGAGCTCTTTGGTCTGCAGAGACGTCCTCAGCTCTCCAATGGCGCTCTCTCTCTCCTCCTTCTCCCTCTGCCGTTGGTGCTCGCTCTCCCTGAGCAGCTCCTCTCTCTCCTGCAGAGCGGATCGAGCCTTCTGCAGAGCCAGCTGCAGCTCCTGAACGAAAGGTCAAAGGTCAAAGGAGTGCCACACCAGAGCCTGTCACCAGCTCCTGAACGCCTCTCACCTGGTTGTGCCTCTCCGTCTCCCTCCTGTGCTGCAGCGCCCCCTGCAGGTCCGTCTCCAGCCTCTCCAGGGCCCGGTTCTGGTCCTCCTGAGCCCGGGCTGCATGCAGCTGCGCCCGCTGGCCCGCCTGCATCTCCAGCTGAGCCTGGAACAGAGAGGCCTGCAGGGCCAGGGCCTCGCTCTGACCTCGGACGGTTTCTGCCCCGGACACCTGGCAGAGAGGGGGAGGGTCAGAGGGTCAGAGGGTAAGGTGAAGGAAACTCTGCATACAGAATGATTATGTATTACAGTTACAATTATTATATACATAAGTATCGATATACGATTCGAAATTATACGATTTTATTCGATATGATTTGATACGATTCGATTCAATACGATACACGATATTCAGCCAACGATTCAATTCGATACACGATATTCAGCCAACAATTCGATACACGATATTCAGCCAACGATTCGATTCAATATGATTTGATACACAATATTGAGCCAACGATTCGATATGATTTGATACGATCCTTCCCCCATCACCATGGATGACTCCGTGGCAGAATGACCGTAATGTAATGTGATGTAATGTGATGTAATGTAATGTGATGTAATGTAATGTAATGTGATGTAATGTAATGTGATGTAATATAATGTAATGTGATGTAATGTAATGTGATGTAATGTAATGTGATGTAATGTGATGTAATGTAATGTGATGTAATGTAATGTAATGTGATGTAATGTAATGTGATGTAATGTAATGTAATGTAATGTGATGTAATGTGATGTAATGTAATGTAATGTGATGTAATGTAATGTAATGTGATGTAATGTGATGTAATGTAATGTGATGTAATGTAATGTAATGTGATGTAATGTCTTCAGTGTGGAGGACGGACCTGCAGCTGCTGCAGCTGGCTGCGGTTGGCGAGCTCTTTGAGGGAACACAGCATCTTATTCTGCTCCTCGATGACTCCGAACAGCTCTGCAGCCTGCGCACACACAAGCAGAACAACTCCATTAGACCTTTTCCCACCTCCGGCAGCTCTCCATCACCCTCTAACTCCTCCCGGTCTGCATCCATCACCTCCGCCTCCTTGGAGCCGGCGGTATCGCTGAGGTTCTGGATATTTCGCTCCTGCCGCTGGGCTTCCTCTCGGGCCGAGCGCAGCTCCAGCTCCATCTCAGCCAGACGCTCCTGCAGCTTCTGCACACAAACACAAAGATCTATCCATATTCTCTGAGGCTGGCGTCGGTCGCTCATCGTCCAGGTGAGACTCTGATGGGTGCCGTGTGCAGACGGAGGCGTTTGTACCTGGTTCCTGGACTCGCTGGCTCTGATCTTGGCCTGCAGGGAGCGGACTTGGCTCTGGGCCTCCTGCAGCTCAGCGACACACAGACCAGCAGCTCCCTCGTACTCGCTGAGCCGACCCTGCTGCTCGTCGATCATCCTCTGAAACACAGGAGGACGAGTCACATCAGTACAGCAAAAAATGGGGCTTCCCGAACATATTCATGTACAAAAAAAACAAGGACAATAAGAAACTTGTTTCAACACTGTCCTTTTTCCCGTATTCGATCCAATAAGAAATACTCAACAGTAGGGCTGAGTTAACTAGTTATTATCGCGTTAATTATTTAACGCTGATAAATATTTTATCGCGCATTAACGCAGGTTTTATTATTGTAAAAGTCTGTTGAATGCATCACATTCACAGGGTGAAGCATGGAGTAATAAAATAAAGATAAACTAGCAGGTAGCATCACCGCTACAGGTGTGAAGCTCACGGAGCTAACCGGCGCTACTTCCTGTTTTACTTGTTTCAACATAAAAGCACGCATTTCAAAATAAATTTTAAAAAACTCCTGCATTTACAGCCAAGTTGAATTGTCTTCTCAGCGTAGTAGTTCCAGTCTAAAATATCACTTAAAGGCAAAACACACAACTGATAGCAGCAAGTCATTCAAGGAAACAGACAGTGGAGCGAGGCTTCTACATAAAAACTACAGAAAGATGCTGATGTTAAAAGTGTGTTTGCACAACAAATGTTATGGCACTTTCATTCATATGGCAGCACATTTAAAATAAAGCTAAATGCTAAAAGCTATACGCTACTTTTGGATTCATTTTTGGATTCTGCGTACAAATGCGATTAATCGTGATTAATCAGGGAAATCATGTGATTAATTAGATTAAACATTTTAATCGTTGCCCAGCCCTACTCAACAGATAAGGTTAGATTAAGGTGGGAAAAAGAATCTGGAACCGTCATCACAGAAGATGTGATGCTGCCAACAGCTTCTAAAGATCTTTTTCTTAACGCTTATTTTCATGCTTCAGCTGCTGTTTTCAGTGAAACTTTGTGAGGTTAAAATGTGCAGCCTGTCATCCTGCAGCTGCCGCCTTTAAGGCCGTGATGTCAGCTCGCTGCTGGTGACTTCCTTGTTTGTGTTTGTCTTCGCCTGTGTGAGGATGTGATGTCGCCCGGCCCTCAGAGACAGAATGAGCTCTGTGTGAAGCGCTGCAGCAGAGCGGCTGCAGGCTGCAGAGCGGCTACACGGGGCAGTTCTGCTCATAAGAGCCTGGAACAGAAGCGTTTTGTCTCCTGGCTCGACGAGCCTCATTCAAACTGACGATTAACATAACAACAGAAGGTTTGAAGACCAACCAACAAACGGCTACAGCACTTAGGAGACTGTTGCCGCGGCAACCCAAAGGGTTGCTAGGATACCGATGAGGAGGGGGTTCTAATGATCCCTCTCAAGGGGAAATGAAAGTGTTCGACTTTCTCAGCGGAAAAAAAAAGGGACGTAAATCCGACAGGTTGGACCTGGATGGAGCCTGAATGAGGGACCCTGATCTGAAGCAACTGCTCAAAGTCAGGGAGCCAAAACCTCAAAAGCTCAATAAAATGGGTTGAACCTAACATGGTCTGCCATACTTTTGTGTTTTTTATGTTCACTTTGACCCTAAGAAGCAATAATCAGAGGGTCTGCTCTGCATGCCATGATGCTAAAATATCCAGAATGTCATTCTGAATTTTGAGAATAAGCTTAAATTCTATTGTGGTTCTGAGCCTGTTGATCGCCAACGAGGCCGAGCAGTGAAATCATCATAGATCCAATGATTTTGGTTGGATTTTTCCAATTTTTTTTTCTGTGGAATGAGTATACTGTTTGGTGAACAGAATGGCATATTGACTGATGTCATAATTTGGAAGAATAATTGATTGCCAATGAAGTAAAGATGAAAATATTGGAAAAAAGTGAAAAAAAACGCCCGATGTTTTTGCATTAAATTGAGCCAAAATCCTGTAGAAATGTATTTTAAGAGTTGAAATTTCATTGGATGTTGTCTCCACATGTGTTCTGTGCATCTGGAATGCATTTATTGACCGGTTACCCAACCCACTGAGGATTTGTGGAAAATTGTAATTTTCCAACATTGCAACAATGCAACGTAACGTGACGTCGCCGATCGTCATTTCCTGTCAAAACGGCAGTTTCAAGCTAGCTACAACGAGGGTAGGTTCACTTCCTGTTTCCAAAACAAAAGCACCAATTGTATGGTAATGGCTTTCCCTATGATAAAAGGCAACGGGTATTTTATTTTGTTAAAATAACCGGAAGTGCGTTAGCTCACTGCGGCTAGCTTTAGTAGCGCCGAATTCGTGGGAACAAAATTGTAAACAGCCGGTATTTTGTCAGGTTTTCAACACGTTGGGGATCTAAACGACTACTTTCTCACCTGAAAATGTTTCAAATGTTGCTAAAGTTTACAGAGTTTAGAGCTTAAGGGAAATCAGCTTCAGGCCGGCTGATTTTGGCTCGGGCAGGAGCCAAATGCATTGTGGGTAAACGCTCTGCATACTGTCTGATCGATCAGTATGCAGTATGGAAGTATGCAGTATGTAGTATGCAGTATGTAGTATGCAGTATGTAGTATGCAGTATGTAGTATGTAGTATGCAGTATGTAGTATGCAGTATGTAGTATGCAGTATGTAGTATTCAGTATGTAATATGGAAGTATGTAATATGGAAGTATGCAGTATGTAGTATGCAGTATGTAGTATGCAGTATGTAATATGGAAGTATGCAGTATGTAGTATGCAGTATGTATGCCGTAGTATGCAGTATGTAGCATGTAGTATGCAGTATGTAGTATGCAGTATGTAGTATTCAGTATGTAATATGGAAGTATGTAATATGGAAGTATGCAGTATGTAGTATGCAGTATGTAGTATTCAGTATGTAATATGGAAGTATGTAATATGGAAGTATGCAGTATGTAGTATGTAGTATGTAGTATTTAGTATGCAGTATGTAGTATGCAGTATGCAGTATGCGGTATGCAGTATGTAGTATGCAGTATGGAAGTATGCAGTATGTAGTATGCAGTATGTAGTATGCAGTATGCAGTATGTAGTATGCAGTATGTAGTATGTAGTATGTAGTATGCAGTATGGAAGTATGCAGTATGTAGTATGCAGTATGCAGTATGTAGTATGCAGTATGTAGTATGTAGTATGCAGTATGGAAGTATGCAGTATGTAGTATGTAGTATGTAGTATGTAATATGGAAGTATGCAGTATGTAGTATGCAGTATGTATGCCGTAGTATGCAGTATGTAGCATGTAGTATGCAGTATGTAGTATGCAGTATGTAGTATTCAGTATGTAATATGGAAGTATGTAATATGGAAGTATGCAGTATGTAGTATGCAGTATGTAGTATTCAGTATGTAATATGGAAGTATGTAATATGGAAGTATGCAGTATGTAGTATGTAGTATGTAGTATTTAGTATGCAGTATGTAGTATGCAGTATGCAGTATGCGGTATGCGGTATGCAGTATGTAGTATGCAGTATGGAAGTATGCAGTATGTAGTATGCAGTATGTAGTATGCAGTATGCAGTATGTAGTATGCAGTATGTAGTATGTAGTATGTAGTATGCAGTATGGAAGTATGCAGTATGTAGTATGCAGTATGCAGTATGTAGTATGCAGTATGTAGTATGTAGTATGCAGTATGGAAGTATGCAGTATGTAGTATGTAGTATGTAGTATGCAGTATGCAGTATGCGGTATGCAGTATGCAGTATGCAGTATGTAGTATGCAGTATGCCGTATGCAGTATGTAGTATGTAGTATGCAGTATGTAGTATGCAGTATGTAGTATGCAGTATGTAGTATGTAGTATGTAGTATGCAGTATGCCGTATGCAGTATGTAGTATGCAGTATGTAGTATGTAGTATGCAGTATGCAGTATGCAGTATGTAGTATGCAGTATGCCGTATGTAGTATGCAGTATGCCGTATGCAGTATGTAGTATGCAGTATGTAGTATGCAGTATGTAGTATGCAGTATGCAGTATGTAGTATGCAGTATGCCGTATGCAGTATGTAGTATGCAGTATGTAGTATGCAGTATGCCGTATGCAGTATGTAGTATGCAGTATGTAGTATGCAGTATGTAGTATGCAGTATGTAGTATGCAGTATGCCGTATGCAGTATGTAGTATGCAGTATGTAGTATGCAGTATGTAGTATGCAGTATGCCGTATGCAGTATGTAGTATGCAGTATGTAGTATGCAGTATGTAGTATGCAGTATGTAGTATGCAGTATGCCGTATGCAGTATGTAGTATGCAGTATGTAGTATGCAGTATGTAGTATGCAGTATGCCGTATGCAGTATGCAGTATGTAGTATGCAGTATGCCGTATGCAGTATGTAGTATGCAGTATGCAGTATGTAGTATGCAGTATGCCGTATGCAGTATGCAGTATGTAGTATGCAGTATGTAGTATGCAGTATGTAGTATGCAGTATGTAGTATGCAGTATGCAGTATGCAGTATGTAGTATGCAGTATGTAGTATGCAGTATGTAGTATGCAGTATGCAGTATGCAGTATATAGTATGCAGTATGCAGTATGCAGTATGTAGTATGCAGTATGTAGTATGCAGTATGCAGTATGCAGTATGTAGTATGCAGTATGCGGTTTCGAACACAGCCCATGTCAGGTTCAACCCATTTTTGAGACTTTGGCTCCCCGACTATCAGTTAATCTGGTGTTTAGCTTTGAACCATTTATTCCTAATGAATAACTGGATTAAAGAGAGAAAATAAATATCTTAAACTTAATGTCCTCAGAATAAAGTAAAAACTGGAGCATCGGTGTGTGTTTCCGGGTCAGCCGACCTGCTGGAAGCGGAACGGCCCACAGCGGACGTAGTCGTCCAGCCACTGCTCCTCCATCTCCTGCAGCTCTGCCTGCAGCTCCTGCCGGGCACAGGGCAGCACCACCTCCGGCACCGCCCGGGGGGGGCACAGCTCGCAGCCCGCGGCCCCCCTGCAGGGCGACCTCGGTGGGACGGACAGACGCATGGACAGGCCGTGCTCCAGCCTGGTCCTGAGCAGGACTGGCAGCTTGCTGCCCCTGAGGGGCTTCAGGGGCCGGTACTCCCAGCCCCGCAGGAGGCCCACCACCGTCTCCAGGCCAGAAAGGGAGCTCTCACTGGGGGGCCGGTCCCACGGAGGGGGCCCCTTCTCCTCCAGAATGCTGCTGTGGTGGGTGGGGAGGCAGCCCACGTCCACGGCGGTGTCCAGAGACTCCACGGAGGAGGCCGGGCTGGAGCTCCTCGTCTCCACCTCCATCCCAGCCGGAGCCTCAGAGGGCGCCGCCGCCTCAGGAGCCTCAGGGGCCTCAGGGGCCTCAGGGGTTCTGGGCGGGTTTACCGGGCCGCAGGACGCAGACGGGCCGCAGGACGCCGACGGGCCGCAGGACGTGCTCCGGCGCCCGACCCTTCGGGGCACCTTGCAGACCGCCTCGTAGTGAGAGTCGGCCACTCGGAGCGCGGCGCAGCCCCTGCAGCGCCGCGGCTTCTGGCCGGAGGCGGAGTCTGCTGCCGAGCACGGGTGGAGCAGCTGGTCCAGGGCGGAGGAGGCGGAGGCGGTGGGGGGGTCCTCCTTCTCGGCCCAGGACTCGTACACGGAGTAGGTCAGGTCGTCCTGGATCAAGTCCGAGTACCGGACATCCTGCAGAGCCGACAGATCCACCAGCGGAGGGTCTTCGGGCGCCGTTTCGGCCCCGGGTGGAGCGGCTCCGCCCTCCCCGGGTGCGACTCCGCCCTCCCCGGGTGTGGCTCCGCCCTCCCCGGCTGTGGCCCCGCCCTCCCCGGGGTTGCTCCGGCGGTACAGCCCCCCGACGCACTGCCTCAGCCGCTCCTTCTCCAGCAGCAGGCGGTGCAGGCGCTCCAGGGACAGCGCCTCCACCCGTGCCACCACAGTGTCGAAGCGGTACATGCGCTCCAGCATGAAGGCGCACTTGGAGCAGGCGAACTCGCCGCGGCCGTCCCGGCTCAGCTCGCGGCCCACGGCGTGGGACAGCAGCACCTGCAGGTTGAGCTTGGCGCCCGGGTGGAAGATCCAGCGGCGCTGGTTGCCGCAGAGCTCCCGGGCGCAGATCCTGCAGGCGTCCTTCGTCCTCACCGCGTCCAGCATCTCAGCAGCGCTACAGGTCAGGGAATCCTAACGGGAGTCTGACTCTGAGAGGCTCAGGCTGTCACATCAAGCTTCAGAGAGGATGCTTCATCATCATCATCATCATCATCATCATCATCATCATCATCATCATCGTCCTCCTCCTTCGTGTTTAAATGAGCGAGAGGATCCTGAGCTGGAGGTTTCTGCTGCTCCTTGTTCCCGTCCACAGGGTCAAATCTCAAGATGAATTCTGGCTTTAACCATAAGTTTTATCTCTGAAACTATGATGTCATCTCAGAGACTATGATGTCATGCGTTTGAGAAGCCTCATCCAACCGGATCATGAGCCAGGACGGGTTCAGACAGAAGAAGAAGCAGCAGAGGCTGCAGCATCCATCAGGGCTTCCTGGGTTCAGCCTTCAGATCTCAGACTGAGCTGAAAAGGTTTCCCGGGGCGGATATAAAAGTGTCTCATGTCACATTTTCACTTCCTCAGGCGTCAAATCAGAGTTTCAGTCCAGAAGTTTCTCCTTTTAGAAACGATTCTAAGCTGATGTCACAGCGGCGTTTCCTGCATTAGAATCACTGCCGCCTCTTTACATGACAGCATCCTCCCCCCGGTGCGGGAAACCGACTCGAACACGGAAAAAAACAAGCTTTGCGACGGTTCGGATGTTCGGAGGTTCGTTCCGGCCTGGATCCACCGGCAGCGGCAGCGGCTGCAGCAGCTGCGGGCGGAGGGAGAGGCTTCAGCGGCAGCACCGGCTGCGGGCGGAGGGAGAGGCTTCAGCGGCAGCACCGGCTGCGGGCGGAGGGAGAGGCTTCAGCGGCTTCAGCGGCTCTCACAGCGAGACAACAGGGCACCGCTGACAGAAACCAAAGATCGTCTATATCTGCGAAGATGCACCACTCCGCGAGTGCAAATAGTACCGTTCACCGTTAAAAATCTGGTTCTGATTTGAATTACTGCTGCTTGTTTGACTTATTTATTTAAATCAATTTAAAATAATAATAGTTATTATTTAAAAAAAAATTAAAATATTTTTTTATTATTAATAAAAAAAAAATTATTTAAAAAAATTATTTTGGATTTTCAACTACTTTGAAAAAAATAATAAATAAGTAAATAAAACCAGTTTATTCATTTATTTAATCTTTTTGGGGGAAAAAAAAGTTGAACCACTTAATAATAATGATAATTAATTAATTCTGATTATCAGAATAGTTGCTAATTAAATGTCAGTAAAATGAGTTAATCCAAATAGTTTCTCTATTTACAGCATTTAAACCGCTTTGAGTTAACGATGACTCACCGTGAAACCTATAACAGTCATAATACTAAATGATTTGTAATTTCTAAATTTTATTTTTCTTCTCATTCTGGTTGAAACTGATCTGCTTTGTCAACAGGACAGCTTGATAAAGTTTTACAACGAGATTCTGAGCTGAAACGCAAAACCGAAAAGAAACTGAAGCGGATTTTTATTTATTTCCGTCCTGGAAAAAGTGGAGGAGTGGGAGGTCCTGCGGCTGCTTGGACTGAACCATTTTACAGGAAACCTGGGGGGGGGGGGGGGGGGGGGGATCCGCACCCTGAACCTCCAGCACTTCTGCCTTCATGTCGGCTTCTCTCCGGACAAACATGGGGTTTATTAATTCCCTCTTTCCCGAACTCCAGATTAACTGTTTCCTAAAGAAACATTGTGTACAAAGATACAAAAAGCTTATTTTATGATGACAATATATATAAATAAAAAGACCAATGATTAAAGGCTGAAAACAAATCAAGTTTGAAAATCTGCCCCAGCTGTTCCATCAGGTTCTAAAATCTCTGAAATAAAGATTTCTTCCCTTTCATTTAATCTTTTAAATCTCATTTCTACCTCTTTTTTTACTTTTTTAAATCTCATTTCTACCTCTTCATTTGCTCCCATTGACTCTTTGTTTTGCTCTTTTTTCTCTTTTTTACTCTTAAATCTCATTACTACCTCCTCGTTTACTCTTTTTTCTCTTTTTTACTCTTAAATCTCATTACTACCTCCTCGTTTACTCTTTTTTCTCTTTTTTACTCTTAAATCTCATTTCTACCTCCTCGTTTACTCTTTTTTACTCTTTTTTTCCTCCTGTCTTACTGTTTAACGCGCTGTTGCCACCTTTGATGGGATAAAACTCTTTAGCTGTTCTGGACCCTTTTAGTCACTAAATACTTGGTTTTATGGGTATAAAAAGCGCTCTGTGGGCTCATATAAAAGCATTTAGTGACACTTTCTGTAGTTCAAAGTACAACTTTCCACTTTCCTAACACACTGTTTGGATGGGCGAGCTGAAAAAGGGAGCTCAGATTCATTCGATTTTCCAAATATGTCATCGTGGAATGAGTTCATGCCTTTGCCGGGGGCAGCTTCCCCCAGCAGGGGGGAGGAAGGAGGGGAGGAAGGTGGGGAGAGGCCTTTCTGTGGATCACATGATGCTGCCATCAGGGCTGATGTCACCCTGTTCCCACCACATATACTCAGACCGTCATCCGTCTTCCATCCCCTCGGCAGGCTGGATGTGTTGTTGATACACGAGCCATTTGTTTCCCCAGCTTTTTGACCTCCTTCGGCCCCGGCTGCATCTGCATCCGTCACCTCTTCGGGCCTCTGGAGACACAACGCCAAACAACGATCGTCCGGAACGAGGCGCGCAATCAAAAATCAATTAATCCTAATCAGAGCAGAGTGCCAAACATGGCTGATGGACGGCGCCCGCCGCCCGGCGTTTATTTTCCTCAGAGCTCCACTGGCTCCTCCCCCCCGAGGCGCTCGCTTTAAGCAGCAGATTCCTCCTCAGGGACGCTGCGTGGAGTGTAATTATATATTATATTATATATTATGATGAGTCTGCCCGTCTAATGTTAGTGAGAGCGATGAAAGAAGGTGATGCTGCCGCCTCATGGATCCCTCTGACTGAAACGATATGATGCAAAACTCACCGTTTTCACAGTTTAACTGATGGAAATTCATTTATTTTTACTTTTCTGATTCATCAGTCACAGGAATTTAGAATAATTAAGATCCAGTTCTTTCTTTCTTTCTTTCTCCCAACAACCTGGAAAGTGATGCTTTTATTGTGAAAATCCACCCATTGAATTAGCTGAAACACGTTCAAACAGGAATATTAAGTGTGTTAAGTTGATTTTTGAGTCTGTGAATGGCTTATTGATGTGTTTATAATCTTAATCACCATGGGTCTAATTTGACGGCCAAAGATAAAAGTTGTTTTTACAAGAATCTGAGTTTTGATGTTCCAACATGAACATAAACCCAGAATCTGAGGCAGAACCAGAGTTAGTTCAGTTCTGAGCAGCTTTAAAGTGAATATCTGCAGATGTTTCCATGGTAACAGCTGCAGAGATTCACTGAAACATGTTCCAACATGAACATAAACCCAGAATCTGAGGCAGAAGCAGAGTTAGTTCAGTTCTGAGCAGCTTTAAAGTGAATATCTGCAGATGTTTCCATGGTAACAGCTGCAGAGATTCACTGAAACATGTTCCAACATGAACATAAACCCAGAATCTGAGGCAGAACCAGAGTTAGTTCAGTTCTGAGCAGCTTTAAAGTGAATATCTGCAGATGTTTCCATGGTAACAGCTGCAGAGACTCACTGAAACATGTTCCAACATGAACATAAACCCAGAATCTGAGGCAGAACCAGAGTTAGTTCAGTTCTGAGCAGCTTTAAGGTGAATATCTGCAGATGTTTCCATGGTAACAGCTGCAGAGACTCACTGAAACATGTTCCAACATGAACATAAACCCAGAATCTGAGGCAGAACCAGAGTTAGTTCAGTTCTGAGCAGCTTTAAAGTGAATATCTGCAGATGTTTCCATGGTAACAGCTGCAGAGATTCACTGAAACATGTTCCAACATGAACATAAACCCAGAATCTGAGGCAGAACCAGAGTTAGTTCAGTTCTGAGCAGCTTTAAGGTGAATATCTGCAGATGTTTCCATGGTAACAGCTGCAGAGATTCACTGAAACATGTTCCAACATGAACATAAACCCAGAATCTGAGGCAGAACCAGAGTTAGTTCAGTTCTGAGCAGCTTTAAAGTGAATATCTGCAGATGTTTCCATGGTAACAGCTGCAGAGATTCACTGAAACATGTTCCAACATGAACATAAACCCAGAATCTGAGGCAGAACCAGAGTTAGTTCAGTTCTGAGCAGCTTTAAAGTGAATATCTGCAGATGTTTCCATGGTAACAGCTGCAGAGATTCACTGAAACGTGTTCCAACATGAACATAAACCCAGAATCTGAGGCAGAACCAGAGTTAGTTCAGTTCTGAGCAGCTTTAAAGTGAATATCTGCTCTGAGCTCCTTTCTCCTTCAGCACAGCCTGAACCCTCTCAGACGAGCTTTCTGTCCTTTCTTTCAGATAGTTCTTTAGGCCTGACACTTCTTCTTCTGTCCTCCACTTGTCCAGTTTCCTCAAATGTTTTAAGGACACACTGCACACCATGCTGAGATATGCCAAGTTTTCAGCTAACAGCTCTTTGGGAATCACCTTGTTGCTGCAGAAATCCTGTTTTCTGTCTGTCCACTGTGTTATCTTTGCTGTTTTTCACACATGCAGCTAAAGAAATGGGAACAAATCTTAAAGGACAAGAGCGTTTTTTTGACATTGGGCCCTTGATTTCACATTATAACATGATGTTCTACTCACCCCTGCTTGTTGTTGGACATTTGGAGCTGTTCCGAAGATATTCGAGAGGCGTCTGGCTGCTCTCTTGAGATATTCGGCCATGAAACGGTTTCCTATGGGCAAGCTTATACAGGCACAAACTATGCTGTTTATAATTTATTAATTACTGTACACTAGCACTGATAACGTGGAGGTGCGTCGCTTACTTAAAAAAATCCGGGTTACTAATTTTGAATTTTTGTATGAATGAATAAATAGGCAGCAGGTCTGTGGGCTGTCTGTGGTAGTAGCACGACGAGGACGTCAGTAACACCCACTTTACAACAAAAATTCTAAATTACTAGTGTACAGTAATTTATTAATTACTGTACACTAGGTACAGTAATTAATAAATTATAAACAGCATAGTTTGTGCCTGTATAACGTTGCCCATAGGAAACCGTTTCATGGCCGAATATCTCAAGAGAGCAGCCAGACGCCTCTCGAATATCTTCGGAACAGCTCCAAATGACCAACAACAAGCAAGGGTGAGTAGAACATCATGTTATAATGTGAAATCAAGGGCCCAATGTCAAAAAAACGCTCTTGTCCTTTAATTCCAGTCTAAAACCCACAAAGAGCTTCTAGATTATTCATCTCTGGTGGAATAAAGCAGTTTAATGATTTCATTTATATTAATTGTTCCATAATTAGTCATTAGATTATATCTTATATTCCTTTTTTAAATTATTATTATTATAAAATATATAAATTAATATATATATTATATAATATATATAATATAATATTATATATTATTATTATCTAGTTATCATTTTTTCATTAAATTGAATCTTATTTACTTTTTCTTGATGTTGAATAACATAATTTTTATTATTGTCTGTTTTTTTTCCTACTTTTCTACTTTTAGACGTGATAACAATCATTATTTTGGGATTAGGATTTTTTTAAACTGAATTTCTTATATTAATTTAACTCTTTTGGTAACTGAAAGCAGTTTAACGTTTTTTTTTTTCTGGAATCCAGCTAAAAGAAGACAACAAAAAGGGGAAATAAATATGGAAAGACATCAGAAAGCCATCATTTGAAATGATAACTGTAAACTGTGTAAAGTTATCATTTGAAATGATAACTGTAAACTGTGTAAAGTTGGGAAGTAAAACACAGAGACTGGAGGAGTAAAACTGTTTAAAACAGCTGTATGTGCTGTGCAGATCGGGCGGCACTAGGTGGCGCTAGCCCTCAATAAACCGACAGGATCCCGTTTGATCCGACCTGCTGCCTCAGCTTCCTTTAATGAACTAAAAGCCACTGAAACAGATCAGATCAAACATCTGACTTTAGTCCTGCTTTACATTCAGTCTCGTGCCATTAAAAACAAAAATATCCTCCATAATATGGACGTGTTTCAGTCCTCATGGAGCTCTGCCAAAGCTCTGCTGACCCACTTATGGGTATAAAAACAGCTCGATATCTCAGTCTGTTGGAGCCAGAAAACTTAGAATAGAGCAACGGGAGAAGAGAGGAGGCGAGGAATTCAGAGCAGGACCGGGTCAGAGCCTGAAACTGAAGGCTGGAGGTTCGTTCCTCCTTTAGCTGAAGACAGATTCACACATGGGAACGTCTCAATTTGTTGATATACATCCATTTTTGTTTTTTCAGGGCTGCAAAACTAGCCAAAAAATGTTGGGACCGGGGCCATGCGAGGCCATTAAAGAGGTAAAAAATGAAGATGTTATTTCAGACAGCTGACTATAACCAGGATCTGATCCTAAAGAAGCCTCCATGATGAGTCTGAGAGGAGCAAAGATGCTCAGAGGAGCTCCGGTTAGCCCACAAATGTGTTAAAAACAATGTTCCTCAGAGAAAGACTGGATGGGATCTGCATATGTTCCGATGTTTTCATTTGTTTTTATGTGTTTTTATGTGTTTTCATGTGTTTTTTCATGTGTTTTTATGTTTTCATGTGTTTTCATGTGTTTTTTCACTACTGTAGTTTGACTACTGTAGACTATTGTAGTTTGACTACTGTAGACTACTGTAGTTTGACTACTGTAGACTATTGTAGTTTGACTACTGTAGACTATTGTAGTTTGACTACTGTAGTTTGACTACTGTATACTTCTGTAGTTTGACTACTGTAGACTACTGTAGTTTGACTACTGTAGACTACAGTAGTTTGACTACTGTAGACTACTGTAGTTTGACTACAGTAGACTACTGTAGTTTGACTACAGTAGACTACTGTAGTTTGACTACTGTAGTTTGACTACTGTAGACTATTGTAGTTTGACTACTGTAGACTACTGTAGTTTGACTACTGTAGACTACTGTAGTTTGACTACTGTAGACTACTGTAGTTTGACTACTGTAGACTTCTGTAGTTTGACTACTGTAGACTACTGTAGTTTGACTACTGTAGACTATTGTAGTTTGACTACTGTAGTTTGACTACTGTAGACTACAGTAGTTTGACTACTGTAGACTTCTGTAGCTTGACTACTGTAGACTATTGTAGTTTGACTACTGTAGACTATTGTAGTTTGACTACTGTAGACTTTTGTAGTTTGACTACTGTAGTTTGACTACTGTAGACTATTGTAGTTTGACTACTGTAGACTTTTGTAGTTTGACTACTGTAGTTTGACTACTGTAGTTTGACTACTGTAGACTACAGTAGTTTGACTTCTGTAGACTATTGTAGTTTGACTACTGTAGACTATTGTAGTTTGACTACTGTAGACTACAGTAGTTTGACTACTGTAGACTATTGTAGTTTGACTACTGTAGACTATTGTAGTTTGACTACTGTAGACTATTGTAGTTTGACTACTGTAGACTTCTGTAGTTTGACTTCTGTAGTTTGACTTCTGTAGTTTGACTACTGTAGACTATTGTAGTTTGACTACTGTAGACTACAGTAGTTTGACTACTGTAGACTACTGTAGTTTGACTACTGTAGACTATTGTAGTTTGACTACTGTAGACTATTGTAGTTTGACTACTGTAGACTTCTGTAGTTTGACTTCTGTAGTTTGACTTCTGTAGTTTGACTACTGTAGACTATTGTAGTTTGACTACTGTAGACTTCTGTAGTTTGACTTCTGTAGTTTGACTTCTGTAGTTTGACTACTGTAGACTATTGTAGTTTGACTACTGTAGACTTCTGTAGTTTGACTACTGTAGACTTCTGTAGTTTGACTACTGTAGTTTGACAGAAGTCTTTTTGTTTTTGATTCAAGTGATGATGGCACAACTGCACTTTTATTTTCTCTTTTTGAACTTTGTGTTATTTGATGTTATTGTTATTTAAAATATGACGTTACTTGGTGTCAGTGGGGAGGACGCGGCAGAAGTACCTCGGCTTCTCGTTCTTTCTTCTTCAGAGACGATGAAAGGTTGTGAACTTTGGCCTCCAGCTCTTTGACACGGAGACCCTGCGAGTGTTTCTGCTGCGACGACTCCTCAATCACCCTGAGACACAGAGACAGAAGCCCAGAGACACGTTAAAGAAGAGGAATGAGGTTCATGGGGCTGAGCGGCGGCCTCGGATCTGCTCTGCTATGATTCTTAACTCAGGAAGTTTGTTTGGAGGATTTCTCAAAAAGTTACGGATGCATGTGGCACGAAACCTTTAGCAGAGCTGGAAGCCAACTTAGAAGGGAATCATTTTTGGTGCTGATCCAGATTTGGATAATCTACGGCAGAGGATATGGGACAAAAAATGGGAAATGAGAAGCCGTGAACTCGTGTCTAATCCACCAACTGCCCCAGCTGGTCATTAGCATGTCTCGGCTGGCTATTAGCATGCTGTGGATAGCAGCTAATGCTAATATCTCTGCAAGATTAGTCAGAAATTAGCTACTTATTTTGTACTTTCCCAGCAGATTGGAGCTACAAGTGGAACATTTACACCAGCAGCTATGTACAAATGGCATTTATAGTGATTATTTATCCAAGTTAAAAGTATTTTGATGATGTTTTGCAAAGGAAGACTGCCCAGAATCCTTCAGTGTTGCTGTCTCATGCTAACACTTTGAAACCCAAAGATTCGAAGACTGTTTCTGCCTTGTTCTTATTTGGAAAAGGGATTAGTCTGTCAGACACAGTGTAGCAGTCTGAATCCACTCATTTCACTGATTTTGTGCAGCTTTCATCGTTGGCTGGTTGTACATTTTACATATGCAGGGGTGACTTCCACATGTCTGCATATGTGAATGAGACTGTGTTCGAAACCGCATACTTCTCCTACTACTCCTACTAACTTTCTGAGTTAGTAAGCGAGTTTGAATAAGCGAGAAGTTTCCCGGATGCATACTAGATTCTCCGAAATGTTGGGTATGCATCATGAGGTTACTACTCATACTCAAACTACCCAAGATGCAACGTAACGTGACGTCGCCGATCGTCATTTCCTGTCAAAACGGCAGTTTCAAGCTAGCTACAACGAGAGTAGGTTCACTTACTGTTTCCAAAACAAAAGCACCAATTGTATGGTAATGGCTTTCCCTATGATAAAAGGCAACGGGTATTTTATTTTGTGAAAATAGCCGGAAGTGCGTTGCTCACTGCGGCTAGCTTTAGTAGCGCCGAATTCGTGGGAACAAAATTGTAAACAGCCGCTATTTTGTCAGGTTTTCAACACGTTGGGGGTCTAAACGACTACTTTCTCACCTGAAAATGTTTCAAATGTTGCTAAAGTTTACAGAGTTTAGAGCTTAAGGGAAATCAGCTTCAGGCCGGCTGATTTCGGCTCGGGCAGGAGCGAAATGCATTGTGGGTAAACGCTCTGCATACTGTCTGATCAATCAGTATAGAAGTATGTAGTATGCGGTTTCGAACACAGCACAAGTCCTGATCCCCCAAAAACTCTACGTACCCCTACAGTTCTGACTAAAAGCCCTACAGAAATGTCCCGTCTCTGATAATCAGAGCTCACAGGTAAACTTTGTGCTTCCATCCCATCACACAAATAATTGCTGGAACATCTTAAAGGTCCCCGGTGTGCACTCAAAGCCAGGAAAAACTATCTATTTTCAGGCTCTGCGGGAGCTTAGAAACATTCCTTCTTCTCGCCTGAGCTGAACTGATGGAAACGTCCCTGGAGGTGTTAGCGAGGCCGGCGTGCGTCACTCTTCACCCTCTGTGGGCTTTTATTTGTCTTTTTCTGCCATGTTGACTGAGACTAAGACATCTTGTGTTCTCACTGGACTTCCTGACTAAATAAAAAGAAATTTCTCAGGATGTTTGGTGTCTTTTTTACCCGGGTTTGTCTCGTTTCTGTTGCACGTTGGAGCGTAAATCACCTTTCTTTGTCAGTCGGGGCTGGCTGGCTGCAGAGTCCTCCCGTCTCCTCCATCCTCTCAATCATCTCCCTTTCCAGAGCCAGGCAGCGCTGCGCCTCGGAGTCCGCCAGCGAGGCCATCCGCCGGGCCTCGTCTCGCGCCAGCTCGGCCTCCTGAACACAACGAGATGAAATAACGCCACATAAATGCAGATTTTCTCCTCATTTCAGCTGCTTCTGTCACAGTTTTGATCAGTTATCGCCCCCACCTCCTGCAGCAGCTGCACTTTGGTTTCCAGGATCTCCTGCATGTGGCGGATCTCGTCCTGCCGATCCGCCAGGCGCCGCTGCAGCTCGGCTTCATTCTGATTGGACAGGCTCTCTGCTGTAGATCTGCATGGGTTACAACATGAGGAGAGGCAGTTATATCTCACAGAAAGCAGAAGAATAAAAGCAGAAAAGCTCAGTAACAGCTGAGCTTTAAAGGGAAACTTTTTCATTTAAAGCGGAGCTGTTTGATGCCTTTAATAAGCATCTGAAATATGACGTCATTTAACGTTCATGTAGAAAACATTCACTGGATATTTGAGTGGAATATTAAAAAATGTGACATTTTGAATCTAATAATCTACAATTTAAACTCAGCTTTACATCTGAACTTCCTGTTTGGGTCAAATAATCTGACGGGTCACAGAGTTTGGTGCTGCAAAGTCTGTTCGTAGTTTAAGTGGAACACGATGATAAAAATAAAGGAATATAATCAAATAAATGACATTATAAAGACCTAGAAGTTATTAACAAGAATTAAATTCAGATATATAAATATAAAAACATGTATTTAAGTACAAATGAATGTAAAAAGGAAAAAAAATACTTTATTTATCTTTATATTTACACTTATATTTATCTATTTATGTGTATATTTCTGTACATATTTTCTGAAACTTATCAGATTTATTATGTTTTGGCACATCAGTTATTCCATACGGCTGATCCGATTAAAGTAAACTGAGTAAAAGTGACCAAAGAAATGAAGAACTGAGGAAGCACAATTATATTTAAATCTAATAAATCTCACAGATTTGTAATGAAGAAACTCTATCAGACCACAAACAAATGAAATAAATTAATTTCATGAATGAGATGCAAAATAGATGAAAATTAAATTAAAATAAAATCTATATGAGCCTAATTTCAGTTAATAACTTTCCCCTCTTTACTCATAATTTATTCATATCTGACCACTTCAACCAATCATCTTAATGCTGTTGGTTCATGAAAATGTCAGTTGATCGTACATGAAAGGCTTTAAAACTCTAGTGTCTGCAAGACACTCTGTATTCTAAGTTATAATAAAAATGTCTATAAAAACCCCATAAAATCAGCATCAAAACACACTTTCAAGCCTCTTTGGCTGCGGTTTGCTGATATTTCAGGCCGGGACATCTGTTTTAATCTCTGAAACAACATTTATTTAAACATTTACTGCTTTAGGTGGATCAGTTTTATTCACCAAATGAAAAATGATGAACCAAAGATGGAAAATGATGGTTTTTGTAGATCAAACTTTGTGTTTTCTCTGTGTGTGTGTGTTTGGTTTAGGAAGCACAGCTCATATATGAGCCTGTTAAAGGGAAAAGTTCTCTTTGTTAAGATGTATTTGGGTAAAAAGAACCTTTTCAACAAAAGGGACTAAACAACATCTGCTTTGTTTGTTGTCTTTCTTGGATTGACTCTACTCCAAATCGTTAAATTCATCCCTGGAAGCAAGAAGCTGGAGTCACAAATGGAAAGATTCCTGCATAGCTTCACATAAACGGTCTGAATGCAATCAAAGGCGTGACAGCAGAGAGTTGTTTAAACCTTGTTCTTGGCTGGTGGAAAAGACAGATTCTGCCCGAAGAAGGCGAGCTTGAATCAGACACGGATGGACAGGAAACAGGCACTCCGGAGGGAAACGTCTCCCGACCTCCACCGAAGGACGGGGGTAAAGATTATTATGGTCTGTCAGAGCTTCAGCTCTCAGCGGGTCGCGCTCAGCGTTTCCTCCTCACATCCATCAGCCCGGCCCCGTTAATAACTCTAATGATAAACTGTGGCCGCAGAGTTTATTTACGAAGCAGCGGGGGGAACGCAGAGAGAAAACGTCTCGGGACGCAGGCTCACTCCAGCGTTCACGCTCCTCAAAGGCGGAAATCTTGACCCTTTTCATTGTTTTGACAAAGTGCTGAACTGCCTGATTAAAGCCCAAACTGCAGAGTAAGTAAGCAAATGGAGTTGTTCCTCCATCCATCCGTCAGAGACTTCTTTGGTCAAATAACAAATTAGTTGAATACATGTGTTGATTTTCTGCATTTTCAGATTTGATCGAATTCGAACACTTAAACTCTGAATGTGCAGCTGCTTTAACTTTCCTCACCTACAGTCTGATGTGATTAAACACCTTTACACCTCACCTGTGTCACTAAAGATCCTCATTACACTTTGTTGAATGAGTGATGTTGGTTTAGCTCACTTAGTTTGAGGTGTGCATCACACTTTTCAAACAGACATGAATAAAATAAAGTGGAATTGATAACAAGAAGAATCTAAAGCTACATTTTTCAATCCGCCACCTCTTAGCTTCCATGTATGGAACAATAAAGGTGTCATAACAAAGAATAATTAAATTTTGTATTAATTTCTACTTTTCTTAATATTCTGAATGATATATTTATCTTATTCTCTCCTTTTTAAAAATTATTTTCCATTAAACTCATTAAAGATTTTTTTTAATTTAATATGTTTTTGCTTTTTTGATTGTCAGCCAATCAGATTCGAGTCTGCAGTCCTCTGAGCCAATCAGATTTGAGTCTGCAGTCCTCTGAGCCAATCAGATTTGAGCACAAGTTGCCTTCTTCCTCATATCTGATCTGTGCCTGTTGTTTTAAGAGACAACTTCATCTTTTTCACCTAAACCGTTCAATAAAAGCCGTTTATTAAAGGTGAGAGAATTAAGCATAGTTTAAACACAGCTTTACATCTGAACTTCCTGTTTGGGTCAAATAATCTGACGGGTCACAGAGTTTGGTGCTGAAAAGTCTGTTAGTAATTTAAGTTAAGTTAAGTTTTGTTTTATGCTGCCTCCCTGGACAGGACACCATGGAGACGAGCTCTGGCGTCTCTATGGGACCTTCTGGGCTCAATAAAGGAAATAAGATGATAAATGTTTTATGTGAGGTTTACTGATCGTGGTGTCAGAGCTCAGAAAACATCTGAAAAACCTGTTTTTTCAGATGTTTCTTTGTTTTTTTGGGTTTCTGACCTGACTTGTGTATAGAAAGTACATTTTTATGCTGATGACACTGACATTTATACAGCAAAACCTTCTTTGAATCGACAGAAGATGTTTTTTTATGGTCTTTAAATACTTTTAAAGATGCTTTAAGAACGGCCTTGAAGGAACCTGTTGCTGCTTCATATGGTTTTATAACCATAAGCTAAATATGTGGCTTTCAGTTGTGATGAACCTTTCTTTTTTCCTCCCTTTCTGGCTTGAACGTTTTGTTTTATGCTGCCCTCCTGGGCAGGTCTCCATGGAGACGAGCTGACAGCTGCCTCACGAACAGGTGATACAGCTCAGATCTCTACTGTCCCCACTATCCTCTCAACACCCTCCCCCTGCACAACAACCCCCCCTCTTCGCCTCCTCGTCCCCTTTTCTTTAACACAGAGCCACTTCATCCCCTTCAGAGACACTTCAGCCAATTCCATGTGCAGCATTCCTCTGAGATTAGTCCATGTTGTGATAGCTAGGTGAGTCCAGAGCCGGCGGGAAATAATCAAACCACTGATGAAAGCAGTGTTTTTGTGGTTGTGTGTCAGGTTTCCCAGGAGGCGTTTCAGCAAATCTGTGCAGCACGAGCAGCTGAAAGTGCTTTTAATGAGTTTCAGTTGACACATTTTGTTAACTGGCCGTGTGAGAAAAGGTGATTTATACTCACAGTGCTTTGTCCAGAAGCTCCTGTTTCTCCTCCAGTTCCTTTTTCAGACTCTCAACTTCAACCTTCAGTTCAATATTCTGGAAGAGATTCATTCAACAGAACGATTAGAAGCTGCAGACAGGAAGTTCAGACAGTTTTAAACACCCCATAAAAACAGTCTTTGCAGTTAAAAATGTTTTCCTTTTCAATAAAACAGCTCTTTATGCCTGTAACACCAAACTTCTATCAAAACATTTGATTCAGTTATTATTCTGGGACTTGTGTGAATGCAAATTAGCGCCCCCAACTCCCCCCTCTGCTGCTTGCTGAGTGAAAACACACCGTGGTGCCGCGTGCTGCTATAAGAAGCTCGGTTTAGCCAACAGGTTGTGAGTTCAGAGCCACAAAAAACACACTGGAGACAGCCACACTGAGCTGAAATGAAAACAGCTTGAAAGCTGCTCAGTGCAAACATCAAATAAACACTGTTTCACCCTGTAAGCTGCAGCCTGCAGCATCTGGTGCGTGAGGAACACTGGAGGAAATGCTCAGACATGTTGATTGCTTGTTTCCCTCCTCGGGAATCATCGAAAAACATAATCCCCCATTTTCCTTCTATCACTCTTTGCCTTACATCCATGGAAAACATCATGGAGCTGGAGAAAGATGGCCGACACTCATTTGTGATTCAACAAATTTTTTAATAATTATATCCAAAGCGACTTTCAAATGAGGATATGACATTACAGCTAGCATCAAAGCTAATAATAAGCTAACAATAAGCTAACATCACAGCTAACATCAAAGCTAACAATAAGCTAGCGATAAACTAACATCACAGCTAACATCAAAGCTAACATCACAGCTAACAATAAGCTAACATCAAAGCTAACATCAAAGCTAACAATAAGCTAACATCAAAGCTAACACAGCTAACAATAAGCTAACATCACAGCTAACAATACGCTAACAATAAGCTAGCAATAAACTAACATCACAGCTAACAATAAGCTAACATCACAGCTAACATCAAAGCTAACAATAAGCTAGCAATAAACTAACATCACAGCTAACATCAAAGCTAACATCAAAGCTAACATCACAGCTAACAATAAGCTAACATCAAAGCTAACATCACAGCTAACATCACACCAAACATTAAAGCTAACATCAAAGCTAACATCACAGCTAACAATAAGCTAACATCAAAGCTAACATCACAGCTAACATCAAAGCTAACATCACAGCTAACATCAAAGCTAACATCACAGCTAACATCAAAGCTAACATCACAGCTAACACCACAGCTAACATCACAGCTAACATCACAGCTAACATCACACCAAACACCAAAAAGCTGGGTCTGTGCAGGGTCTCCTGACAGCTGTGGGATGAAGCCAACACCTTCCCTGTTGTGTTCTGAACCTTCTGAACCAGGATGCATTTCACCGTTGTGTTTCATCTGTTTTCAAAATCTGAGAACCTCAGATTAAGTCACACCCTCTTGATTTCACATTTACTAAACTTTCCTCATCCGTATAATTTCGTTTTCTCTGTTTGTTGGCAGGATTTCAGAAGTATTTACATCAACATTTGAAGTATTTACATCAACATTTGAAGTATTTACATCAACATTTGAAGTATTTACATCAACATTTGAAGTATTTACATCAACATTTGAGCAGAAGCGAGGCAGCTTAGAAGTCATTAATGTTTCATTTCTTTCTGCATCTGAACGCTGATCTGAGGTTTTTCTTATTTAAGCCGCCGGAGGGATGACTTATATCCATGTTTTATAAATCCAGATAGATGTTTTTGTTCTGAATCGGCACGATATTTCACTTTATTTTGTTATACTTTCACCTGTATTTCTGTTCAGGAGCAGAGACACAAATAAAAGCACCAACAAAAGCTGCTTCCATGTCTCACGTTCTGACCTGGATCTGTGGAAGGTCTATAAATAGGTGAAAGGATACAGCACCTGCTGTTTCTGCCCCCCCCCCCCAGTGTAACATACACGACCCCTGCCCTCCCCCACCCAGCAACACCTCCACTTTTAACCACTGGCTCTGAAAGCAGCAACAAACTTGAGTGAACTGGCTGACAGTTGCTCACGTGCACGTTTATACGTGCAGACATGCTGAATTATGTTCTCTGGAAAACTGGTCAAACAGTCACAGTGCAGGCAGCTCGATGAATTAAAACTTTAGTTTCTTTTCATTTGTTATTTCTCTATTTTTATCTTATTTCTCTATTTTTATTCTATTATATTTGCTTGTTTTTCCTTTCATTTTACATATATTCTATACTGTACGCTGTTGCAACACAATAATTTCCCAAATTGGGATGAATAAAGTACTTATCTATCTATCTATCTATCTATCTATCTATCTATCTACAAAGAAAAAAAAAATTCTATTGATTTGTTCAACAATTTTCTTTTGATTCTCATCAGATCCAGATGGATTGTTTCCTTTTGGATGGAAACAGTGTTGAGCATGAGTCCCGGTGATCCGGGTCGGCTCAGAATATTCATCTGTGCTACAGCTACACCCGATTCATCCCCCAGTTTATCCTTCTCAGCTGACATTTGCTCTAAGGTGACAACCGTAAATGCCTCACAGACCAAAAAAAGGACCTTATCTTAAACGGGAGATTGGACCGAAAACAAAGTTTCAGTGCAATCTGTTGGTTTCCTTAGCTAGGAAATTGTTTTTGAATTGGCTCTATATGAACGAATTGGATTAATTTATGAATAATTATGATTACAATTAATTGAATTCCATTTGGCTTGAATTGGACTTTATTATCAAAGTGCCTTGAGATGACATTTGTTGTATTTGGCGCTATATAAATAAAAATGAATTGAATTGAATTAAAAGTAATAATTAAATAAGTTAAATAAATAAATAAATATAATAAATAAATGATTTAATATTTAAATAAATAATAATTTAAAATATAAGATAAATAATTTGCAATAAAGATCTTATTGCAAATAGACAGATCTACGAATGACTTAACATGTATTTATCGTTGCGGTGGGCCCAGAGGTGGCTGGGACGGCCTCCGGCCCGCCGTCTGTCCGGACAAAAGGACGAATAAAAGGCAAACGACACGTTGTTGTAATGTATGAAACAGCTCTCACAATCCTGACTTCATTTCTGATTTCGTCTGTGAGCGCCTGCTACATTTGTTGTCGCAACGTTTTGACCCACAATAACTGACAGGAATCTGTGCAAAACAGCACCCCCCACTGGCCAGAAGTGAGATGACACGAAGAACATAGAGTTTGAGCTTTATCGGTGTCGTCCACTTTATGTCCTCATTCTGCATCATTCTGCTTTTGTGTTAACATAACACTCAGTGGGTCTACAGCAGGGCTATTCAATTACAAATTCAGTCGGGCCAGATTTTAAAACCTTAAGCTGGGCCGGATAAAAACACATTTCCAAACTTTTAAATGAACTGAGGTAGTCGCAGTACTCTGTCTCCTGAAGTAACCCAGGCATTAAAACAAAAAGTGCACATCAGTGGTGATGAAATAGTTTTCCCGTTTGAAATGAAATAAAAACAACTGACATAAGAACATCAACATTAAAAAATTCTCTAAATAAATAGAACCTGAGGTAACAGCAATGCTGTTTTTCACTTTAAAATACTAAAAAAGAATATTTTGGTCCCAAAATGTTTGTCTCCGTCTTGAAATGATATCAAAGCAACATTCTGGTCATATTTCTGATTTTTGAGGTCCTCATTTGTGATCCTTCGGGAAAGTTTGCCCGGGTGTTTTTCCAGGTGGTGTCTCCGGACGTTAAACTCCGTAAGTACCGCAACAGAGTCATTGCAAAGTAAACACACAGGTTTAGCGTTTGGAGTTGGCGGTAAAATAAAACAGTATCTGTTCGCCCAGGCAGGGTTAAAACGACGGGTTTCATCGTCTCAAAGGTTGAGAGAGACAAACTTTTTCAGTTGGAGTTGAGCTGCTAACACGGTTCCATCAGTAACTTTCAAAACAACTTCTGGGAGCTGGGAGTTTCAAAGTAAGATGAGGGTTGATCTACTACTGTAGACAACAAAGTATATGCTATATTCTACATGTTTTTTTTATGAATTTTTATGTTGTAGAGTTGTGAATTTATCTTATCAATGGATAAATTGAGCAGCCTTGCTTTGTTGTCTACAGTAGTAGATCAACCCTCATCTTACTTTGAAGCTCCCAGATCAAGGAAGTGACGTCGACGCAGCTTTAGCTGCAGAGAAGCTATCAGGCTTGTGTTGATAATAATAAACTCCTGGACTATGTACAAACTTCCAAATGCATCGTTTTGTGAGTACAGACCATATTTGTACTACTGTAGAAGTTTGGTGTCATGGCATGTGATTTTAGTGTGGTAATTTTGGAGATACTGCCAGGGTCCATTAGCGCTTGTGCTAAGCTATTCGGGATAACTCAGTAACTCAGCTGATGTTCAGCCAAGATCGAAAAAACTTTGGGTGGGCTACATGGCTAGATGTCACGGTTCAAATGACCCGGTGAATCTACTCCGAACCATCACTTTAAAACCAAAATAGTCCCACACGACTGATGTGCAGTTCCTCTTTGAAACTAGCATCCCCGCAGGGTCTGGTTCTGTTGAGCCTGAGGCCATTGTGTAGGTTACAGCTTTGCTTGCGAGTCCTCTCCGGTAGACTGTTTCATAACTTTGCTCCCCGTGTCACGTGACCTGAGTGCAGCCTCTGTGGTTAGACAATCTCGTTTGATCATATCATATGTTTTACTTGCGCATTTCACGTGAACAGAGTATAATCGCAGCCTTTTTTTTTTTTTTTTTTTTTTTTTTTAAATAATCGCAGCCTTTGCGATTAGAAAATTGCACTTGGTCATATCGCGATATTATCGCAAATGCAATATATCGTTCAGCCCTAATCGCGGCAGTATGTTTCGTCCCAAATTTACCAAAATGAATTCCCCTATTTAAATCTTTAAATGCCGTTTTCTCTAAATCAGTTTTTTGTATTTTTCCAGTATCAATATCTCAGCCTACGGAGCACCTACTAACACCAAACTCTCCAGTTATACACTTAGCAGTATTCTGAAGATATTTACAGAAGGATTTGTTGACAAATCATTCCTGGCCTGATTTATATGACATTATAATAAAAAAATATGGCGAAAATCGATGTTTTTTAGGCTATGGACAGTATATTTTGATTTCCTAGGAAATGAAAGCAGATATCCTGAAATCCCTCTGTAATTTCTTTTCACTTTGTGTGTAAACAAAATGAAAAAAGAATTTTGCACCTGGCTTTATCATATGTTCAGATCTTGCTTCCAGAAATATATGCAAATGTGCACATATCTAATTAGATAATGCCTCATTTGCATAATTAAACATACAAATTTCTAAAACTTGTAATACATTTTATTTTCATATTTGTATAAGTGATCGACTGAGGAATTTTCATGGTGATATCTATTATTTTAAAATATTACCCTATTCACCTGTAGTAGGGAAATCATGAGATTAATTAGATTAAACATTTTAATCGTTGCCCAGCCCTACTTTAATTGATTTATTAATTTATTTTACTTCATGTGGATGGGATTCTGTTCTGAGTGTTCCTGGGTTTGAAGTGCTCACGTAGATGTGTTGGTTTACGTTCCTCTGAAAGCAGAGTTGCCATTTTCAGCTCTTTCCCTGAGCTCTGGGAGCTGAAACGTTCCTGATTGTGCTGCTCTGAGACAAACTGTGGCCTGAACCAAACAGCAGCAGGACAACAAGAGGCAGCTCCAACCACAACTGTACGATCCCTCAGTGCAGAACAGCGTTTGGACAGTCGGTTTTTTCTCACGAAAGCTGTAAACTCTGGAACTCACTGCGCACAGATATTAAGTCCATCAGTGAGTTTTAATTGTTCACCTTTAAACTTAAATTTTGGCTTAAAACAAACCAAAACTGTACTCACTTGTAAAAATGTGAGAGTGAGTGAATGAGATGAAAGTTTGAACTGCACTGTTGTATTTATAGATTAATGTTCTTCTGTAAATTAATGTCTATTTTAGGTCTCGTGTCAGCATAGAAAAGCCTAACCCGGGACGGGAGTTGTAAATTAGCACTTGTTGCTATACTCTGTATGCATCACACCAGCTACAAGCTTTAAATTGTAACTATGTCTGATTGTATTGTCCCTGTCAAATAAACGAAATCATTTTTTTTTTTTTAAACCGACTCTCAGCCTGAACTCTTGTACAGTTTGAGGTGCTGCAGCGCAGCCTGAGACGCCCTGACGGGTGTCTGCACGCAGCACACAGCCGAAGGAACAAACACTTGTGCGGTTTCTCTTTGTATCTGAGCTGTAAGGTTAGCTTATTAGCTTATTGTTAGCTGTTGGTCACTCACCCTCCTGTGCACGTCATCGCTGCTCTCCTCAAACTTCTGCTGGATCTTCTCCTCCAGGAAGTAGATCCTGAGCTTCAGGCTGAAGTTCTCCTTCTTCAGGTCGTTCAGGTGCTGCGAGATAGTGCGGTAACCGCGGAAACCAGAGTTAGACATGGCGGGGGGTTTGGTAGGGGGCAGCGTGGCCCCCGCATTCAGCATGGCATAATAAAGGTGTGAGAACAGGGCTGAAGAGAAGCTAAAGGGTCCTGGATCAGGGCTCTGCTCTCTGCTGCTGCCACACATCAACAGACCAGGTCCAAAGTGGACACAAGCCCCCCCCGGAGGGCCTGAGGAGGGGGCAAAGGGGTGGCACACAGGAGCCGGGGGCTATTTTTACCAGGCCAAGAATCTGAGGCTGGACGGTGTGTTGACACCGAGAACAAATGCTGCTGAAGCCGTCAGAGCGACTGTACGAGTGTGAGAATCTTATTATATACATCTTATATGTACGAGTGAGTCTTTAACAAACACTTTACTCCAGATAAATGTAAATGTACTTTATTTCTACAGCCCTTTACAGACAATCCTTACGATGTACCAAAGTGCTTTACATAAAGAGAGAGATAAAACATTTATAACGCAATGTGTGTCCAAGACTTTAAGATGACGCAGCGGGATAAAATAAGTGGGTCAGATAAAGCGTCTCTTAGGACAGACGGGTCTGGTGCAGTAGATGCACGCCTGAAACAACACTCACACACACACACACACATTGTTTATCACATCACGGAGACGGTGGATGGCCTGCTCACATCATGAGTAAATGTTCAATGATACGTTGTCAAGTGTAGGTACAACCTCTGACATAAGGGTGAACATAAATATGAAATGTTTCCGGATATCGGGACTCGGTTGGACGGATTTCATGCGAGATCTCGGTCAGATAGATAGATAGATAGATAGATAGATAGATAGATAGATAGATAGATAGATAGATAGATAGATAGATGGGTGTATAGATAGATGGGTGTATAGATAGATAGATAGATAGATAGATAGATAGATAGATAGATAGATAGATAGATAGATAGATAGATAGATAGATAGATAGATAGATAGATAGATAGAGAGGTGGATGGGTGGGTGGGTGTATAGATAGATAGATAGATAGATAGATAGATAGATAGATAGATAGATAGATAGATAGATAGATAGATAGACAGAGAGGTGGATGGGTGGGTGGGTGTATAGATAGATAGATAGATAGATAGATAGATAGATAGATAGATAGATAGATAGATAGATAGATAGATAGATAGATAGATAGATAGATAGATAGATAGATAGATAGACAGACAGACAGACAGGTGGGTGGGTGGGTGGGTGTATAGATAGATAGATAGATAGATAGATAGATAGATAGACAGACAGAGAGGTGGATGGGTGGGTGGGTGTATAGATAGATAGATAGATAGATAGATAGATAGATAGATAGATAGACAGACAGACAGATAGATCAGAGTTAATCAGAGTTTTAAGACCTTTAAGGCCTCAAACAACAATCACTAAACTCGATCGCATAACAACCAAAATCAAACTAAAAGCAAAAGCTTGTGTTGAATCTGAAGCCAAAGTAGAAAACAGTAGCAGCAGGAATTAAAACTCACTCCAGCTCAGATGTTCCCCACCAAATGGTTCAATTTAACGTCTCCAGATTCCAAAGTTTTAGCATCATTTGAGCATAAATCACAGAAACAGGAGAGTTTCTCACCACTAGGAGGCAGTGACGCTCCACAGGAGTTCAGACCCACAATCCTCAGCAGCTATTTAAAGAAAGCGTTGCCCTGCGGCTGTCACTGAGGAATGCTGAAGCTGGTGCTCACGCATGCACGGCTGTCCGACGTGCACGGAGCGGAGCAGACAATCAGCAGAAGAAGAAATGATCGAAAACACACCAGCAGAAGAAGAAATGATCTCTAAATCAGAGCCGAATCAAACTGTCAGCTGCTGCTTTTCCTGCGCTTCATTTACAGTTTGTTTCAGGTGATTTGTGCTTTGTGGATCCTTCTTCTTCCCCGTGCTGCACATTTCTGTCCTTTAAACGTCAGGGCTGTTTGAAAATTACAGCCTGTGAGAAACAGACGTTTTTATCCTTTATTCCCACTAAAGTTCTCCTTCACACGTTTAAAATATGACTCTAAAACCATAAAAAGCTGGTAAATTATGGGAAAAATCACAGCTACGCTGAAATCAGAGCCGGGATGAGGAAATGTCGGCTTCTGTGTCAAGTTTTTAGCCTTTTTAACAACTTATTATCATCTTTTCTTATGAGAAGCTGATAAAATCTGAGTAATCTGAGTACAAGGATTGTTCATTGACACGGTTTAGCAGAGGTGGGTAGTAACGAGTTACATTTACTTGAGTAAGTTTTTGAAAACATTGTACTTCTAGGAGTAGTTTTAAATCTCTATACATATTTTTATTATGATTTTTTATTGATTAAACATTGACATTATATCCCCATCTGGCAATAATAATAATAAAAATAAATAAATAAAATAGAATAGAATAGAATAAAAATAAATAAATAAAATAGAATAAAAATAAATAAATAAAATAGAATAAAAATAAATAAATAAACAGATAAACATAGAATAAAACAAACAAAATGATACTAATGTAGATAAATAATAATTAATAAAATAAAATCAGGAAATGTCAGCTTCTGTGTCAAGTTTTTAGCCTTTTTAACAACTTGTTATCATATTTTCTTATGAGAAGCTGATAAAATCTGAGTAATCTGAGTACAAGGATTGTTCACTGACACGGTTTAGCAGAGGTGGGTAGTAACGACTTACATTTACTTGAGTAAGTTTTTGAAAACATTATACTTCTAGGAGTAGTTTTAAATCTCTATACTTTTTTTTTTAAACATATTTTTATTAAGATTTTTCATTGATTTAAACATGAACATTACATCCCCATCTGGCAATAAAAATAATAAAAATAAATAAATAAAATAGAACAAATAATTAAATAAACAGATAAACATAGAATAAAACAAACGAAATGATACTAATGTAGATAAATAATAATTAATAAAACAAAATGACACTCCAATAGGCTCACAGCAGTGCACACATTGCACAACTTGTACAATTAATCACAATTCAAGGTTGTGAGTTTCCAGAAAGTCCATATAAGGTCTCCATAAGTTAGCAAAATTCTTTTTCTTTTTTACAATATAAGTTAGTCTCTCCAAAGCGAGACGGGACATCAGTTTTTTTGTCCACATTCCAATAGAAGGCGTGTCCATACTTTTCCACAATAATGCGATTATCCTCCTGAGGCACCACAAAGTTCTCTGAGTTTATTCCAGTAAACATATTTTGGCTCGCAGTGGAACTTCCCTTCCAACTACGAGGCCGATACAATGTGATACATTTTTCCAGAATTACTGTATCTTTGAACATTCCCACAAGCAATGAATTAACCCTTTTCCTCTCTGCATAAATCATTCCCTATACTTTTTACTTTTGAGTAAGGTTTTGAAAACATTATCCTTCCAGGAGTAGTTTTAAATCTCTATACTTTTTCCTTTTCCTTGAGTAGATGTGTGCAGCAGAAACTGTCCTCTTACTCCGCTACATTAGGCTACAATGAGCTGGTTACTTTTCTTCTTACCTCTTTGGTATTCTACGCCTCATTATTTTTACCCCCCCGCGTACGCCTCATTTTAATGTTTTATTCTGACAGAGAGAGAGACTTCCACCAAAGGCTCTACCACCTGACTGTGTTCCACCAATCAGACGCAGCCGTGCAGTCTGGTCACGTGACCGTACTCGATCTCAGCGGCGGGACGGGTTAGCTTTAGCATTAGCAGTCGTAGCAAACAAAGAAAGAAACAGATGAAAGATGTCAGAACCAACGGTGGGAAATGAAGACGCAGACGAGGCCTCATACTGAAAGCATGTTTACCTTACAAAGAGTGAGAAACAGCAGCTACATTATGTGTCTTCTGTGGCAACCAAAACAAACGCACATTTCAGCAGAAACTCAACATCTAACTTGAGGAAACATGTAGCGCTAAGTTTCCTAAACTCGTTTTTCCCCCATGGATAGGTGAATGTTTGTTTTTTAGGTTACATATGGGTTACATATGTTTTACACATTTCCTAAGTCTCTTTTATTTTTTATTATTATTTTCTTCTTATTATTATTATTATTATTTTCAAACTTTGTTATTATTATTATTATTATTATTTTTATTATTATTATTTATATTTTATTATTATTTTGATTTAAGCTATTTTGCAATTAATTAATTCATTTTAATTTATTTGATGAATTGGATGAACTCTAATTGGCCTAAAGATGATTATTTAGTATGTTTGTCTGTCTGATTGAATGCTTGTGTTAACAAATAAATCAGACGTTACTCAACAGTTACTCAGTAACTGAGTAGTTTTTTCACCATTTTTTTCTCTTACTCAAGTAATTATTTGGATGACTACTTTTTACTTTTACTTGAGTCATATTATTCTGAAGTAACAGTACTTTTACTTGAGTAAATTTTTGGCTGCTCTGCCCACCTCTGGTGTTCAGGTCGAACTATGATGGTGGGATTGTTGTGCAAGTAGAAAATATCTAGAATAAATATATGTTTGCCTTTTCTGAAATGATCCCCAGATAAAGACCTCTGTAGAAGTGAATAATTCTGGCAGAGAAGGGGCGTGTTTTTACTCGAAAAAGATGATTTTTCAACTCAAAATGTAGAGAAACTTGGCTTCTGTCTAACAATATAACTCACTAAGCAAAAAGACTTCAAAAGCCTGAAAATAACCAAAATAACAGTTTTTAACTCGCCTGTTTCTTCTCATTTTTAAGTGCTCACAGCGGCGAATCTGCATCGTTAGAAGTTTTGGTTTCTTTCACTGAAGCAGCTTTTTGAGAGAGTTTTCAGCTAAATCTAAAAAGCTAAAACAGCTGGAGCTCTGAATGACCACGTGCACCTGAAGCAGGAAGTGTCTCAGCGATCTCACTGCAGTCTGTGCAGGATTCGCATCATCTGGTGACGACAAACAATCCAAAACACCCTCAGCTCTGCTCAAACACTTCATAAATCCCCACATCAGCGCATCTGAGGCCAGATAAAGTGCAGCGTTTCTCCCCAATGATTCACAGATCCACCCAACGACCTAACAGCTCCTTAACACAGTGAGAAGACTTTGGCTGTGTTCCAAATAGGGCTGAACGATTATGGAAAATAATCTAATTGCGATTTTTCGCGCCAATATTGCGATTGCGATGCGATATGCGATTATTTTTTAAGGTCTTTGTCTTCTGTATTATTAAACAAAGACAAGCAATACATCATACAGTATGGCTAAAACTATATTACATTAATTTTAAACTGTTCTTTCCTGGAAGACAGACCTCTGTTATGATGACATGAGGTGATGCATGAATTGATGACTGACATTTTTATTTAACAAAACAGTATATTTGAACATACAACAATAGTATATTTTGAGCTAACAAACATCTGAGCATAAAGTGTTGACAAGGAACAAGGAAACACATGCCATGAACCAAACTTCTACTGTAGTACAAATATGGTCTGTACTCACAAAGCGATGCATTTGGAAGTTTGAAAATAGTCCAAGAGTTTATTATTATCAACACAAGCCTGATAGCTTCTCTGCTGCTAAAGCTGCGTCGACGTCACTTCCTTGATCTGGGAGCTTCAAAGTAAGATGAGGGTTGATCTACTACTGTAGACAACAAAGTATATGCTATATTTTACATGATTCTTTATGTTGTAGAGTTGTGAATTTATTTTATCAATGGAGAAATTGAGCAGCCTTGCTTTGTTGTCTACAGTAGTAGATCAACCCTCATTATGGTTGAGTTTATATTTTTCTTTTTCGCCTCTTCTTTGATTGCTTTAATTTTTATTCAATTTTTTTTTTTTTCTTTAAATTGCTTGTTTTTATGCTGCTTTATGCTGTTCTTTTAAATGCCTTGTCTTTATGTAAAGCATATTGAGTTGCCTGTGGTATGAAATGCGCTATATAAATAAAGATGCCTTGCCTTACTTTGAAGCTCCCAGCTCCCAAAAGTGACGTCGACGTAGCTTTAGCAGCAGAAAAGCTATCAGGCTTGTGTTGATAATAATAAACTCCTGGACTATGTACAAACTTCCAAATGCATCGTTTTGTGAGTACAGACCATATTTGTACTACTGTAGAAGTTTGGTGTCATGGCATGTGATTTTAGTGTGGTAATTTTGGAGATACTGCCAGGGTCCGTTAGCGCTTGTAGCCTACTAAGCTATTCGGGATAAGCTAACTCGGCTAAGCTAACTCGGCTGATGTTCGGCCAAGATCGGAAAAACTTCGGGTGGGCTACTTGGCTGGATATCACGGTTCAAATGACCCGGTGAATCTACTCCGAACCATCACTTTAAAACCAAAATAGTCCCACACGACTGATGTGCAGTTCCTCTTTGAAACTAGCATCCCCGCAGGGTCTGGTTCTGTTGAGCCTGAGGCCATTGTGTAGGTTACAGCTTTGCTTGCGAGTCCTCTCCGGTAGACTGTTTCATAACTTTGCTCCCCGTGTCACGTGACCTGAGTGCAGCCTCTGTGGTTAGACAATCTCGTTTGATCATATCACATGTTTTACTCGCGCATGTCACGTGAACAGAGTATAATCGCAGCCTTTTTTTTTTTTTTTTTTTTTTTTTTTTTTTTTAAATAATCGCAGCCTTTGCGATTAGAAAATTGCACTTGGTCATATCGCGATATTATCGCAACTGCAATATATCGTTCAGCCCTAGTTCCAAACCGCATACTGCATACTACATACTGCCTACTACATACTGCATACTGCATACTACATACTGCTTACTGCATACTACATACTGCATAACACATACTACATACTACATTCTGCATACTACATTCTGCATACTACATACTGCATACTGCATACTACATACTACATACTACATACTGCATACTACATACTGCATAACACATACTGCATACTGCATACTACATACTGCATACTACATACTGCATACTACATACTACATACTACATTCTGCATACTACATTCTGCATACTACATACTGCATACTACATACTGCATACTGCATACTACATACTGCATACTACATACTGCATACTACATACTGCATACTACATACTGCATACTGCATACTACATACTGCATACTACATACTGCATAACACATACTACATACTACATACTGCATACTACATACTGCATAACACATACTGCATACTACATTCTGCATACTGCATACTACATTCTGCATACTACATACTACATACTGCATACTGCATACTACATACTGCATACTACATACTGCATAACACATACTGCATACTACATTCTGCATACTACATTCTGCATACTACATACTGCATACTACATACTGCATACTGCATACTACATACTGCATACTACATACTGCATACTACATACTACATTCTGCATACTACATACTCATCGATCAGACGGTATGCAGATCCACAATGCATTTGGCTCCTGCCCGAGCCGAAATCAGCCGGCCTGAAGCTGATTTCTCTTAAGCTCTAAACTCTGTAAACTTTAGCAACATTTGAAACATTTTCAGGAGAGAAAGTAGTCGTTTAGATCCCCAACGTGTTGAAAACCTGACAAAATACCGGCTGTTTACAATTTTGTTCCCACGTATTCGGCGCTACTAAAGCTAGCCGCAGTGAGCAACGCACTTCCTGTTATTTTCACAAAATAAAATACCCGTTGGCTTTTATCATAGGGAAAGCCATTACCATACAATTGGTGCTTTTGTTTTGAAAACAGGAAGTGAACCTACCCTCGTTGTAGCTAGCTTGAAACTGCCGTTTTGACAGGAAATGACGATCGGCGACGTCACGTTACGTTGTATCTTGGGTAGTTTGAGTATGAGTAGTAACCTCATGATGCATACCCAACATTTAGGAGAATCTAGTATGCATCCGGGATCTTCTCGCTTACTCAAACTCGCATACTAACTCAGAAAGTTAGTATGAGTAGTAGGAGAATTATGCGGTTTCGAAAACAGCCTCTGTTTGTATTTTCCAACCTGAGAAACCTAAAGAACTAAAAACCAACTTCAGCTTTTTATATTTTTTTTAGCCAGAAAAGTATTTTATCGACCTAAAAAAGATGCGGTAAAAGGGTCTGTTTGAAGGGAAGCCATCTTGTTTCATGCTGCAGTGGAGTTCAGTGGATATTACAGGTCCAGTTCAGCTACAAATGTGCGTCTGTCACCTGTTGAAGTATCTCTAAAGTCAGAGTCCAGCAGCCCTGACGGATCACTGAGCGCTCACAGCAATTTCTTAGAGTTTGGAAAGCAGCACTGATGATCTGCCAGGTGAGATTTCTGGTTGTCGAACACATGTTCATGATGGTTTTTGGAGGAAATTTTCACACAAATGCAGTTAAACTGAAACCTGGAAATCAATCGGCAGCCGCTGAGAGCTGGAGCCGGCACGGCTCAGCCGGAGGTCAGAAACAACTGAATTTACTACGACACCACGTTTCTGCGGGATGAAATCATCCCAACTCGGCAGGACGTTCCAGCTTCAGACACTAATCCATAACAAGAGAAGAAGAAGAGGGATGGAAGGGAGTTTTAGAGAGTTTTCCAGGCTCCTGCTGCTCCTTCTGTAATGACCAGGTTAAAAGTGCTGGAGGGAAGACATGCTAAAGATGGCAGTGATTGAGGCTGGAGGGGCTGTGTTCGAAACCGCATACTTCTCATACTTCTCCTACTAACTTTTTGAGTTAGTATGCGAGTTTGAGTATGCGAGAAGTTCCCGAATGCATACTAGATTCTCCGAAATGTTGGGTATGCATCATGAGGTTACTACTCATACTCATACAGTATGCAGTATGCAGTATGCAGTATGTAGTATGTAGTAAGCAGTATGCAGTATGTAGTATGTAGTATGCAGTATGTAGTATGCAGTATGCAGTATGTAGTATGCAGTATGCAGTATGTAGTATGCAGTATGCAGTATGTAGTATGCAGTATGTAGTATGTAGTATGCAGTATGCAGTATGTAGTATGCAGTATGTAGTATGCAGTATGCAGTATGCAGTATGTAGTATGTAGTATGCAGTATGTAGTATGTAGTATGCAGTATGTAGTATGTAGTATGCAGTATGCAGTATGTAGTATGCAGTATGTAGTATGTAGTATGCAGTATGTAGTATGCAGTATGCAGTATGTAGTATGTAGTATGCAGTATGCAGTATGTAGTATGCAGTATGTAGTATGCAGTATGTAGTATGCAGTATGCAGTATGTAGTATGCAGTATGTAGTATGCAGTATGCAGTATGTAGTATGCAGTATGTAGTATGTAGTATGCAGTATGCAGTATGCAGTATGTAGTATGTAGTATGCAGTATGTAGTATGTAGTATGCAGTATGTAGTATGTAGTATGCAGTATGCAGTATGTAGTATGCAGTATGTAGTATGCAGTATGGAAGTATGCAGTATGTAGTATGCAGTATGTAGTATGCAGTATGTAGTATGTAGTATGCAGTATGTAGTATGCAGTATGTAGTATGCAGTATGCAGTATGTAGTATGCAGTATGTAGTATGTAGTATGCAGTATGCAGTATGTAGTATGCAGTATGTAGTATGTAGTATGCAGTATGCAGTATGTAGTATGTAGTATGCAGTATGTAGTATGTAGTATGCAGTATGTAGTATGTAGTATGCAGTATGCAGTATGTAGTATGCAGTATGTAGTATGCAGTATGGAAGTATGCAGTATGTAGTATGCAGTATGTAGTATGCAGTATGTAGTATGTAGTATGCAGTATGCAGTATGTAGTATGTAGTATGCAGTATGTAGTATGTAGTATGCAGTATGTAGTATGCAGTATGTAGTATGTAGTATGCAGTATGTAGTATGTAGTATGCAGTATGTAGTATGCAGTATGCAGTATGGAACACAGCCTCAGAGAATAATCCGTAACAAGAGAAGAAGAAGAGGGAAAGCAGGGGGTATTAGAGTGTTTTCCAGGCTCCTGCTGCCCCACTTTGGCTGCTAAATAAGAAGAAAACTCTGTGATGTTACGACCCAGCACAGGCTTACCATCACAGGTCTGTGTTCGTGCACCTTTAAAGGCTGTTTACCAGCCGCTGCCGCCGCTTCTCCGTGTCTGACGCGGCCTAAAAAGCAGCCCTGGATTGGCAGGGCTCTGGGAGTTTTCCCTCTTTACCGGTAACAGGAGCTGCTTGATGCCAGCCAGCTCGACATTTTCCAGCCCTGCTCTCTGGCAGTGCCAAGACCCTGATGCAGCCCTGCGGGGGGAACGTCTGATTGTGTTTATTATGCTGCCACGGTCCACGGCGCAGACGCGGTGCTTAAGAATTATCATTTGTAAACCTAATTAAATCATCAAGAGAGCCACTAAAAATATCCCCGGGAGGTAATTAAAATCATGGACGAGAAGAAGGGTGACGGAGAAACCGAATAACACCTGCAGGCTGGGTGATTGCTGACAGAAAACCTGCACTTACGTGCGCTCTAAAAGCACGATTATGCACTTTTCTATGCAAAGCAAAGAGCTGGAAGTGGGAATGATTGATGGGGAGAAAGTAGTTAGCCCAGATCGGCCAGTTATACGATAATATCTGAAGGTTTGATTTGTTTTATCTGAACTAATGAATCAGTTTAATCCATTCACTGACATTCAGTCAAAGCAGGACCGGTGACACTTCAGAGGTTTTAACAACAAACTCGGTGTAATAACACGTGTTGCTAAGTTAAATATCTTCATTGTATTGAAGTATGTAGTATGTAGTATGCAGTATGTAGTATGTAAGTATGTAGTATGGTAGTATGTAGTATGGTAGTATGTAGTATGTAGTATGCAGTATGTAGTATGCAGTATGTAGTATGTAGTATGTAGTATGCAGTATGGAAGTATGCAGTATGCAGTATGTAGTATGCAGTATGTAGTATGTAGTATGCAGTATGTAGTATGCAGTATGGAAGTATGTAGTATGGTAGTATGCAGTATGTAGTATGCAGTATGCAGTATGCAGTATGTAGTATGTAGTATGCAGTATGTAGTATGCAGTATGGAAGTATGTAGTATGGTAGTATGCAGTATGTAGTATGTAGTATGCAGTATGTAGTATGCAGTATGTAGTATGCAGTATGCAGTATGTAGTATGCAGTATGTAGTATGCAGTATGCAGTATGTAGTATGCAGTATGTAGTATGCAGTATGGAAGTATGCAGTATGTAGTATGCAGTATGTAGTATGCAGTATGTAGTATGTAGTATGCAGTATGTAGTATGCAGTATGTAGTATGCAGTATGTAGTATGCAGCATGTAGTATGCAGTATGTAGTATGTAGTATGCAGTATGCAGAATGTAGTATGCAGTATGCAGTATGTAGTATGCAGTATGTAGTATGCAGTATGCAGTATGGAAGTATGTAGTATGCAGTATGAAGTATGTAGTATGCAGTATGTAGTATGTAGTATGCAGTATGCAGTATGTAGTATGCAGTATGTAGTATGTAAGTATGTAGTATGCAGTATGTAGTATGCAGTATGTAGTATGCAGTATGTAGTATGGAAGTATGTAGTATGGTAGTATGCAGTATGTAGTATGTAGTATGCAGTATGTAGTATTTAGTATGTAGTATTTAGTATGTAGTATGCAGTATGGAAGTATGCAGTATGTAGTATGCAGTATGGAAGTATGTAGTATGGTAGTATGCAGTATGTAGTATGTAGTATGCAGTTTGAAGTATGTAGTATGCAGTATGCAGTATGTAAGTATGTAGTATGCAGTATGTAGTATGTAGTATGGTAGTATGCAGTATGTAGTATGTAGTATGCAGTATGTAGTATGTAGTATGCAGTATGTAGTATGTAGTATGCAGTATGCAGTATGTAGTATGCAGTATGGAAGTATGTAGTATGGTAGTATGTAGTATGCATACTTTTTTTTTTTACTGGATATCTTTAAAATCCCTTTAGAAACACTCCGAGGGGCCAAAGCAACATGATTTTACACAGATTTTCTGCTGCATTACTGCATAAAGTTACCAAATTCTGCTTTAAACTATCTACAACATCAACAAATCAAGTTCTTTGGCTCTCGCTCAGTCAGGAGTTTAGATTTCAGAAGATTTAAACGTGTGTAAAATATTCGCTTGTTTGCTTAAACTTTTGCAGAGGAATGCAGCTGTTTGGACGGCTGAAGTGGACGCTTTGGCATCAGGCTGCAGACGAGCAGAGCTCAGCTGAAACCTCCCAAAGTGAACGATGAGTGAGAAGGTCTGAAATCACCGAGGAGGCCGGCTGCAGCCGCCCTGTGATGTCACAGCACCGTCAGGGTTACGTTTTACTCAGAGAGGGTCAGAAAACGTCCATAATGTTGAAATATATTCCACCTTAAAACAGATTAACGAGGGGAAAAGGCCGCGAGCTACTGTTCACACACGTTAAGCAAAACTGAAGCGAAATACATGAAGAAGCTGAAATAAACGTGCTTTTCAGAGCTCAAACTGCATTTATTTCCATTTTATCTCCCAGTTAATGATCATTTCTCCTGGCAACAGAAGGCTCATAATGAAGCACTAACTGAGATTTATTTATCAGGGAAGTTTATCAAGCAGAAAATTTAAAGACTGACCGTAAAGAACACTGTGCATACTGTGTTTTTTAGTAATATTTCCTCTTATAGAAGTATTTATTGACTGTGCTGCAGTAAGATTAAAACATGTTCAGTACTTGGACTGAAGTATTGTTCATTATTTAGTATCTTAGTGTTTTTTAGTAATATTTCCTCTTGTTAAAGGCTGACTTGATTATGTTTGATGAGCTACAGAAGGAGGAATCGAAAAGCTAAATGGCTAAACTCAAAGGTGTTTTTATCTGCTTAGATAGCCTGTAGCTCTGTTAAACCTGCTAAACAAGGTTCGTGCTAATTTGAATAAATGTTCTTATACATCAGTACAGGCTCATACAATAACCGGATTGCACTGTAACTTTTTACTTTTTTACTTTAACTTTTACTATTTTTATTTTCTTGTATATTATTTAGATATCTTTTTATATTTTTTGTGTATACAAAGCCAAAAGCCAAGAGATCCTGAACTAAATTTCATTATGCCTGCATAGTGACAATAAAGAGTCTTGATTCTTGATTTTCTGTATGCAGTACGGCAGTGTTGGTGGTGGTGTGTGGGGGGGGGGGTTCTGGCTGGGGGCCTGGGCCCCCGTACAGCTGAATGCCCGGCTACTCCCCTGTCCTTACAAGGAAATCTGTCTTAAATGTTTCTAATTCAACCTCCTCTGCTAAACTTTTTGAATAATCCACAGAACAGTCTCCATAAACACCCATTTTCATCAAAATATATATAAGTATATGTATATAAAATAAATATATATATATATTTAATCAAAATACAACTATTTGGTGGTTTCTGTGTGATCTCACAGACTCAAAGAAAATCTGACAAACGGCAGCGACCGCTCTGCTCGACCTTGGCTCTCATTTTAGTGGAGAAACAAACATTAACAACCACATGACCTCCTGCACGGAGGCAACCAGAGGAAGAGCTCGCAGAGAGGCAAAAAACACAGAGAAACTCCAGAGCTGGAACAGACCGGGCCGAAAACAAAAACCTGCTCTGGAGCCGAGAGAAACGCCTGAAATATGTCTGTGCGAAGCCGAGTAAAGTGGAGTTCAATTCCACCGGCAACCTCCTGATCCGAGCACCATGTACGCGTCTCATAAAGCAGTCAGTCAGGAGGCTACAGCTGCTAATGTTCAGCCGCCCCCCCCCCCAAAGGAAGCTCAGGTCGCTGAAAGCAGCAGGAAACAGAATGAACCCGAGACACCAGAAACAGGGAAAGTCTTTGGAGACGTCCAGATCTGTGCGTCCTGATTGCTGCAGACAGAGGACGGAGCGGGAGGGCGTCTGAGCGGCCACGCTTTCCCTCTGATGGAATCGCTGCCAGATGTGAGCGGCTGCAGGACGGCGTGCTGCGGACGAGGCGGCAGCGCCGCGACGGATGGACCATCAGAGCGTTTTCCATCCTGTCTGCCAACATCAATGCACCGACCCCCCCCAACACACGAGAAGAAGCCACCATATCATATAACTAGGGCTGGGCAACGATTAAAACCTTTAATCTAATTAATCACATGATTTCCCTGATTAATCACGATTAATCTCATTTGTACGCAGAATCCAAAAGTAGCGTATAGCTTTTAGCATTTAGCTTTATTTTAAATGTGCTGCCATATGAATGAAAGTGCCATAACATTTGTTGTGCAAACACACTTTTAACATCAGCATCTTTCTGTAGTTTTTATGTAGAAGCCTGAAAATGAAAATGGCCGAGTAAAAGTTCCGTACCCTTCTCCATGTTTGGTGGATCCGCCGATTACTTTCTTTTCCTGTTCCACAGCAGACAGCAGCAGACTTTTACAAAATAAAAGCCTGTGAGCAACAGACTTTTACAAAATAAAAGCCTGTGAGGAACAGACTTTTACAATAATAAAATAATAAAACCTGGTTCAAGTCCCGCATCGGACGGCCCTGTGCTGCATGTTGTTCCCCCTCTCTCTGCCCCCTGTTTCTCTGAACTGTCCTATCCATTAAAGGCACAAAAGCCCCACCCAAATTTTTATTTTTTTTAATTACAAAAAATAAAACCTGCGTTAATGCGCGATAAAACATTTATTGCGTTAAATAATTAACGAGTTAACTCGCCCAGCCCTACATATGATGTAATATCCCCGGTTACTATGGTGATCTTTTTTCCGGAAGAAGTGGGAAGGGAGTAGAAACAGAGCCTCAAACAGAAGCTTATTCTGGACACACAGACGCATCTTTTTTTAATTTACTGAGCATTTCATCCTTTTTATGGCCTGTTAAAGAGCTCAGAGCTCATATGAAGTTTGGGTGGGGCTCATCACACGGGATAAAACAGACAAACATAACTAAACTCTGAGCGTCACACCATCCCAAACCGTGTTTTCTCAGAGCTGTGGAACGCCATCGTTCCTTTCTGTAATTGTGCTTGAATCACACGTTCTGTAACAGCTTGGTTTACGTCAGGTTATGATGAGTGCTGCAGGCAGCGGTTTCAGTGGGAAACAGTGGCTCACATCCTTAAAAACAACCCGGGGCGGCCTCTGCGTTGTTTTGCTTTAACGATGAGGCATGAGGCGAAGCTGCGTCTGCATCTCCAGACGCTCGGATACGGGCCGCGGCTGCAGAGCCGGGCCCGAGCTGAGAGTGGATCATTCATCTCTTCTCCGCAGCGGGGACGAGCTTCCACTCTGAAAACGCAGGATCAAACGTACCCGTCGTTCGTATGAAACCGAATCCTGACGGCAAATCATCTCGGCTGACGTGGAGTTCTGAATGAAGTCCCATTAAAGGCTGTTTGGGAGGAAGCGGTGGACATAAATAACAAGGAAAACCCATTTTATCTCCATAAAGCTCCGTGGAAGGAATCACGCCGTCGGGCTCAGGATACACGTCGGAGCTATCAGACGGCCGAGCGTTTCTGCTTTGGATTTGGATTTTACGAGCCCTCCTCAGCTAATGAAGACAGATGCATTCTGGGAGCAGGCCTCAGAAATACGTCGTCCTCTTTACAGGAGCCTTTCACCTTTATCGCTCCCACCACTCGTCCTCGTTCCACCCTCAGATGCACGCCAGCCTTCCTTTCCCTGCAGCCGTGTTCCCGCCCAATAAGCTGAGCAGCTGTGCGTCTCCAGCAGGTGGCGCTACAGGCAGCGGTCTAAATGGCTGTTTAAGAGGAAGGCGACGGCAGAAAAATGGAGCTTGTGTAACTGTAATTGTTGTTCGTCCTCTTGTGTCAATAATCAAAACTAAAAAATGTCAAAACCATAATAAACTAAATTAAATCAAACGGCCACTGAGACACCTAGGGAGGGAATTTACGCAGGTAAAATGAGTCCATTGTCCGGGCAAAAAAATGAGGTTTCTTTAGGTTTATTTCTCCAATCAAGCAAACAAACAAAGAAAAATGTTGGGTATGCATCATGAGGTCACTACTCATACTCAAACTACCCAAGATGCAACGTAACGTCACGTCGCCGATCGTCATTTCCTGTCAAAACGGCAGTTTCAAGCTAGCTGCAACGAGGGTAGGTTCCTGTTTTCAAAACAAAAGCACCAATTGTATCCTAATGGCTTTCCCTATGATAAAAGGCAACGGGTATTTTATTTTGTGAAAATAACAGGAAGTGCGTTGCTCACTGCGGCTAGCTTTAGTAGCGCCGAATTCGTGGGAACAAAATTGTAAACAGCCGGTATTTTGTCAGGTTTTCAACACGTTGGGGATCTAAACGACTACTTTCTCACCTGAAAATGTTTCAAATGTTGCTAAAGTTTACAGAGTTTAGAGCTTAAGAGAAATCAGCTTCAGGCCGGCTGATTTCGGCTCGGGCAGGAGCGAAATGCATTGTGGGTAAACGCTCTGCATACTGTCTGATCGATGAGTATGTAGTAGGGAAGTATGTAGTATGTAGTATGTTGTATGGAAGTATGTAGCATGCAGTATGTAGTATGCAGTATGTAGTATGCAGTATGTAGTATGCAGTATGCAGTATGCAGTATGTAGTATGCAGTATGCAGTATGGAAGTATGTAGTATGCAGTATGTAGTATGCAGTATGCAGTATGTAGTATGCAGTATGCAGTATGGAAGTATGTAGTATGCAGTATGTAGTATGCAGTATGTAGTATGCAGTATGCAGTATGCAGTATGTAGTATGCAGTATGCAGTAGGCGGTTTCGAACACAGCCTAAGTGTGTGGAGTTAACAGTCTGCCTCAAACCAAAGCTGATGTGCTGTGTTTGGATGATGGAATCATAAATGCTGTGTTTAATGCAGGGCAGGAGGGTCATTCACCCCTGCTGGCTGACTGAAAGGCCATCTGGGGCCAATAAAGCAGAGGGCCCATCCATTGTTACCAAACTGGTATTTCATATCACACAGAGCGCCTTCAGCAGACTTACGCAGCTCGCTCGCTGTCAGGTGGAACCCAAGCTGCACAGATCCGCTGGACCGGTGACTTTAAAAGGCTGGAAGCGACTGCAGGTCAGCGGGAGCGCAGATCGGGATCAGATGTTCGCCTCCTGACCCGGGCCGGCTGAGACACCTGACCCCCGGAAGTGTGACGAATGGCCCCGAGTCTGGATGATGCAGGGCGATACTCCCAGAGAGGGAGCCGGGAGAACCGGGGCAGATCCTGGGGCTAAAGCAGAGGGCCGACTGGGCCGCTGAGGAGGAAACCCTGTCAACGCACCACCGCTGGGTCAGAGCAGCCCGCCAGCCGGTGTCCAAGCTAATAGAGTGAAGGGATTCCTGCCTTCCAGGCTGCTTTCCAAGGCTATAAGGTGTCTTCATATGAATACAGAATGCGTGCACATTCCTCCGCCTGCAGACATGCTGACATTTAACCCACATGTGTGCATGAGTATTAACGATGCCGTGTTTGGCCAGAGAAATGTGAAGTGGGAGCCAACAAACAGCTTTTCTCTGGATGCAGATCTGACACACAAGCCTGTTCCCTGCATCCCTCCATCCTGCTGCATTCAGAGGTGTGAGCGCCGTGAGGCAGCCAGACAGGAAGTGACCTCATCCAGGGACCGAGGGGGGTGGAGGAGCGAGGAAAAAGGGTGCACGAACAGTACGGGTTTGCATATTTAAACACTTTTAGGGAAAAAGGTGAGACCTTAGAGATGGAAACAAACCTGGAACGGACGGTGTGTGTGTTTAAAAACTCTGATAAAACTGATTCTTTTAAAGAAAAGGAAGAAAGAGGATCAGTTCTTATCAACGCTTCCCTCACAGGGAAGCAGCTCAAAGCTAAAGAACGCCACAGCAGCTCGAGCTAACGCTGCTCTGCGGCCTTTGGACCATGTGACCAAGCTGCCACACGGACGGTCTGATGCAGGAATCTACAACCCAGCGTCGGCTCCAAGTGCTTTTTGATTTAAGATGTTCGATAAAGATTCACTCGCCTCCTTCTGAGCTTTTCTGACACCTTAAAGTTCTTCTGAGTCTCAGAAACACTTCCCACAGCCCGACGCGTGTGACACAAGCTTCATTAGTCAAAACTGGGATCTTAAATTCCACCAAAAACACGATTCTTAAGAAAAACTTTCATATCTAAACACAGAATACGAGGAACCTAACTGGTTTTAACTAGGGCTGGGCAAGTTAACTCGTTATTATTTAACACGATAAATATTTTATTGTACATTAACGCAGTTTTTAAAAATGATTATTTTAAAAATATATATATTTTTGGGGCTTTTGTGCCTTTAACGAATAGGAAAGTTCAGAGAGACAGGAAGCAGGGGGCAGAGAGAGGGGGAACAACACGCAGCACAGGGCCGTCCGATGCGGGACTGGAACCGGGGCCAGCTGCAGCGAGGACTATAGCCTCTGTACATGGGGCGCCTGCTCAGCCCACTACGCCGTCGACCACCCCTGTTTTATTATTTATTTTATTATTGTAAAAGTCTGCTGCTCACAGGCTTTTATTTTGTAAAAGTCTGTTGCTCACAGGCTTTTATTTTGTAAAAGTCTGCTGCTCACAGGCTTTTATTTTGTAAAAGTCTGCTGCTCACAGGCTTTTATTCTGTAAAAGTCTGTTGCTCACAGGCTTTTATTCTGTAAAAGTCTGTTGCTCACAGGCTTTTATTTTGTAAAAGTCTGTTGCTCACAGGCTTTTATTTTGTAAAAGTCTGCTGCTCACAGGCTTTTATTCTGTAAAAGTCTGCTGCCCACAGGCTTTTATTTTGTAAAAGTCTGCTGCTGTCTGCTGTGGAACAGGAAAAGAAAGTAATCGGCGGATCCACCAAACATGGAGAAGGGTACGGAACTTTTACTCGGCCATTTTCATTTTAAAGTTCTTCCAGACGGCGGAGTCGACAGAACCAAAGTCATCTGTAAACTCTGCCAAGTTGAATTGTCTTCTCAGCGTAGTAGTTCCAGTCTAAAATATCACTTAAAGGCAAAACACACAACTGATAGCAGCAAGTCATTCAAGGAAACAGACAGTGGAGCGAGGCTTCTACATAAAAACTACAGAAAGATGCTGATGTTAAAAGTGTGTTTGCACAACAAATGTTATGGCACTTTCATTCATATGGCAGCACATTTAAAATAAAGCTAAATGCTAAAAGCTATACGCTACTTTTGGATTCATTTTTGGATTCTGCGTACAAATGAGATTAATCGTGATTAATCAGGGAAATCATGTGATTAATTAGATTAAACATTTTAATCGTTGCCCAGCCCTAGTTTTAACATATAAAATCGGGACTTTTTGCATTATTTCCATCACTTGACACGACATTGGCCTCAGGCACCTGTTCTCAGAGGAGGAACCCAACGAGGAAACGCTTTCCTGTAACGTTACCGTCGTGTCCCAGCTTATATCGGACGCCTCCGCTGTGTCGGGCCTCAGTTTTGGCTTCTTTTGGCTCCACAAACCTGGCAGAAAAAGTTGCATCCAGGATGTCAAACATCTCTCAGGCTTTGTTTGCCGACCGTTGGCCCTCGGCTTGGAAACACTTTGTTTCTGCAGATCTGACAGGAAATCATCCCGCTCGGCTAATCTTCCACAAACCTTCCACTGTGCAGCGGTGCCAGAGCTAATCAGGAGACGTCAACACACGGAGGCAACACACACCCAAACAGTCGGAGTGATTATGACAATTCATTTCTCCTCAGACGAAGGCACACACGGGGAAACCAGAGGGAGTCTAAACAGCCGATCATTACCCAACCATTCCTGAGCAGAAACTCATACCTGTTCCCAGGACTCTGCTCTGCGCGCAGCCAACGCTTTCCACCAGTTTGTGTAAGCAATGACAAACACATTGCATCTAATCAGAAGAACATGCACTTCATGTTGGGGCACAGCGTCTGCAGGCGGGTTTTTCCCATCGCTGCGTTTCACGGAGAGAGCAGGCCTGCGTCTCATTCCGTGTGTTTACGGGCAGATCTAAATTATGGTATCGAGTTCGCCTCAAACCCGACCGACTGTCATGGCCGACCCTCCCATACGGGCCGCTTTATTCTCTGGGAAGCGAGGTAACCCAATCCCTGCCTGTGTTTCGGGCTCTCCGCTTGGATTGGTTTGTGCTGCGCGGCGAGAGAAAAAGCAGGCAGATCTGAGAAAACAAACACAGACCTTCAGACGGAGTTAGTGGCTTTTTTTTTTTTTAAATAGAAAGCAGAGGAAGCGCTGCCGGCACGGCCACGTTTTGTGAATGAAGGCCAGCTGAAATACGGAGAACTTAAGGACCTCAGGAGTGTGCGTAAACCTGGAATAGATGCAGATTTATTAACCCCAAAATCTGCACGGTTGTGTTGTTATTCACAATCTGTCCATTAGATGGCGATGTCACCGAGGAGAAGCAGGTGCCGGTGGGTCAGGACACCGATTACCAGAGAAAAAGGACTGTGAACACATGAAATACAGACCAGCGTGGGTCAAGACTCTAATATTTAGCATGAACCAGAGAATTAAAAATCAAATATCACTTAAAACTGACTTACTGGAAGGACTAGAGGTGATGTAAGATAACTTCCTGTGACCTTTAAAGTGTCCTGATCAGCAGTTCTGCAGCTTCCTGAAGCTCTACATATATGTATATATATATATATATATATTTATATATTTTTTTTTACTTAAAAAAAAATAATATAAAAAATATATATATTTGTTTTCTCAGAGAAATCTTCAGAAAATCTTCAGAGCATCTTCAGAGGAATGTGTTTTTTCTTCATTAAGCCACTTAACTCTGACCTATGAACCATTCAGGCAGGAAAAAGGCTCCTAACTCAAGGGATGAACCAGTGTTGTGTCCACACAGAACAGACCACTTAGCAAAGAAGTTTACATGAACATTTTGCAGACGTTTAAGGAAGTCTTTGGCTGTCAAATTCGACCCAATTCTCAATGCAAATTAGTGACATAAACTATCAATAAGTCCATTTACGGACTCAAAAATCAACACATTTGTGCAACCGACTCAACAAACTGTGCTCCAGATGAGACCCAAAAACAATATTTACCACCAGACTCCAGGACACACAAAGTAATCATTATTACATAAACTATACATAATTATTTACTAACTGAGAGAAATGCTCAAATCTGTTTCCAGCATCACGCTGATATATTAGTTTTTCCTGCTTTAGAGTGTGTTGTGTTGATCTTTGCATCTGTACGTGGCTTCTTAATGCATCCATCTTACTGATTATTATTTAGTATATTTAGAACTATGATGTCTGTTAACTAAGGCTGGGCGAGTTAACTCGTTATTATCGCGTTAACTCGTTAATTATTTAACGCCGATAAATATTTTATCACACATTAATCCAGGCTTTATTTATTTTTTAAAATAAAAAAACAAATATATATATATATTTTATATTATTAGCTAAAAGCTATACACTACTTTTGGATTCATTTTGAGATTCTGCGTACAAATGCGATTAATCGTGATTAATCAGGGAAATCATGTGATTAATTAGATTAAACATTTTAATCGTGGCCCAGCCCTACTGTTAACCAATGGGAGCCTGATAAGATCCCTTCCACAGGTATTTTATCCACTGTGTGATGTCAGAAACATACGGCTGCTAACTGACTGCTAACTGGCTGCTAACTGGCTGCTAACTGGCTGCTAACTGGCTACTAACTGGCTGCTAACTGGCTGCTTAACTGGCTGCTAACTGGCTGCTAACTGGCTGCTTAACTGGCTGCTTAACTGGCTACTAACTAGCTTCTAACTGGCTGCTTAACTGGCTACTAACTAGCTTGTAACTGGCTGCTTAACTGGCTACTAACTAGCTTCTAACTGGCTACTAACTGGCTGCTAACTGGCTGCTAACTGGCTGCTAACTGACTGGTTAACTGGCTGCTTAACTGGCTGCTAACTGGCTGGTTAACTGGCTGCTTAACTGGCTGCTAACTGGCTGCTAACTGGCTGGTTAACTGGCTGCTTAACTGGCTGCTAACTGGCTGCTAACTGACTGGTTAACTGGCTGCTTAACTGGCTGCTAACTGGCTGCTAACTGGCTGCTAACTGGCTGCCGCGCTGTTTCCCTGCGTTTCTGAAAGACTCCACGAGTCCACATGCAAGTGCAGAGAGAATCAGAACGTGCACACTGTGTCTGTGTGTGTGTCCACATGTCCTGTATACACTGGATGCCTGCCCTCCTTTCTGTTGTCTGTGGATGGAAATCAAAGGGACAGGCGGCGGAGCCCGAGGGCCTCGCTGCACTGAACCATCAGCTGGCAGGATGAGGAGCGACTGTGTAATGAGACAAAGAGGCAGCGAGGCTGGGAAACGGGGCGAGTGGAAGGCCTGAATGATGTGATGGAGGAAGATGAAGCGAGCGCAAGATGTGGACGAATGAGCGGCGGAGGAACGAATCAGGGCAGAGGTCATAACCAGCGGGAGCCAATGAAAACAGCTCAGACTGTCGGGGCTTTATTCCTTTATCGGCGTTTTCCTGGTCCAACGTGTCCCGATCCGGCAGAGCCTTCAGCTATCAGGCCCCTCTCTGTGGAACCAGCTGCCAGTTTGGGAGGCAGAGCCTTCAGTTATCAGGCCCCTCTCTGTGGAACCAGCTGCCAGTTTGGGAGGCAGAGCCTTCAGTTATCAGGCCCCTCTCTGTGGAACCAGCTGCCAGTTTGGGAGGCAGAGCCTTCAGTTATCAGGCCCCTCTCTGTGGAACCAGCTGCCAGTTTGGGAGGCAGAGCCTTCAGATATCAGGCCCCTCTCTGTGGAACCAGATGCCAGTTTGGGAGGCAGAGCCTTCAGTTATCAGGCCCCTCTCTGTGGAACCAGCTGCCAGTTTGGGAGGCAGAGCCTTCAGTTATCAGGCCCCTCTCTGTGGAACCAGCTGCCAGTTTGGGAGGCAGAGCCTTCAGTTATCAGGCCCCTCTCTGTGGAACCAGCTGCTAGTTTTTTTGGATTATTTTGTAAATAATTATGATTACAATGAACTGAATTCCAATTGGCTTGAATTGGACTTTATTATTTAAGTGCCTTGAGATGACATTTGTTGTATTTGGCGCTATATAAATAAACTGAATTTAATAATCTACTCTTCAGCTTTGGTTTCATTCACAGAAAGTGACTTTCAATGCTTACGTTTGACCATAAATAATACAAATAATCCACTTTGGGCAGATGTGAACCCTGTAATGATCTGTGGTTTAGTTCAGTTCTTTGGTTTGAACCAATGCATCTAATTTAACACCTTATTTAACAGTACTTCCTGTTTTTAGGTTTTATTTCCTTTGACTTTGCTTCGTGTCGTGTTGGTTTGACTTTGAGCTGCTTTCCGTCGGTTATCACCTCAGTTTGCTTCGTTTTTGCCAGATCTTTGTCTAAAAAAGCAGGCTGAACACATCCAGGGCATCTACAGTCGATGCAGCTCGACTTCATCTAACAACGGAGATCTGGTTCTGCGTTCCCACGCCGCCGGTGATCAGCACAGTAAGTCAAAGCAGGTTTTCTGAATCTGGAGATGATTGAGTCCGTGTGAAACGGCTGGATTTGGCATCAGATGACCAATCACAGGGAGGATTAATACAAAGCAGCCAACGCAGGAAGGAAAAAACGGAGAAAAAAGAAGCCGACAGCGTAAATATGCGATCAATAAGCCGATCGATGCAACCGCCACGTCCTTAAAGTACGAGGAGATCCGATGGAGTCACTCTGGTGTGTTTTATTAGCTGTTCCGATGCCTTAAAATGTGTTTTAAACATTTTACAAGATGCTTAGACGCAGACATCAGTGGATTCACTGCTCAGGAGAGAAAAAGGCAACGAGGTCTTTTATATTCTGATGAGTAAAGCCAGCAGGAACTGTTTCAGGCGACAGAAACATTCCTTTTGGCCGATGCTTCTGAGTCAAAGTCAAACAGAGTCATCGACCTTTGACCCCAGCAGGAGTTGGACAGAGACTGTTTGGTGGGTAATTCACCCTGAAGTCACCTCGCTGAGCCACTAATCTTGCTTTGTAGCAGAGACGGGGACTCGAGTCGCTGTTTTGATGACTTGACAAAAAATAAAAGACTTGAGACTCGACTCAGACTTGAAAGTTAAAGACTCGGCACTTGACTTGATACACGATGACTTGAATGACTTGAGAGTTATTCAGTTCATGTTTTCAGTTTGAATATAAAATTAATGATTAAAAAATAATATCGATTACCCGGTAGGAGCGCAGGATCAACATGTCAGCGGGACCGAGAGTCATGGGCTGTGTTCGAAACCGCCTACTTCTTCTACTACTCCTACTTCTCCTACTACTCCTAATAACTTTAACTTTTTTTAAGTTCCCGGATGCATACTAGATTCTCTGAAATGTTGGGTATGCATCATGAGGTTACTACTCATACTCAAACTACCCAAGATGCAACGTAACGTGACGTCACCGATCGTCATTTCCTGTCAAAACGGCAGTTTCAAGCTTGCTACAACGAGGGTAGGTTCACTTCCTGTTTTCAAAACAAAAGCACCAATTGTATGGTAATGGCTTTCCCTATGATAAAAGGCAACGGGTATTTTATTTTGTGAAAATAACCGGAAGTGCGTTGCTCACTGCGGCTAGCTTTAGTAGCGCCGAATTCGTGGGAACAAAATTGTAAACAGCCGGTATTTTGTCAGGTTTTCAACACGTTGGGGATCTAAACGACTACTTTCTCTCCTGAAAATGTTTCAAATGTTGCTAAAGTTTACAGAGTTTAGAGCTTAAGAGAAATCAGCTTCAAGCCGGCTGATTTCGGCTCGGGCAGGAGCGAAATGCATTGTGGGTAAACGCTCTGCATACTGTCTGATCGATCAGTATGTAGTATGTAGTTTCGAACACAGCCATTGTCTTCGGCTTTCGTAATCACCATTTTGACGGCAAAAGACGAACAGAACAGTGCAAGACATGCGCCATCAACATCTCAGACAGCCAGACGACAACTTCCAACTTTGTTCATCATTAGAAGATCCATTCTGACCAGGAAGTGCTCGTCAAATTAGCTAATATTATCCTGTTAGCCTAGTCGGTAGTTAGCTAACGTTAGCTTGATATAATACGGGACAGTTACTTATATTTTTGTCTTTTCACTTTATTAAGATCAGATTCAGCAGGTAAAATTGCAATAATAAGGTGACTTTGACTTTAACTTGACTTGCCCAAAAAAAAAATAATCACTTGAGACTTGCACATGTGTGACTTGGTCCCATCTCTGCTTTGTAGTACAGGCCCGGCTCTGTTTATGTTTTTGAGTTGGATTACTTCATGTCACTGTAGCCGACATTTGTCCGCCTGCTGTTTGCAAAGCCAATAATATCCCTTCTGACATCAGGTTTGGCCTCCATCAAACGCTGGCGCTGTAACTGCTAAACGCTGCATCGTGTTCAGCGGCTTAACTGGAGCTGTATCCGTCTGGTGTTTGGTTCGGAGCGGGTCGTACACTGCTGATTTATCTGGAAACAGCTGTCTTCTGCTGCAGGAAACACAGACTGAAGCAGTCAGAAAATGGGATGTAAAACCAAAACTGGAGTATTAGAAACGGATGTGGCAGCAAATCCAGAAATGTAACGGTCCTGTGACTAAGATGTAATGTCATCGTGCAGCAAAAATAGCAAAGTGCGTCCAACTGAGAGCCCCCTGAAACGATGGAATCCATTAAAGACACCGACACGTTTCTGAACATCTGCACAGAGTTTTTAAGGGAACTTTGAAGACGAGCAGCTACTTAAAAACCCAGACCAATAAAACCCAAAATGACACGTCATCAGCAGAAAATACTGCAATATTTTCAAATAAATCCATATCATTCCAGATGGTTTTAAGACAGAGGCCAAATGTTTCAACTTTTTAAGCAACACCAGAGAGTTTGGCTTAATTTATTTGCTCTTTAGGGGTTGAAGGATGCAACGCCGCTGTCATACTGTCAGGGCTGTCTGTGCCACTGTGCACGTGCACAAACATTCATTTGGTGTCATGATGAAGAGGCCACAAAGACGGCATCAAAAGCCCAGAAAATGCCAGGAAACCGTGAACCCAACAGTGTGGTGCAGGGCTGGAAACCAAAGTGGTGAACTGCGGTATCTCAGAGGCTAAAGGTCAGTTTCAGGCCCGGGAACGTGCACAGCAAAAACCAACGTGCACAACAAAAACCAACGTGCATTAAAACTAGTCAGAAGCTCATAGCTCCTCCAGTGTTGATTTAAAGTAATGGATGAAAAAAGGAGTTAAGCCGGGTTTACTCTGCCGTTTTCTTGTTTTGCGTTTGGAAGATGGGAATAAGAAAAACTGAAGGGAAACATTAGAAACTGAAAGAGCTTACACTAATTTTACATATTTATAGAGTTTATTTATGCTTATGCTCATATAAGGGTGGAGAAGGCTTGATGCACATCAGGGGAACGGAAACAGCTTTGTTGCTCTCGTCTAACCTGCAAAGATTAAAATGACGCGTCTGAGCTGACAAAGAATAAACTCAGAGACTGTCCAGCGTCTTCCCAGATACTATATAATATCCCCGATATTCCCAGTTATTATATAATATTCCCAGATACGATATGATATCCCCGATATTCCCAGATACGATATGATATCCTCAATATTCCCAGATACGATATAATATTCCCGATATTCCCAGATACGATATGATATTCCCGATATTCCCAGATACGATATGATATCCTCGATATTCCCAGATACGATATAATATCCCCGATATTCCCAGATACGATATAATATTCCCGATATTCCCAGATACGATATGATATCTCCGATATTCCCAGATACGATATGATATCCCCGATATTCCCAGATACGATATGATATCCCCGATATTCCCAGATACGATATGATATCCCCGATATTCCCAGATACGATATGATATCCCCGATATTCCGATAGAAATTAAAGTATTTCCACAGGAAGAACACTCCCCCATTTCCTCTTGTGGATGTCCACCACAGTTGTTGTTTTTTTCCTCTTTTGAGGTTAATTTCCTGTTAAAACAACTTCTTCTTCTACTAAATTACAACAACGTAGTCCCTACCCCCACCGTCTGGTGACACAACACAAGCCGAGTTTACCTAAAGCTAGTAACTGCTGTGATATCAGTTAGCGCACGTTAACAGTGGAAAAGCACATGGACTGAGCCTCGTTGGTTATGATCTTTTAGGATGTGATCCCAGCTGGAGTTTAACTTTTCATCAGATTACTTTGAAAGTATCTCTGGCTGCTATTGTTGCCGTGGCGATGTGGACAACCTTTCGAGGGGCAGAGATGTAAAATGAAGCTCTACGCCTGTTTATCTGGTGACGTCACGGCTCTTATTTCCCACGTTTATAACCAGCAGCAGCTGAACAGAGCCGTGTTAAACGCTCCCACAGTGTCAGCCGTGAGTGAAGCACCCAGACGTATAATCATCCCGAGGACAGAGGCCACTTCAGGACATCAGCTCCACACTTTGTGGCTTTGAGTCACACGGACGCTTTAAACATTTCAGATTTCAGGGTTCAGAACACGCTTTGCATTGAGTCGACGTCTCCAAACGTCTTCTGGACTGAAGCCTAAACTAAATAATTACAACACGAGGCTGACATATCATGTATTTTTTACTTAAAAACACTCTCAGCCGCATTAAATGAGCAGAAAACACAAACACGGGACGACATGGTGGTGAATCACGCAGCGCCTGGCAGCCCGGCCCGACGCCCCGGCTGCACTTCATTAGCTGCAGCCCCTCTACCTTTCTCTGACAAATTCAATAAACGTTCATCTGGCTCCAATTAGGCCCTCGTTAGCGATAATTGGCTTGGTATTTACTAACAGCATTACTCAGCACTCGCTGGCGCGGGCCGGGCCGGGCTGATCCGAGCCAGGCAACAGTCAGCCTTCTGGGCTCGTTAGCGACCTGCCAATCGTCTGCGCCCCGCAGAAACCTGCTATCTCCAAAGGTCAACCTTCCACGGCTGGAAAATCCCCCCAAACATTTTCCTCTCGTTATCTGCACAATACGCTTGCTTTGCCCAAGTTCTACACCACTGCAGAACCTCCCTTTTCCTTCCAGTCAGACTCCGGATCCGAAGTGTAAAAGCAGATTTTAAAGCAGCACACGTTTAGCTTGTTAGCCTGTTAGCTTCGAAAAAAACATCTGAAACTGAAGCGTTCTTTGAAAACTGCCTCCTGACTTTTCTCTTCAACCTTTTTTTCTCAACTTCTGAAGAAACTTTAAAGGTTTTTAAAGCTTTAAACCTTTTCCTTGTAGTCAGACTCTGGATCCGAAGAGTAAAAACAGATTTTAAAGCAGCACACGTTTAGCTTGTTAGCCTGTTAGCTTTTATAAAAACATCCTGAAACTGCAGCATTCTTTGAAAACTGCCTCCGAACTTTTCTCTTCAGCCGTTTTTCTCAACTTCTGAAGAAACTTTAAAGGTTTTCCTTGCAGTCAGACTCCGGATCAGAAGTGTAAAAGCAGATTTTAAGGCAGTTTAGCTTGTTAGTTTAAAAAAAAACATCCTGAAACTGAAGCATTCTTTGAAAACTGCCTCCGAACTTTTTCTCAACTTCTGAAGAAACTTTAAAGGTTTCCACAAACCTTTAAACCTTTTCTTTCCAGTCAGACTCCGGATCCGAAGTGTAAAAGCAGATTTTAAAGCAGCACACGTTTAGCTTGTTAGCTTCGAAAAAAACATCTGAAACTGAAGCGTTCTTTGAAAACTGCCTCCGAACTTCAGCCTTTTTTCTCTCAACTTCTGAAGAAACTTTAAAGATTTCCACAAAGCTTTAAAGCCTAAACCTTTTCTTTGCAGTCAGACTCCGGATCAGAAGTGTAAAAGCAGATTTTAAAGCAGCACATGTTTAGCCTGTTAGCCTGTTAGCTGTGAAACACACATCCTGAAACTGAAGCACTCTTTGAAAACTGCCCCCGAACTTTTTCTCAACTTCTGAAGAAACTTTAAAGGTTTTTAAAGCTTTAAAGCTTTAAACCTTTTCCTTGCAGTCAGACTCTGGATCTGAAGTGTAAAAGCAGATTTTAAAGCAGCACACATTTAGCTTGTTAGCCTGTTAGCTTTTATAAAAACATCCTGAAACTGAAGCGTTCTTTGAAAACTGCCTCCTGACTTTTTCTCTTCAGCCTTTTTTCTCTAAACTTCTGAAGAAACTTTAAAGGTTTCCACAAACCTCTGACTTGATTTGTGGATTATTATGTCGGGCAGTATTTTCTTTCAGTAAATTAACTGGTTTCTTGACATTTAAAATCTGATCTAATGCAGCCCAGACCAGAGGAACAGGCATCCACAAACCTCAGCAAAGTCACAACCCAAGGCTAAAAATCATGAGATGGCAGGATAAATAAGGCTAAAAATAATCTTCCTTTAAGTTTTTTTTTGTGCCGGTCCTTTATAGACGAGCGTCGGTTACTCCAGGAGTTACCCACGGCCCAAACGCTCTCCTTTTTTTTTTGTCAGAAATAGATTTAGAGTCTGTCCATTTCTTTTTGTTCCGAAACAAACTTGGAAGGGTTTCAGTTTAGAAACAACGGAGCGATAAGAGACGAAGGATTTGCAGATTTAACTTTATCATAAACAGAACTTTAATGTATTTTTTCTGAAGGACAAAACAAAGAAAGCTTTTTAGAATAAGTGTTTGGCCTCAGAAAGCGTTTCACCTCCTCTGTTTTCTTATCGTCTTTGGCTCCAAACAGTGCTGGATCACTTCTGTCTTTTTCTGTTTCTGTTTCAGGATAAAAAGATGCCCAAATATTTATAAAAAGTATCAGAAACACATGATTAACTGCGTTTCACCACTGACAGCCTACTCTGATCCATCAGCTGCTCCCATGTGTGTTTAACAGCCCGGTCTCTCATTCATGCGGTCGGTTCTAATGTCATGTTCTGTGGTTTTCCTTTCAAGTTATTTCTAATTGTTTTGCAGAGCACATGAACACATTTAGGAAAGAGCAGATACTGTGTTCCAGTCAGAGAACAACTAAAATGTAAGTATCACCCAGCAGGTTCCGTTCTGTTGGATTAAAGAAATGTGCAAAGAACTCAGCTAAATTACAGCGTATTAGAGAAACCATACTGGTGCATTTATGCACAGTTTGCACAGTGTTCACTCCTGATTTAGTCCTCATTTTTTCTGTTTTCCTCTGACTTCCCAGCAGCCTGTCACAGAGACACATCATGTGTTCCCATTTCTTTAGCTGCATCTGTGAAAAACAGCTTCATAGTTTCAACTTTTTTTATACATTTACATTAAAACTACGTTCAGTTACCAAAAGAGTCAAATTAATATAAGAAATTCACGTCTAAAAGTAGAAAAGTAGAAAAAAAACAGACAATAATAAGAATTATAAGTTATTCAACATCAAGAAAAAGTAAATAAGATTCAATTTAAAGCTTAAAAAAGGAATATAAGATGTAATCTAATGACTAATTATGGAACAATTAATATAAATGAAATGATTAAACTGCTTTATGCCACCAGAAATGAATAATCTAGAAGCTCTTTGTGGGTTTTAGACTGGAATTAAGATTTGTTCCCATTTCTTTAGCTGCATGTGTGAAAAACAGCAAAGATAACACAGTGTGACAGACAGAAAACAGGATTTCTGCAGCAACAAGGTGATTCCCAAAGAGCTGTTAGCTGAAAACTTGGCATATCTCAGCATGGTGTGCAGTGTGTCCTTAAAACATTTGAGGAAACTGGACAAGTGGAGGACAGAAGAAGAAGTGTCAGGCCTAAAGAACTAACTTAAAGAAAGGACAGAAAGCTCGTCTGAGAGGGTTCAGGCTGTGCTGGAGGAGAAAGGAGCTCAGAGCAGATATTCACTTTAAAGCTGCTCAGAACTGAACTAACTCTGGTTCTGCCTCAGATTCTGGGTTTATGTTCATGTTGGAACATGTTTCAGTGAATCTCTGCAGCTGTTACCATGGAAACATCTGCAGATATTCACTTTAAAGCTGCTCAGAACTGAACTAACTCTGGTTCTGCCTCAGATTCTGGGTTTATGTTCATGTTGGAACACGTTTCAGTGAATCTCTGCAGCTGTTACCATGGAAACATCTGCAGATATTCGCTTTAAAGCTGCTCAGAGCTGAACTAACTCTGGTTCTGCCTCAGATTCTGGGTTTATGTTCATGTTGGAACATGTTTCAGTGAATCTCTGCAGCTGTTACCATGGAAACATCTGCAGATATTCACTTTAAAGCTGCTCAGAACTGAACTAACTCTGGTTCTGCCTCAGATTCTGGGTTTATGTTCATGTTGGAACATGTTTCAGTGAATCTCTGCAGCTGTTACCATGGAAACATCTGCAGATATTCACTTTAAAGCTGCTCAGAACTGAACTAACTCTGGTTCTGCCTCAGATTCTGGGTTTATGTTCATGTTGGAACATGTTTCAGTGAATCTCTGCAGCTGTTACCATGGAAACATCTGCAGATATTCACTTTAAAGCTGCTCAGAGCTGAACTAACTCTGGTTCTGACTCAGATTCTGGGTTTATGTTCATGTTGGAACATGTTTCAGTGAATCTCTGCAGCTGTTACCATGGAAACATCTGCAGATATTCACTTTAAAGCTGCTCAGAGCTGAACTAACTCTGGTTCTGACTCAGATTCTGGGTTTATATCCATGTTGGAACATGTTTCAGTGGATCTCTGCAGCTGCTTCCTGGAAATATATAAAATAAAAGAAATAATGATGGATGTGGTCCTAAAATGTTTCTGTAAACAACTTAGAAAAGCATTCAAAGTGAGGATTATTGTTCTGGAGGTTAACAGATGTTCGCAGAGGTTGCGCGGGGGATACGAGCTGTGAGGGAACTGGTCCAACATGCTCTCAGCCTCGCCCAGCATGGGCGAAAGCAGCAGGTTCTGAAGCGCCGAATGTGATGGTTCAATTCTGCCGTTCGGAGCCAAAAGAAAATATTTTCCCACAGGGTGGAGAGGGGACGAGGGCCAGAGACAAAAAGAAGTCCTGACATGTTTTCTCAAAGGGAAAAACTGCCATTTCAGAGACTCACTTTGGCTTTTAATTGGAGGAAGAAAAAAGCTGGGTTTGCAGAAAGCCGTTCCAAGCAGCCCAGTGGCTCCAAACAAAGAAGTGAGACATTAAAACGGTTGGGCAGTTTCCAATAAACAGCGTGTTAATTACATGTTAGAGGAAACGCAGGAACTGATTCTGATATGTTCTGTAAGTCAGAGCGTCTGACTCATCTGGAACAGAAAAACAAGGCTGTTCGATATCTAATCGGGTTGAAAACATGTTGAAACACTGAGGACAAGCTGCTCTGGAGCTGCTGAACTCGTCACATTCAACAGAGCACTGGAGAAAATGCCGCTCCAAAAATAAGTAAAAAAACAACAAATAAAAGACGTTTTTGCTTGAAATAAGCAAAAACATCTGCCAATGGAACTAGTGAAAATCGGCTTGTCAAGATTTCTTGAAATAAGATGTGATATTTAGGACTTTTGAGATAAAATGAAATTAGCTTAAAAACCTCTTCAAATGTCAAAAAAAGCTTGTTTCATATGATATGGGACATCAGATCCTTTAACCTTAATATATTCTTAAGGTGATAGTAGGCTGACTTTGTTACTGCCTTAATGTGTTTTTCCAAGTTTGGGTCTGATTCCATCACTACACCCAGAGTTCTGGCCTGGTTGGTGGTTTCTAGGTGTATAGATTGAAGTTCTGTGGTGACCTGTAATCGTTTCTCTTTGGCTCCAAAGACGATTACCTCAGTTTTGTGTTTGTTTAGCTGGAGAAAGTTGTGGCACATCCAGTCATTAATCTCCTCAATGCATTTACCAAGAGCCTGTACAGGGCCTCGGTCTCCTGGTGACACTGTAATATATATCTGTGTGTCATCTGCATAGCTGTGGTAGTTTATTCTGTTGTTTTTTATAATCTGTGCCAGTGGGAGCATGTAGATGTTAAACAGAAGAGGTCCCAGGATGGAACCTTGGGGAACTCCACATGTAACTATTGTGTGCTCAGATGTAAAGTTACCTATTGACACAAAGTACTTCCTGTTCTCTAAGTATGTTTTGAACCAGTTTAGTACAGTTCCGGAAAGACCCGCCCAGTTCTCCAGTCGTTTGAGTAATATATTGTGGTCAACTGTATCAAATGCAGCACTGAGATCCAGTAAAACTAAGACTGACATTTTTCCACCATCTGTATTCAGACATATTTCATTACACACTTTGTTAGTTGTTTGTAGAAACCATTCCACCTTAAGGCCTGCTCCATCACAGATAAAGCACCTAACCATAAAGCACCAAACCATTCCACCTTAAGGCCTGCTCATCACAGAGAAAGCACCTAACCATTCCACCTTAAGGCCTGCTCATCACAGATAAAGCACCTAACCATTCCACCTTAAGGCCTGCTCATCACAGATAAAGCACCTAACCATTCCACCTTAAGGCCCGCTCCATCACAGAGAAAGCACCTAACCATTCCACCTTAAGGCCTGCTCCATCACAGATAAAGCACCTAACCATTCCACCTTAAGGCCTGCTCATCACAGATAAAGCACCTAACCATTCCACCTTAAGGCCTGCTCCATCACAGATAAAGCACCAAACCATTCCACCTTAAGGCCTGCTCCATCACAGATAAAGCACCTAACCATTCCACCTTAAGGCCTGCTCATCACAGATAAAGCACCTAACCATTCCACCTTAAGGCCTGCTCATCACAGATAAAGCACCTAACCATTCCACCTTAAGGCCTGCTCCATCACAGATAAAGCACCTAACCATTCCACCTTAAGGCCCGCTCCATCACAGATAATTACCTAACCATTCCACCTTAAGGCCTGCTCCATCACAGATAAAGCACCAAACCATTCCACCTTAAGGCCTGCTCCATCACAGATAAAGCACCAAACCATTCCACCTTAAGGCCTGCTCCATCACAGATAAAGCACCTAACCATTCCACCTTAAGGCCTGCTCCATCACAGATAAAGCACCTAACCATTCCACCTTAAGGCCTGCTCATCACAGATAAAGCACCTAACCATTCCACCTTAAGGCCTGCTCCATCACAGAGAAAGCACCTAACCATTCCACCTTAAGGCCTGCTCCATCACAGAGAAAGCACCTAACCATTCCACCTTAAGGCCTGCTCCATCACAGATAAAGCACCTAACCATTCCACCTTAAGGCCCGCTCCATCACAGATAAAGCACCTAACCATTCCACCTTAAGGCCTGCTCCATCACAGATAAAGCACCAAACCATTCCACCTTAAGGCCTGCTCCATCACAGATAAAGCACCTAACCATTCCACCTTAAGGCCTGCTCCATCACAGATAAAGCACCTAACCATTCCACCTTAAGGCCTGCTCATCACAGAGAAAGCACCTAACCATTCCACCTTAAGGCCTGCTCCATCACAGATAAAGCACCTAACCATTCCACCTTAACGCCTGCTCCATCACAGATAAAGCACCTAACCATTCCACCTTAAGGCCTGCTCCATCACAGAGAAAGCACCTAACCATTCCACCTTAAGGCCTGCTCCATCACAGATAAAGCACCAAACCATTCCACCTTAAGGCCTGCTCCATCACAGATAAAGCACCTAACCATTCCACCTTAAGGCCTGCTCCATCACAGAGAAAGCACCTAACCATTCCACCTTAAGGCCTGCTCCATCACAGATAAAGCACCTAACCATTCCACCTTAAGTTCTGCTCCATCACAGATAAAGCACCTAACCATTCCACCTTAAGGCCTGCTCCATCACAGATAAAGCACCTAACCATTCCACCTTAAGGCCTGCTCATCACAGAGAAAGCACCTAACCATTCCACCTTAACGCCTGCTCCATCACAGATAAAGCACCTAACCATTCCACCTTAAGGCCTGCTCCATCACAGATAAAGCACCTAACCATTCCACCTTAAGGCCTGCTCCATCACAGATAAAGCACCTAACCATTCCACCTTAAGGCCTGCTCCATCACAGATAAAGCACCAAACCATTCCACCTTAAGGCCTGCTCCATCACAGATAAAGCACCTAACCATTCCACCTTAAGGCCTGCTCATCACAGATAAAGCACCTAACCATTCCACCTTAAGGCCTGCTCCATCACAGATAAAGCACCTAACCATTCCACCTTAAGGCCTGCTCATCACAGATAAAGCACCTGCCCCCTGAAGCAGAACCTCGGGGGTTTCAACACTTTATTCTAATGCAGATTCCAGGAAACCCACATTTGGAAATAAATGATGACACATGGCTGCAGAGAGCAGCTCCAAGTTTCTTTTCCTTCAAACATCACTTTTTCCTCCCCCTGTTTCTTTGGCAGGGGAGAGAGTTTTCTCTGGTATGCGAGGGAAGGGAGGAAAAGGAAGGTTCGGGGGTCTGCTGTGCACATGTCCCTCTTTCACAACCTTTCATAAGACATCCAAACCCAGAGAGAGGCAGAGACTTAAAGACGAGGAGAAAGGGAGAAAGGGAGAAAGGGAGATGGAGAGAGAGACTCTGTAAAACAATAACCAATGCAGAACCTCAGCCAGTCTATCGGTAATAACTGATGGGAAACACACCTCACAGTCAGAGCAGCGACATCAGGGAGATACAAAGGAAGCCTTGTGAAGGTTCACATCACATTTAAAGGTGTTTCTGACAGGAAGACCGGCACATCTGCCGGCTCCTCGGCAGCTGGAGGAGGAAGAAATGCGTCCAACACGTTAGGACCACCAGAATTAGGACTTTTAATGTGGCTTCTAACTGCAGAATTAAGTCCAAAGATGACCCGATCTGCGGAGCATTTAGCCGTGTTTGATGTGTCTTTTATGGACTAAACTCTGGTTTCAGGTCAGCATCAAACTCTCTGCTGGTGCTGGGAGGTGAAAGCAATCAGCAGGTGGTCAGAGGCAGGTGGTCAGAGGCAGGTGGCAGGTGGTCAGAGGCAGGTGGCAGGTGGTCAGAGAATGGTGGCAGGTGGTCAGAGGCAGGTGGCAGGTGGTCAGAGGCAGGTGGCCAGAGGCTGGTGGCAGGTGGTCAGAGGCAGGTGGCCAGAGGCTGGTGGCAGGTGGTCAGAGGCAGGTGGCAGGTGGTCAGAGGCAGGTGGCAGGTGGTCAGAGGCAGGTGGCCAGAGGCTGGTGGCAGGTGGTCAGAGGCAGGTGACAGGTGGTCAGAGGCAGGTGGCAGGTGGTCAGAGGCTGGTGGTCAGAGGCAGGTGGCAGGTGGTCAGAGGCAGGTGGCAGGTGGTCAGAGGCAGGTGGTCAGAGGCTGGTGGCAGGTGGTCAGAGGCAGGTGGTCAGAGGCAGGTGGTCAGAGGCAGGTGGTCAGAGGCAGGTGGCAGGTGGTCAGAGGCAGGTGGCCAGAGGCAGGTGGCCAGAGGAAGGTGGCAGGTGGTCAGAGGAAGGTGGCAGGTGGTCAGAGGAAGGTGGCCAGAGGCAGGTGGCAGGTGGCAGGTGGTCAGAGGCAGGTGGCAGGTGGTCAGAGGAAGGTGGCAGGTGGTCAGAGGCAGGTGGCCAGAGGCAGGTGGCCAGAGGCAGGTGGTCAGAGGAAGGTGGCAGGTGGTCAGAGGCTGGTGGCAGGTGGTCAGAGGCAGGTGGCCAGAGGAAGGTGGCAGGTGGTCAGAGGAAGGTGGCAGGTGGTCAGAGGAAGGTGGCAGGTGGTCAGAGGAAGGTGGCCAGAGGCAGGTGGCAGGTGGTCAGAGGCAGGTGGCCAGAGGCAGGTGGCAGGTGGTCAGAGGAAGGTGGCAGGTGGTCAGAGGCAGGTGGCCAGAGGCAGGTGGCCAGAGGAAGGTGGCCAGAGGAAGGTGGCAGGTGGTCAGAGGCTGGTGGCAGGTGGTCAGAGGCAGGTGGCCAGAGGCAGGTGGCCAGAGGCAGGTGGCAGGTGGTCAGAGGCTGGTGGCAGGTGGTCAGAGGCAGGTGGCCAGAGGCAGGTGGCCAGAGGCAGGTGGTCAGAGGAAGGTGGCAGGTGGTCAGAGGCTGGTGGCAGGTGGTCAGAGGCAGGTGGCCAGAGGAAGGTGGCAGGTGGTCAGAGGAAGGTGGCAGGTGGTCAGAGGAAGGTGGCAGGTGGTCAGAGGAAGGTGGCCAGAGGCAGGTGGCAGGTGGTCAGAGGCAGGTGGCCAGAGGCAGGTGGCAGGTGGTCAGAGGAAGGTGGCAGGTGGTCAGAGGCAGGTGGCCAGAGGCAGGTGGCCAGAGGAAGGTGGCCAGAGGAAGGTGGCAGGTGGTCAGAGGCTGGTGGCAGGTGGTCAGAGGCAGGTGGCCAGAGGCAGGTGGCCAGAGGCAGGTGGCAGGTGGTCAGAGGCTGGTGGCAGGTGGTCAGAGGCAGGTGGCCAGAGGCAGGTGGCCAGAGGCAGGTGGTCAGAGGAAGGTGGCAGGTGGTCAGAGGCTGGTGGCAGGTGGTCAGAGGCAGGTGGACACGCTAAGGATGCGTTAACGAACATGCTAAAGTCACATTAGGGACACGTTAGGGACACGTTAGGGACACGTTACGGACACGTTACGGACACGTTAGGGACACGTTAAGGACACGTTAAGGACACATTACAGACACGTTAAGGACACGTTAAGGACACGTTACAGACACGTTAGGGACACATTAGGGACACGTTAAGGACACGTTAAGGACACGTTAGGGACACGTTAAGGACACGTTAAGGACACGTTTTTACTTTTTTCTGGTTGAAATGTTTCATGATGTTGATCTCTTAAAGGTGGGGTCTGTGATGTTTTCTGGAGCATTTTTTATCATATTGTCTGAAAACCTCCTCACGACCCCATTGCACCCACTAAAATAGAATGTTTGGAAAAAATACTAAATATTTTCGTCCATTGTAGAGGGTGTAGCAAGAGGAAATGTCTGACCAATAGAAGTAATTATGAGAATTACTTCTATTGGATTCTGACATGCCAATCAACCGTCAGCCCCCCTGCGCGTTCACAGACTCGTGACTCGTTCATGTGTTTTGAAGGCGTGGTTTCGAGGGGTGGGCTGAAGGGAGAGGCAAGGTTGTGTATTTTCAAAAATATAGCTTGCAGGAACCGTTTTTCCAAGATCTCAGACCCCACCTTTAATTCAGCCGGTCATCTTTCTGTGTTTCATTGGACCAAACTAAAGCTCCAGCATCGTCTCCTGGTGATTCGTCTCTGAACCAACCCTCCACCGTCCGTGGCTGCTTCTCTTCAGCCTGCTTTGACCTGCTTTTCTTCCCTTTCGGTGTTACTGATGCTTTCCTTTGGCTTCTTTTCCTGCAGAGTTGACCCGTCTCTGTGCAGGTTGTCATCAAACATGGTGGAAATAACTTCATCTAATATTCTCACACTGTTTATGACACGTTGCATCCTCGAACTGTGGGTTCAGTCATATGACCGTAACAATTACTTCTCCTCAGGAGGTGATTGCTATGGACTGCGGTTCTCTGACCCGGCAGTAAAAGATGCTTGTACTGTCAGAGTAATTGCAGGACCCAGCCGGCCGCTAAGTACAAGACTGAATGATGGGAATTTCTGTTGCCTTTTTGTTTGTAAGTGGTTCCATATGATCCGTGGGCTCAGGGGGGAGAAAGGATGTTGAGATATAACACGTAAAAACCTAATTCAGAGGAAGAGAAAACACACTCTGTGTCTGAAAGTGATGCTCTTCACACACGGTTGGAGGTGCTGGAGATAATCTGCTGCCATCCTTTCGAGGAACTAAAGATAATAAAAGTGTGAGTGAAATAAAACAAAGTGTCTGGCAGCCGGAGCGGCCGTGTGACCGCTGGGAGTGTGTTGGGAGCAGATTATTCTACACTTTAACTTAACAATTATCATCCATGACCGACGCTGTGATCAAGTCAATATGTCTTCTCTGACCCGCTGGAGAGGAGCGCAAATTTATTGCACTCGCCTGGAATCAATTAACAAGTTAAACCGACTTCGGTCTGCCAGTGTACACAGACCGTGTTGGTTTACTTCCAGGTGGTGGCGCTAGTGTAGCGCAAAATAAATCCTCAGTGGGTCCACAGACGCAGCAACTTACTGATGAAGTCTTCATGTGGTTTTTAGTAAAAAAAAACAATTAAAGTTTTATTTTAGCTTCTTAAGTGAATGATTCTGTATTTAGATGTTGAACTGAACACTGGACACTCTCCCTGCTGCTGCTGCATTATTTATGTGTCCTCCACACAGCACACTGCTGAAAGCCACTGCTCAGGTCCAGGTTTCTCACCTCAAACATTATTTTGCAAATAAACTCAAGTCTGAGAGAGCCTGAAACTAGAAGGTTCCTCAATAAGAAAGCTTGAAGAACACGATACTTTGCAGCTTAGCAAAGAAGCCGTTTTAAACTGGATCTTTAGGCACTTTGTTCCCAGCAGCCTGTCACATCATTTGTTCCCATTTCTTTAGTTGCATCTATGAAAAACTGCATAAATGAACGTTATCACGTCTAAAAGTAGAAAAGTAGGAAAAAACAGACAATAATAAGAATTATATGTTATTCAACATCAAGAAAAAGTAAATAAGATTAAATTTAAAGCTTAAAAAAGGAATATAAGATATAATCTAATGACTAATTATGGAACAATTAATATAAATGAAATGATTAAACTGTTTTATGCCACCAGAAATGAATAATCTAGAAGCTCTTTGTGGGTTTTAGACTGGAATTAAGATTTGTTCCCATTTCTTTAGCTGCATGTGTGAAAAACAGCAAAGATAACACAGTGTGACAGACAGAAAACAGGATTTTTGCAGCAACAAGGTGATTCCCAAAGAGCTGTTAGCTGAAAACTTGGCATATCTCAGCATGGTGTGCAGTGTGTCCTTAACCCTTTAGGCGCCAAGATTGTTTTTTGAAAATACTGGATTTTGACATTAATATTTCCAAAGCTGGTGGCTGAAAGGGGGTTAAAGATAGATGCCTACTGTACATTAGAAAAATGTTGCCCATGATCCATAGTTTATGTGGGGTATGAAATTATTGATCTAATTTGCATATTATGGCGTCATCAGGTGGCAGCCATTTTGAATCTCATTATGTTCAGGAAATATTGGAATTAAGTGATTATGAACTTGTTTTTTTGAAACTTTTTTTTCTTTTTGTCTATTTATCATCATCTATAATGATCAGGGAACAGGAAAGCAACAATAAAACAGAATAATGTAGTAAAATATTACTATATCATCATTACCATATAGTAGGAAAACGCATGTGAAAAGTTGCCTATATTTTTTCAGGAAATGGTGGATATTGACTTGATGTTTGAACTTATTTTCATTTTTCTGTCTTTTACCATCATTCATAAGGAGGAAACCAACAATAAAACAGGAGAAAGTGGTAAAATACTGTCATCATTAGGCTACCATAGGGTAGGAAAACACATGCAAGAAGTGGAAGACATTGAATTGATTTTTTTTTTTTTTTAACCTGTTCAACCTTATTCATAATGATCAGGAATGAGGAATACAATAATAAAACAAGTGGTAAAATGTCAGGATCATTGCGCTGGCGGATAGGCGCGCCGCGGCACCGGAGGCTGGGTGGAGAGAGCGCATGCTAAAGATACCAGACCCACTTCTCCCACCCCTGATTCCTCGACCAACACCTCTACGGACACTGCGACCGCGTTCCCCACTACCACCCACTCCATTGAGGTTGGATAACGGCAGCGAATGAGTTGGAGTGTGTGTGTGTGCTTGGAGAACAGCCTCGCTTCGCATGCCGGCACCATTGCCTTCGGAAGTTTCACCGTGGGAAGCATGAGCGCTCGTCCGATCCTCCTCCTCACGAGGCAAAAACTCTCCTTCGGAGTCGGAATCGGCAAATAGCATGCTCAATACTTCCGCACGGTTCAACTTCTTACAAGCCATGGTGTTAAAAACTCACTAATAGTTCGCTGACAATAAAAATTCGACTCGCACGTCTCTACAGAAAAGCTCTGAATAACTACTTCCGTATCTGAGCTAGCGCGGCTTTTTTGCACTGCCTTATAAAAACACTGTGAACTACAAAATGACGTGAGCTTGGTCTTGTTTGAAAGGGTAACATGTTTGCCAACTAGTGGTAGGAGGACTGAACACCTTAAAGCCCGTTTATTTTATCTACAGACTGTTTTGTTTATGCTGACGTCATGTCGCAATTCTGCGACTTTGGCGGTTAGAGGGTTAAAACATTTGAGGAAACTGGACAAGTGGAGGACAAAAGAAGAAGTGTCAGGCCTAAAGAACTATCTACAGCAGATGAACAGGATCTGAAAGTGATGTCCTTAAGAAAGAAGAAAAAAATCCAGATTATAATAAGTGACACAGTGGGATTCAAATTCAACCTTTAAGGTCTATTTTCTGGTTTCTTCACCCAGATTTGGCCTTTTTCATCAACTTTTTAACCAAACAGACAAAAGAAATTTAGATTAGGTAACCATAGTAACGGGTTCTGGTAAAAGAGGATGGTGACCCCACTATGATGAACATGTCTGCAGAAACGCTCGTCTTGGGACTAAATTGACAGAAAAGTGCCACAGATTTTACAGTAACTGTGATGTGAAAAAGCAGCTGTGATGTCATCTAATTTGAGCTGGAGTGGATCTGCCGGTTGGCTGAGCTGAAAGCTGAGCTGAAGTGTATCGATCTGCGGCTCGTCTGAGTGCTGCAGCGGTGAAAACCGATCCCTCCTCTGTCAGCGCGTCCATTAGGGCTCATGGGCTCATCCCCCGGATACACTGCTAAAAATACAGCCCACTGCTGTCTGTGATCCCAACACCATTGTAGCGAAGGGGAGTAGAGTTGCGCCGCCGGGACTCGAACCCCGGCCTTCTGGGTACTAAACTGGGGCTCTGACCACTACACCAAAGAGCCAGGCTCATTGGCGTGACAGTCAGAACACACCCACAACCCTAGTGATGGTCACTCCATCACAACCATCATTCATGCAGCCGTTTCAGTGCAGAGCTCTGATTGGATCTCTTTTAAAAGTGTTGCTGGTGTCCAGCTGCAGTCCACACAGAAACAGGAAGTGTCCTCAGGATATGTTGGTCAAAGGTTTGTTTAATTGTGATGGACTTGGTTTCATGGGACTGAAAGGATCAGATAATTGGCTAAATTACAATCAGACTGAGTTATTAAATTCATGTATACACCTTAATCTGACTAAGAATGGGACCGGATCGGATTAAGGGCTAAATAACAATCAGACTGAGTTATTAAATTCATGTATACACCTTAATCTGACTAAGAATGGGACCGGATCGGATTAAGGGCTAAATAACAATAAGAATGAGTTATTAAGTTCATGTATACACCTTAATCTGACTAAGAATTGGACCGGATCGGATTAAGGGCTAAATAACAATCAGACTGAGTTATTAAATTCATGTATACATCTTAATCTGACTATAAATTGGACCGGATCGGATTAAGGGCTAAATAACAATAAGACTACTGGCGGCCTGTCCAGGGTGTAACCCCGCCTCTCGCCCGATGACCACTGGGATAGGCTCCACCCCCCCCCGCGACCCGACCGACGGATTCAGTGGGTATAGAAAATGGATGAATAACAATAAGACTGAGTTATTAAGTTCATTTAGACACTTTAATCTGACTAAGAATTGGATCGGATCGGGTTACTCGCAGTCGGATTAAAGACCTCGGTATGCTACTCCGTAGTTTTCCGTCAATCCAACTCCGTGGTCACGCAGAGGCTGTTAAACCTTTCGGATACGCAAGGCAGTTCACCTCCCAATCAGTAGGCGGCGCTACGCCCCAGCCAGCATGCCCATGTGGGGCCCATAAGGTTTAAATTTGGGCTGCAGATAAGGGTCCCAGGTGGGTTTGTTTAAGGGTTAGGGTAACCCTAATTATTCCAAAGGCAATACAGATAAACACATCACACAAAGTAAAAGAATGTTCACATTCAAATTGGCTAAATGCAAAGTCCAACCAAAGCCACACAGAGACTTGAAAGCTGTGGAATCCAAGGAGCAGTGATGTCATCACATGTAAATCAGCTGATTAAATTCACTATTTTCATCAACTTTGGGGCACACTCAGATCGTCTCCCTTCATCTCTGAGCATTTTTCAGCTGCAGCCTGTTGAAATCTCATTAAAATCTTGTTAAAATCTCGTTAAAATCTCATTAAAATCTCATTAAAATCTCATTAAAATCTTGTTAAAATCGAAGGTTTTCTTGCTTCCGCCTGGTTTTTAGAGAAAGAAATGAGGGCTGATTTGACTGTTCTTTTTTTGCAGTGTAGGTCAGTCAGGGTGCAGACTGACTGGCATCTGTATCTATTCTCTGTGGGAGATTTGAGAAAACTCAATGGCGGAAGTCTGTCTCATTCATCAATATGACTGGACTAATGTGGATATGGATGGTGTTCCCTGAAATAAAGACCCTGTAATGATCTTAAAAAGCTTTGAAACATCATTTTTCTTCCATTTCTCTTTGAAAACAAGAAGTTATAATTATCTCATGAAAGATAGTTTCCTGTCCTCTTATTCATTCCATTAAAGTGTTAGATTTCTTTCAGATTTTTGGCTAAAAATATGAGGAAATATTGGATCTTATTCTCTTAGTTTGAATCATTTTGTGGTTTTCGAAAGAGGAGAAATGAAAAACTGTCTCTGAAAGCACCTTGTTTTAATATTCTGTCCTGCATTTACCAGCTACCATTTCATTTCCGGATCTGAATGATTTATTTCTTATCATTTTCTGAGTTTACCTCTCAGTATTGATGAGAAACAGATAAACAGTGTCTGCTACACAGGGAGCAGTGAGGATGTAAATAATGGATGAATCTGGGCACAAACTTTTAAGCTAATAACTGCTTTACCAACAAAAAATGCACCTGCAGCTAACCCCGGAGAGGCCAGTTAACTCTGAGTAACGTCAACTTTATTTCCTCAGTGAAGCTGATTTCCCTTAAGCTCTAAACTCTGTGAACTTTAGCAACATTTGAAACATTTTCAGGTGAGAAAGTAGTCGTTTAGATCCCCAACGTGTTGAAAACCTGACAAAATCCCGAATATTTACAATTTTGTTCCCACGAATTCGGCGCTACTAAAGCTAGCCGCAGTGAGCAACGCACTTCCTGTTATTTTCACCAAAATAAAATACCCGTTGCCTTTTATCATAGGAAAAGCCATTACCATACAATTGGTGCTTTTGTTTTGAAAACAGGAAGTGAACCTACCCTCGTTGTAGCTAGCTTGAAACTGCCGTTTTGACAGGAAATGACGATCGGCGACGTCACGTTACGTTGCATCTTGGGTAGTTTGAGTACGAGTAGTAACCTCATGATGCATACCCAACATTTAGGAGAATCTAGTATGCATGATTCCGGCTGATTTCGGCTGATTTCGGCTCGGGCAGGAGCCAAATGCATTGTGGGTAAACGCTCTGCATACCGTCTGATCGATGAGTATGCAGTATGGAAGTATGTAGTATGCAGTATGCAGTATGTAGTATGTAGTATGCAGTATGCAGTATGTACTATGCAGTATGTAGTATGCAGTATGTAAGTATGTAGTATGCAGTATGTACTATGTAGTATGTAGTATGCAGTATGTAATATGTAGTATGCAGTATGTAGTATGTAGTATGCAGTATGTAGTATGTAGTATGCAGTATGTAGTATGCAATATGCAGTATGCAGTATGCAGTATGTAGTATGCAGTATGCAGTATGTAGAATGTAGTATGCAGTATGTAATATGTAGTATGCAGTATGTAGTATGTAGTATGCAGTATGCAGTATGCAGTATGTAGTATGCAGTATACAGTATGCAGTATGCAGTATGTAGTATGCAGTATGCAGTATGTAGTATGCAGTATGCAGTATGTAGTATGTAGTATGCAGTATGTAGTATGCAGTATGTATGTAGTATGTAGTATGCAGTATGTAGTATGCAGTATGTAGTATGCAGTATGTATGTAGTATGCAGTATGTAGTATGCAGTATGTAGTATGTAGTATCCAGTATGTAGTATGTAGTATGCAGTATGCAGTATGTATGTAGTATGCAGTATGTAGTATGCAGTATGTAGTATGCAGTATGTAGTATGCAGTATGCAGTATGTAGTATGCAGTATGCAGTATGTAGTATGCAGTATACAGTATGCAGTATGTAGTATGCAGTATGCAGTATGTAGTATGCAGTATGTAGTATGTAGTATGCAGTATGCAGTATGTAGTATGCAGTATGTAGTATGTAGTATGCAGTATGTAGTATGCAGTATGCAGTATGTAGTATGCAGTATGTAGTATGTAGTATGCAGTATGCAGTATGTAGTATGCAGTATGTAGTATGTAGTATGCAGTATGTAGTATGTAGTATGCAGTATGTAGTATGTAGTATGCAGTATGTAGTATGTAGTATGCAGTATGTAGTATGCAGTATGTAGTATGCAGTATGTAGTATGCAGTATGTAGTATGTAGTATGCAGTATGCAGTATGTAGTATGCAGTATGTAGTATGCAGTATGTAGTATGCAGTATGTAGTATGCAGTATGCAGTATGTAGTATGCAGTATGCAGTATGTAGTCTGTAGTATGCAGTATGCAGTATGTAGTATGCAGTATGTAGTATGCAGTATGCAGTATGTAGTATGTAGTATGCAGTATGTAGTATGTAGTATGCAGTATGCAGTATGTAGTATGCAGTATGCAGTATGTAGTATGTAGTATGCAGTATGCAGTATGTAGTATGTAGTATGCAGTATGTAGTATGCAGTATGCAGTATGTAGTATGTAGTATGCAGTATGCAGTATGTAGTATGCAGTATGTAGTATGTAGTATGCAGTATGTAGTATGCAGTATGCAGTATGTTGTATGTAGTATGCAGTATGTAGTATGTAGTATGTAGTATGCAGTATGCAGTATGTAGTATGCAGTATGCAGTATGTAGTATGCAGTATGCAGTATGTAGTATGCAGTATGTAGTATGCAGTATGCAGTATGTAGTATGTAGTATGCAGTATGTAGTAGGCAGTATGTAGTATGTAGTAGGCAGTATGTAGTATGTAGTCTGTAGTATGCAGTATGCAGTATGTAGTATGCAGTATGTAGTATGTAGTATGCAGTATGTAGTAGGCAGTATGTAGTATGTAGTCTGTAGTATGCAGTATGCAGTATGTAGTATGCAGTATGTAGTATGTAGTATGCAGTATGTAGTATGCAGTATGCAGTATGCAGTATGCAGTATGTAGTATGTAGTATGCAGTATGTAGTAGGCAGTATGTAGTATGTAGTCTGTAGTATGCAGTATGCAGTATGTAGTATGTAGTATGTAGTATGCAGTATGCAGTATGTAGTCTGTAGTATGCAGTATGCAGTATGCAGTATGTAGTATGCAGTTTTGAACACAGCCCAGGTTTCCAGCTGAGTGCGTCCCAAAGGTCAGAGGTGCAGCACGGCTTCCTGCTTCCTGGGCTGTATGAGGGGCAGTTAGAAGCACAGAAGACTTTAACCTGTGATGAAACCCCAGCATTCCCTCCTACTGAGAGAACAGTTTCAGTGACAGGCTGCGGCACGTGAAACCTTTCAGCTGCTCGTAGTTTCACATGTGCGTGTTCCTCTCCTCCCCGTTGAATCTAAATACATTTCAACATTACAACCCGGCGCTGACTGGCTGAGCTTCACACCCATTCCCCGCCATCTGTGAGGGAGCTGGACATGCATTTGCTGCCTTTGCCTTTCATCCGGAGTCACTACCTCTGTGTTTTATGGAGTTACCATGCAGAGCTACATCACGCAGCAAATCAGAGCCAACAGCTCCAGGGCTGAACTCTCTCACACACACAATATTCTGACCTATTTTCCAACGCCACAACAGAAACTGGGAGAAGTCAGGAGGAGATAAAAGGGGGAAAGAAAAGAAATGTGCAGTTTTAATCAGGCTCAGCTGCGCTGTCGGCTGCAGGATCGAGTGTCGTCTTTGATTTGCTGGCCCAACAGCGCAGAGGACGGTCCTTTGCTGCCACTCTGGCAGCAGTAATCCACCCCTGACAGACCTTTCATATCGCATGTGGCTTTTTTAAGGAAAGAACACTGAAGCTGAGGTCAAAATAACAGATTAACAACCCTAATTTGTCTTGAGGTTTTAATGGCTGAAATTATGTGCAATCGTCCCCCTTCTTCCATCAATCCAAGTGTCTCGGTGGTCGGTTTGAATTCACATTTATGGACGGCCATGTGCTTTCAATTTCTTCTGTGGACTAATAAAGGCCTTTTTGAGAAAGGAGGCGTTTTGATTGGGCGATTTTCCCTTTTTTTTGGTTGTGAAAACCTCAGGACAGCAGAGTGTGGATGTTTGACAGCTGCAAACGCTGCTCCGGCAGGTTCAGATTTCCCCCAGAGAGTCGGAGGCAGGGCCGATTCTTTAAACTGAGGCAAACAGACGCACACACATGCACGGTCGACCATAACCTGGATTCAATAACCCCGACCGCTCTATTAAGATGAGAGCACCAACGTGCACGCTGTCAGGGAAACTTAATGTGGAGCTACGGTGGCAAAGGAAGGTCAACAAACTTTAATGCGCTCCGTCAGAATGTGGAAACTCTTCCCTCAAGAAGTCGACGGTTTCTGCTTTACATTTTAAATCAGTTGTTTCCGTTGGTTACAGTTTGAGTCTGAACTGTAAATGCTCCTTCATGCTGACGGGAATCAGATCCGTGACTACGCTGGAAGCAGTTTTACAGCTTTCTGCGGATATCACCCGCAGCGATGCCCACGCCTGTTTCTGCTTACACACTTCTGTGAGATCCTTCAGGACAGTGATACTCACTATTTTTTTCACAAGAGCCACATTGGCAGAGCAAAATCAAGGGAAGAGCCACTTTTACCACAACATACTAAAGTCCCCTTTTGCAAACATCCAACAAAAAAAGAAACAACACAGCCAATACATTTTCAATTCAGACCACATGTACCTTAATACTGGGCTGAGCGGAAGCTGGCGTGCATGTCCTCGACTTTCTTCATGTTGTATTTGTAGTTTGTTGTTGTAATCATAGTGAGACATTTAGGATGAGCATGGTTTTTGTGCTGGTTTTTGCCCTTTTTTAATTAAAAACAGATCCATTGTGCCTGCATCTCATGCTGACTAAAGGAGCTAGCGAGCGCTGGCTAAAGGAGCTAGCGTGCTCTGGCTAAAGGAGCTAGCATGCTCTGGCTAAAGGAGCTAGCGAGCGCTGGCTAAAGGAGCTAGCGTGCTCTGCGGTCAAGTGTGACGGTGGTTTAAGCGGGCTGCGTTGCCAGGTTTAACAGAGCCCCCTTTAGCCGGTAACACCATTAAGCCTTAATTAATACTTAATAAAAGTACTTAATACTGTGCGGTATTCGCTGTGTTATTTGAAAAAATGTATTGTTATTGTTACCATATTGTTATAAGCTACTATGCGAGTGCGAGCCGCCAATTAACGCTTGAGGAGCCGCGCAATGAGTATCTCTGCTTTAGGACGTCGTAAACATCTGTTTTGTTTTGCTATCATTCCCGAAGGAAACGAATCGATAAGCGATATTGCTAAGGAAACAAATCGCTAAGAGAATCGACAAGGAAACTAATCGATAAGCGATACTGACAAGGAAACGAATTGCTAAGAGAATCGACAAGGAAACTAATCGATAAGCGATACTGACAAGGAAACGAATCGCTAAGAGAACTGATAAGGAAACAAGCCGATGAGAGAATCGATAAGGAAACGAATCACCAAAAGAATCGATAAGGAAACGAATCGATGAGCGATAATGGAACCGGAATTGCTAAATTCTTAACAGTTCCCATCCCTGGGTGCATCGTTGTGAACGGAACGTAGAACAGAACATCCTCTTTTGGTCGGGCGAACATCAGGACTTCTCTTAGTTTCTTTAGATAATACATGTTGAGTGTGAACATGAAAATAACTCATCGTAATAATGGTTTTTCAGTAGATTTGGATCTGAATACCACATGACTGCTGTAGAAAAGTGCAGGTGTGGAGCTCAGTGAGATGTGTGTTCGACTTTCATATATCTACTAATACCACTGATTGTTATAATTAACGTCATTAACACGGCAAATCTAAACTGCTGGACCTGTTGGTGGCGCAGAGTCCAACAAGATCCTGATCTTTTGGGTAATTTTAAGATGTTGTTGGAACATTTGCACAAGCAGGACGTCATCATTAACTCGTGTTGATTCAAGGCCAATCAGACCTTTCTGAAAGATAAATAACATCCAGCGCTTTCCAGCAACGAAAGATTGGTTTCCTGATGTAATCCAATCAGGGTAGTGATCCATAAACCCTCAGAGACTCGGACAACTTTGAGTTTAATGAGGGGAACTCCTGCTTTTCAAAAGGCCAAAGCAAGTATGAATATGATTAAAGGTGTTTTCCTTTTGTTTGGTTAAAAAAAGCAACATAACGCGTTTCAGTAAGAGGTCTCATCCACATGCCGTCGAGCAAAATGAACCAGCATCTAATAACCCTCCAACATTTATCCAAATTTGTCGACTGACAGTTTACAGCATGTGCAGCCTTCAGTAAACTGTCTGAAATATGCAGAAGAAAAACAAGGAATGCTCCTCATAATGAGCGTCGCAGGTCTGCAACATATCAACCGGAGTTCAAACACAACATGAGCAACCTCAGCCCATTTCTCCTCATCCTTCAGTACAAAGCCTGTGTTTAGGTTGCCTCCCAGTCTACTGTCTGTGCTGCGTTTCTGCTCAGAGCGTGACTCATCCCTTCATCCCTCAGTGGGACCTTCAGAGGGAAACTTCAAAGGAAACCGTGATGCAGCCAAGGCCTCGGCTCTCTGCATCTGCTCGCAGCTTCAGAGGGAATATGTCTTCATTCTGAACATAATAAGCCGTGTCTTTATGGTTTCTGATTCTATCGCGGCATCATTTTAAGCACATGTTCCCCATGAATAAGTCGTATGTTTGGTGGAGGCAAACCGAAAACTGACATGGTTACAGGAGACAGAAACATTCTCAATTATCAATGATTAACATCTCAAAATATAAGGACATATATATATACGACACACTCTATCCTCATTTCTTTCTGTTCCTTCTTCATATCTCAGCATGGTGTGGAACAATTAATATAAATGAAATGATTAAACTGCTTTATGCTACCAGAAATGAATAATCTAGAAGCTCTTTGTGGGTTTTAGACTGGAATTAAGATTTGTTCCCATTTCTTTAGCTGCATCTGTGAAAAACAGCTTCATAGTTTCAACTTTTGTGTACATTTACGTTTAAAACTGCTTTCAGTTACCAAAAGAATCAAATTAATATATGAAATTCAGTTAAAAAAAAAAAACCTTAATCCCAAAATAATGAATGTTATCACGTCTAAAAGTAGGAAAAAAAACAGACAATAATAAGAATTATATGTTATTCAACGTCAAGAAAAAGTAAATAAGATTCAATTTAAAGCTTAAAAAAGGAATAGAAGATATAATCTAATGACTAATTATGGAACAATTAATATAAATGAAATGATTAAACTGTTTTATGCCACCAGAAATGAATAATCTAGAAGCTCTTTGTGGGTTTTAGACTGGAATTAAGATTTGATCGGACCTCAACATTACTGAAGCAGTGTGGGATCATGTTGGCAGAGAACGGAACAAAAGGCAGCCCACATCCAAAGAAGAGCTTTGGGATGTCCTTCAAGAAGCCTGGAGAACTATTCCTGAAGACTCCTTAAAGAAAGGACAGAAAGCTCGTCTGAGAGGGTTCAGGCTGTGCTGGAGGAGAAAGGAGCTCAGAGCAGATATTCACTCTAAAGCTGCTCAGAGCTGAACTAACTCTGGTTCTGCCTCAGATTCTGGGTTTATGTTCATGTTGGAACATGTTTCAGTGAATCTCTGCAGCTGTTACCATGGAAACATCTGCAGATATTCACTTTAAAGCTGCTCAGAACTGAACTAACTCTGATTCTGCCTCAGATTCTGGGTTTATGTTCATGTTGGAACATGTTTCAGTGAATCTCTGCAGCTGTTACCATGGAAACATCTGCAGATATTCACTTTAAAGCTGCTCAGAACTGAACTAACTCTGGTTCTGCCTCAGATTCTGGGTTTATGTTCATGTTGGAACATGTTTCAGTGAATCTCTGCAGCTGTTACCATGGAAACATCTGCAGATATTCACTTTAAAGCTGCTCAGAACTGAACTAACTCTGGTTCTGCCTCAGATTCTGGGTTTATGTTCATGTTGGAACATGTTTCAGTGAATCTCTGCAGCTGTTACCATGGAAACATCTGCAGATATTCACTTTAAAGCTGCTCAGAACTGAACTAACTCTGGTTCTGACTCAGATTCTGGGTTTATGTTCATGTTGCAACACGTTTCAGTGAATCAAAACTCAGATTCTTATAAAAACAACTTTAACTTTTGGCTGTCAAATTAGACCCAAGATGCTAAAGATTATAAACACATCAATAAGCCATTTACAGACTCAAAAATCAACTTAACACACTTAATATTCCTGTTTGAGCATGTTACATGCTTTCAAAGAAAAAACTTTAATGGCATTAAATAGGATGTGATGCTGACCTTTCAGTGAAGGAAGTGAATCCTTTCAACACTTCAGGCGGTTCATCCAAAAAGAAAAAAGTTTCACCTTTCAGATCATTTAATCTGGTCTGCAGCGCAGTCCAAACCCTCCACATTACGTCCCTCCGTCCTTCACTGAACGGGGGGGGGGGGGGGACAGGGTAATTGCAGCAAGCACCTAGAATTATATCGGACCCATAATGCACCTGGCAGAGCTCCCAGAATCCATTACTCTGGAAAAAAAGCAGCTCAAACTGTCTGTGTGGCTTCAGAAACAGAACGCTTGATCATCTAAAAATATGCCTCGGTGCAGCACATTTAAATAATGTATCTGATTATGTGGGGACTTTTAAAATGGCCCCTTTCGTGGTTAGGACCCAAAGTTCCATCGACGTCGGTGGCATCACGAGGGGGAAAAAAGGGGGAAAAAGGGGGCAGGTGACGCTTTTCTTTTATGTTAAAATAAAAGTCTGAAAAACAAGTTAAATGCCACGAGTCAGCTAAAGGAAACAGATCTGAGCCAGTGGTGGATCGTCCCCAAACAAGAGGAAGAGCCTGGAATCTTCACTTCGGCCATGCTTTGCCTGCACAACACTTTGAGTTGAACTCAGTTATTCATAGTTTTCATGGGTGGAATTTGTGTGCAGTTTTCCAGATGTGTTCAGTGCGTTAGAGTCTCGGATACCATATTAGAGAATGTGAAATTAACGTCACGCTGCATTAAGTTTTGAGTAATTGGGTTAATTTGTTTGCCCCGTTTAAAGGCTCCAACCGGCACAAAGTCTGCCTTTCATGTGCAGAGACCCAAAAAACCCCAGGATCGGGTTTTTAAACACATGATGAAAGATTAAGCTCTGAAATCAGGTCTGAATCCATTTCTACTCGATATCAGATGACAAACATCTGTCCACTGGTAGTTAAACAAAAGCCTCGTTAGCAAGTTTCAAGATTATAGCAAAACAGTGACCTCCAACGTCCTCTGAGACGTTGGAAATACTGTGAATGAAATAATTGGCTGAATTACCCTAAATGAGGTCAGATATTACACACATTTGTAACCTTTGAATGAGGGCATCCATTCAATCTCAAAGCAAAGTTTCAGTGGGATCAGAAACAACTTTGTGAATCTGACCAGCCGTTTCCCGTCCGAACCGACAGAAGATAAACTCAGTGGCCGGCCGGAGATGATGTAATATCCCAGATATTCACAAGGATTAAGGTCAGTTCTGGTCTTTCATGGATCCCTCCCTACATCCATCTAACTATCCATCCATCCATCCATCCATCTAACCATCCATCCATCCCTCCATCCATCCATCCATCCATCTAACTATCCATCTATCCATCCATCCATCCAACTATCCATCTATCCATCCATCCATTCATCTAACTATCCATCTATCCATCCATCCATCCATCCATTCATCCATCCATCTAACTATCCATCTATCCATCCATTCATCTAACCATCCATCCATCCATCCATCCATCCATCCATCCATCTAACTATCCATCTATCCATCCATCCATCCATCCATCCATCCATCCATCCATCCATCTAACTATCCATCTATCCATCCATCCATCCATCCATCCATCCATCCATCTAACTATCCATCTATCCATCCATCCATCCATCCATCCATCCATCCATCCATCCAACTATCCATCCATCCATCCATCCATCCATTCATCCATCCATCTAACTATCCATCTATCCATCCATTCATCTAACCATCCATCCATCCATCCATCCATCCATCCATCCATCCATCTAACTATCCATCTATCCATCCATCTAACTATCCATCTATCCATCCATCCATCTAACTATCCATCTATCCATCCATCCATCCATCCATCCATCCATCCAACTATCCATCCATCCATCCATCCATCCATTCATCCATCCATCTAACTATCCATCTATCCATCCATTCATCTAACCATCCATCCATCCATCCATCCATCCATCTAACTATCCATCTATCCATCCATCCATCCATCCATCCATCCATCCATCCAACTATCCATCCATCCATCCATTCATCTAACCATCCATCCATCCATCCATCCATCCATCTAACTATCCATCTATCCATCCATCCATCCATCCATCCAACTATCCATCCATCCCTCCATCCAACCATTCATCTAACTATCCATCCATCCATCCACCCATCCATCCAACCATCCATCCATCTAACTATCCATCCATCCATCCATCCATTTATCTAACTATCCATCCATCCATTCATCCATCCATCTAACTATCCATCCATCCCTCCATCCATTCATCTAACTATCCATCCATCCCTCCATCCATTTATCTAACTATCCATCCATCCATCCATTCATCCATCCATCTAACTATCCATCCATCCCTCCATCCATTCATCTAACTATCCATCTATCCATCCATCCCTCCATCCACCCATCTAACTATCCATCCATCCCTCCAACCATCCATCCATCCATCCATCCATCTAACTATCCATCCATCCATCCATCTAACTATCCATCCATCCATCCATCCATCTAACTATCCATCCATCATCCCTCTCTCCATCCATCTAACTATCCATCCATCCATCCATCTACCTATCCACCCATCCATCCATCCATCCATCCATCCATCCATCCATCCATCCATCCATCCATCCATCCAACTATCCGTCCATCCATCCATCTACCTATCCATCCATCCATCCATCCCTCCATCTAACTATCCATCCATCCATCCATCCATCCATCCATCGAACTATCCATCCATCCATCCATCCATCCATTCTCTCTGTAAGCTCCATTTCTGCCGTCTTTTCCCACCTTCATCTGTCTAACAAATGGGCCAATTTTGACAAACTATTTATCCAAACTGAACCAAAAATAACCGAGCAACAGATAACAAAAGAGCGTAGCTGGTGAGATTAAACACAGCTGTCCCAACATGCAGCCCTGAGCTGGAAGACAGCACTGAGAACCTGCCAGAACAAACAAATCAGTCAGTTTCAGTTGGTCCGATCAGCTGACAGCCAAAGGAGAGACCTTTGGATGCTTTGGATTAAAACACGGGTGCACAGACACACCTCCTGTGGATACTGGTCAGAAACCTGCATCTAATCTTAGATGCTCAGTGAAAAGCATCCAACTCCCTTTGCTCTGTTGCCACGGCATCTTCTCAAACACTTCAGTAGTGATTAACAGCACGCAGAGGCAGGTTAGCATTAGCCTCTTTTACAACAAGAACTCAGCATCCCGCAGAGGTCCTTACCTGCTCAAACTCTCTGAGGCTGTGCATCTGTACCGGCGGGCCTTGGTCTGTTTCATCACATGAGAAATCTGCACAGACAGAAAAAACAAGGATGGAAACAGATCAAATCATTTCACAGGAATCGTTCACAGCTTCCCATGACTGTGGGAGAAGGATTTCTTATTGTGCGTTTCCACTGCTGGTTCCAAACAGGTCCTTTTACTGTGTCCTGTTAAAAAGTCAGAGTTTCTGAGGTTACTGATGTTTATGCATCGGAGCAGCATCAGCAGGATGGACTCCAGCACAACAGCTTAAAGCATTGGTCACCAAACTTATTACTCTGGCTCACCAGAGAAGGTGTAGTCGCACATGTTTAAACCATAACAACGTCCCATATTTGTAAAATGTGAGATGGTAACACATCCCAAACATTGAGCCCTCTGATATCCCCTCCTTCTGTTAGGCGTTTGTAGCCTCAAGAACACAAGAGAGAGATGTGGAAAGTGGACGTTATCACATAGGAAGGTTGAAGAGCTAAAGAATCAAAGTAACTTAAAATATCCACCCATCCGTCCACCTATCCGTCCACCCATCCGTCCACCCATCCGTCCACCCATCCATCCACCCATCCATCCAACCATCCATCCAACCATCCATCCGTCCATCCATCCATCCACCCATCCATCCAACCATCTGTCCATCCGTCAACCCAACCATCCATTCACCGAACCATCCATCCATCGATCGATCCAACCATCCATCGATCCATCCAACCATCCATCCAACCATCCATCCGTCCATCTATCCATCCGTCAACCCAACCATCCATTCACCGAACCATCCATCCATCGATCGATCCAACCATCCATCCATCCATCCATCCATCCGTCCATCTATCCATCCGTCAACCCAACCATCCATTCACCCATCCATCCATCCACCCACCCATCCATCCAACCATCTGTCCATCCGTCAACCCAACCATCCATTCACCGAACCATCCATCCATCGACCGATCCAACCATCCATCCATCCATCCATCCATCCGTCCATCTATCCATCCGTCAACCCAACCATCCATTCACCGAACCATCCATCCATCGATCGATCCAACCATCCATCCATCCATCCATCCATCCATCCGTCCATCTATCCATCCGTCAACCCAACCATCCATTCACCCATCCATCCATTCACCCATCCATCCATCCACCCACCCATCCATCCAACCATCTGTCCATCCGTCAACCCAACCATCCATTCACCGAACCATCCATCCATCGATCGATCCAACCATCCATCCATCCATCCAACCATCCATCCATCCATCCATCCATCCAACCATCCATCCAACCATCCATCCAACCATCCATCCATCCATCCATCCACCCATCCATCCATCCACCCATCCATCCAACCATCTGTCCATCCGTCAACCCAACCATCCATTCACCGAACCATCCATCCATCCATTCATCCATCCATCCATCCATTCATCCATCCAACCATCCATCCATCCATCCAACCATCCAACCATCCATCCATTCATCCATCGATCCATCCACCCACCCATCGATCCAACCATCCAACCATCCATCCAACCATCCAACCATTCATCGATCCAACCATCCAACCATTCATCCAACCATCCATCCAACCAACCATCCATTCATCCAACCATCCAACCATCCATCCCAGGGAAACCCAGCCCCCCTCTCCAGCTCCCCCTGGGGGATCCTGAGGTGTTCCCAGGTCAGATGGGATATAATCCCTCCAGAGAGTTCTGGTTCTGACCCGGGGCCTCCTCGTCAGCTGACTCCTTTCTATGTGGAGGAGCTGCGGTTCAACTCCAAGCTCCTCCCCCCGGATGGTGGAGCCCTTCCCCCTATCTCTCAGGCTGAGCCCCACCCCCATCTGAAGGAAACTCATTTCAGCCGCTCGTACCCACGACCTCCTTCTTTGGGTCTCTACCCAGATCTGAGCCCACAGGTGAGGGTTGGAGCAAAGATGGAGCAGCAACCTGAAAGCTTCTTTGATGCCTCGGAACTGTGGAATTTCTATGAATTTGAGATCTTGAGGACTTTTTCTTTCTTTATAGCGAAGACAAAGTAATTTACAGTTTGCCGTAAACATTTTTTTTCTTCTCGATTCTGTTAATGCAAATAAAAACAATTTCTGTGAAAACTGTGTTAAAACATCCTCCTGAAGGCTGACTGCAGCACATGTACTTTCAGCTAATTCGTTCCAGGCTTTCTGAGAATCATCAGTCCAACAGTGTGAGACTCTAATCTAAACACTTTGGAGCTTTGTGAGAAACATCCGAGTTGTTCCGACCCCCCGTCTCATTATAAACTTATTAAACTTGGATGTATATGAGCGGTGTGTACATGTACACATACATCCATCGAGCTGACATGGTTTATTGTTGCCCAGCTGAAACGCATCCAGACTTCTCCAAAGCCAAACTTGTCCTCACTAACAGGCCAGAAGCATTCCCAGAAAACTCCACACTGGAGGGATTCACACTATAAATTGAGTTTTACTCCTTTAAAAGCCGAGCCAATCGGTTTGTGGGTGAGTGGGGGGAGGAGGTGGAAGACGGGATCCCGTGGGGTGCAATCAGGATGGGTTTGGCAGAGTTTCTGTCTCTGACAGCTCTTTAAACATTATTAAAAAGCTGCTTTGTAATGTAAAAATGGATGCTGGACCGAGTCTGCTCGATGTTACACAACTCCGATACGACCACCAGCGCGAGAACGCAAGCATCCGTGTTTTACTTTCATGTGCTCTGCAAAGGGCCGTCAATGAAATGATAATTCATTCCATTTCCACCAGACCCAGATGTGCACGAGAAGCCTGGATGGATGGTTTAACTTTTAAAGAAGCATATTGATTTCATTTCTCCCCGTGAGTGTTGATGAATAGATGTTGGAGATCAGTTCATAAATGTAAATCTCCATTATGAGGATGATGTTAGAGCCTGATTAAGTTTTCTTTGAGTTCCTTTTCAACAGATTTTCCTTCAGCCAATAAATAACAGACGAATGCTTTTATTTTAACAAACTGATTTTTAAATTTAGAAGCAGGCAGAGTTGTGACCTTATGGAAAATAAAGAAAAATAAACACGAAGCCAAGATATTTCATGTTTAGTCTCATCAGCTCAGGTCCAGTGTTGGAATACCTCCGATGTTCGGAGCAATTTAGGGTCTCTGAGGAGCAAAGATGCTCAGAGGATCTCCAGTTTGTCCTCAAATTCAAAATCATTGGGCCTCATGCAAGAACATTTTCGTATTTTTATTCTAAATTTCTCTTACTTTTCTCGTACGAACACGCCACGTCATATTCAACAAACGCTCTTAACTTCGTTAAACAGTGTGTAAACGACCTGCGTAAATGATGAATCCCACCCATGCGTATTTAAGTGCACGAGGATAGTAGATCTGCATACTCCACGCCCTAAATAATACCATATAAGGCTGTGCTTCCTTTCTCCTGTGCCAGGAAGTGTTGAGTCATGAGTCATGAGAATGGCATCAAGGCGCAAAAAGAACAACTTTAGGGTCTCTGAGATTGAAGTTCTGCTTTCAGAGATCCAGAAAGAACAACTTTAGGGGCTCTGAGATTGAAGTTCTGCTTTCAGAGATCCAGAAAGAACAACTTTAGGGGCTCTGAGATTGAAGTTCTGCTTTCAGAGATCCAAAAAGAACAACTTTAGGGTCTCTGAGATTGAAGTTCTGCTTTCAGAGATCCAGAAAGAACAACTTTAGGGGCTCTGAGATTGAAGTTCTGCTTTCAGAGATCCAGAAAGAACAACTTTAGGGGCTCTGAGATTGAAGTTCTGCTTTCAGAGATCCAGAAAGAACAACTTTAGGGGCTCTGAGATTGAAGTTCTGCTTTCAGAGATCCAAAAAGAACAACTTTAGGGTCTCTGAGATTGAAGTTCTGCTTTCAGAGATCCAGAAAGAACAACTTTAGGGGCTCTGAGACTGAAGTTCTGCTTTCAGAGATCCAGAAAGAACAACTTTAGGGGCTCTGAGATTGAAGTTCTGCTTTCAGAGATCCAAAAAGAACAACTTTAGGGTCTCTGAGATTGAAGTTCTGCTTTCAGAGATCCAGAAAGAACAACTTTAGGGGCTCTGAGACTGAAGTTCTGCTTTCAGAGATCCAGAAAGAACAACTTTAGGGGCTCTGAGACTGAAGTTCTGCTTTCAGAGATCCAAAAAGAACAACTTTAGGGGCTCTGAATCTGAAGTTCTGCTTTCAGAGATCCAGAAAGAACAACTTTAGGGGCTCTGAGACTGAAGTTCTGCTTTCAGAGATCCAGAAAGAACAACTTTAGGGGCTCTGAGACTGAAGTTCTGCTTTCAGAGATCCAGAAAGAACAACTTTAGGGGCTCTGAGACTGAAGTTCTGCTTTCAGAGATCCAGAAAGAACAACTTTAGGGGCTCTGAGACTGAAGTTCTGCTTTCAGAGATCCAGAAAGAACAACTTTAGGGGCTCTGAGACTGAAGTTCTGCTTTCAGAGATCCAGAAAGGAAAATCTGTCATTTTTAGCAGTGTCAGTAGTGGAATTACGGGACCTGCTAAAGCAAGTATGTGAAAAAAAATGTCAAGAAATGTCAAGAAATGTGAAGTTATTACGAGTGCTGTTAATTCCATGTCACCTGTAGTTCGTAATGTGACCGAAATTAAGAAGAAATGGTTTGATATGTAAGAAACGTCTCGGCGTGGCCAGGCGCTCGAACTAAAGCCGTGCAATCAGTTGTTGCCTCATCATGATGGCTCTTTGATGGGGGGGTCCATGAGGGGGGTCTTCTGGCACCTTCTGGTCTGCCCGGGCTGGTTCAGGTGGAGACCCTCGTTCATGGCAATATTGTACAAATCTGACATGCCTTCTCTGGGCTATAGTGCCGTTTGCCCCCCGCTGTATGGAGACACACCCACCTGGCGGTGTATGGGAATCTGATGTACCATGGGTGATAAACTGATGAGAGCTATTGATGACCAAGGGGAGCGCACGGCTCACAGAGGACTGGGACACCCCCGATCTGTCTCCAATCTCCCTCTGAAAGGTTCCAGTGGCCAAAAATCCAAGGGTGGTGAGGACCTGGACGTGTGGTGGAACTGGGTTTGATCGGCGTGTTTCTCTCTGGAGTTTTGGCTCCAGCAAGCTGCATATTTAGTCCTTGGGAATCTAAATCAGGCTGTCAGCCATTCGTCTGTCTACACGGTCTCGGAACACACGCTCTCTTCCAAGAGTCTAAGGCATCCAAAAGTAGCAAGTCAGCCGCTGATTACACTTCCCATTGACCTTTTTATACACAGTAAGATTAACCTTCAATTAGTGCATAATTTAAGTCAAACAGAATAATGTCAGCATAATTATGGGGTATAATGGGTATAACATCTGACTTTACAGATGGAGCCTCTGTCATTAATTAAATCACCAAACTACGCATGTTTGAAACACATTAAATTACAAACAGAAACATCATGAAATTCCAGCTTTCATTGAAAGATAGAAATCAGTGCTGCTTCATTTAGAGATCCAATGATTTCAAATTGATTTCTAAGACAACATCTGAATATTCTAAGGGAGGTTTATGCAATATGTTACCTTTTACTGAGTTTGTTTGACCATCTGTGGAAGTACAGCACAGCTTAAACTAACCGAAACCTTTCCCTCTTTATACTAAAAGTAATACTGTAAGAAAAAGTAACAATTTAGAAGGAAAAGATGGTGGGAATTCTGTAAAAGAAACCCATAAAACCCCAGCTGTACTCGCCTCTGGTTGTTTCCAAAGCTGTAAAAATATCCAAGTTGTGAAAAATGTCTGCGTCACTTTATAAATTCTCCCTGAAACTGGACGTGGAAAAGCCGGGCTGAGAGGAACACACCTATAAACACAGAGTCATTCATAGCTGCAGCACAGCGAGGGCATGGGAACTGTGATCAGGTGTTTGTGGGGTCACATGGCCCTGAAAGGATCAGATTATTGGCTAAATTACTATAAGAATGAGCTGAGCAAGGGTAATTCTCCTTGGATATATGGCGGTGAATGAATGGGATCAGAGGCACAAAGCGCGTCATACCCCGGTATGATAGGTGGCGCTGTACCCATTCCAGCTGTTGCTAATAGAGCCACTTCCTGTTGACCTCTTCACCACCAACAACAACAACAAACTCAGGCATTGGAGAAAGATGGAGAACGCAGAGCCAGATGAAGCTACGTCCCTCTACATTTGCTCTGTGATGAGCTGCTTGTTGCACAAACTCGATGCCCAACGGAGCATTCTCCATCGCGTTGTTTGTTTCTTTCTGACGGCGACAACAACAGGAATATCGTCTCCTTTGACTTCCGGGTCACGACCCCGGGAAAACATCTGGAGCATGCGCAGAACGCAAAGTCTGATTCACCACGTGCTTCAGCGTCTACAAGCAGGTTTAGAGTGACTTTCAACCCAGTTATCTCGGGGTCTGAATCCCATCCGATCCAGTTCTTAGTCAGATTAAGGTGTCTACATGCACTTAATAACTCAGTCTGATTGTAATTTAGCCAATAATCCGATCCTTTCAGTGCCATGTGACCCCACTGAGTGACTTTCAGTCCAGTTATCTCGGGGTCTTAATCCTGATTTATGGTCGTCAGGGAAAGGCTACGGAGGCCCTCCCGGAGACGCTCTCCGTCGCTTGCGTGCGTCGGCCAACATTCCTATCTATCTATCCGTCGAGGAGGCGGAGACTCGCGGAGACCACAAGGGTTGTGATTGGTCGGCTAACAACATAATTTCCGGAATCTCTTTCCCGGTTTAGCTCCTCTCAGAACAACAATACCGCCATTTCTGAAAGAGTCTACTGTGTGCCGGTCAACATTTGGTCAAAATTATTTGCATTTCAATATCAACAAGCTCCAACTCCAACAACAGTCTTTCTCTCTCGGTCGCCATCGTTCGCTGTGAGGAGTGGAAAGGAGCCGGAAGGTGAACCATCAATCAACCACTTTCACCATAGACGTAAGAGATTGGGTCGTCTAACGTAGCGCCGCCTACTGATCGGGAGGGGAACTGCCTTGCGTATCCGACAGCCCGACGGAGAACTTCGAAAGGACGGAGAGCCTCTGCGTGACCACGGAGTCCGATTGAAGGATAGCTACGGAGTAGCATACCGAGGCCTTTAATCCGACTGCGAGTAACCCGATCCAATCCAATTCTTAGTCAGATTAAGGTGTCCACATGAACTTAATAACTCAGTCTAATTGTAATTTAGCCCTTAATCCGATCCGGTCCAATTTATAGTCAGAGTAAGGGGTAAACTAGCCTGGGAATTCCCATGCTGCTTTGCGCGCAATTTCATTCACACTGCAAAGGCAGCCTGGAAACCACCGCCCTTATTTTGGCCTGAGTTAGGGAACCAATCACAGAACGGGGGGGGGCAGCAAGACGATGACGACGTCTAAGCGCGACACCGAAGCTTGTAGAGTGTTAATCCAACATGGCAGCGGACACAACGTTACCGTTCGATGCAGCCTTAGAAAGTGTTTTAAGTAGCTTAGAACGCAAGTTTACTTTTAAAAAAGAGCAACGTTTGGCGTTGAAAGATTTCTTCCTCGTCGAATTTCTGTCGCTCTACATACATCATCTGGTATAAGTGATACAATTGGCTATGAATCGCGTGCAAAGCAGCATGGGAAGAACCAGACGCCATTTGATAGACATTCGTAGCGCCCAATAAACGGCTCTAGGCATTCGTAAACCACGCCTCAAATACGGGAAAATGCACACCTAGTTCCCAGACCACCATCTCATCCAGATATGGACGCGTCAGCCAGGCTAGGCGTAAACATGAATTTAATAACTCAGTTTTAATGTAATTTAGCCCTTAATCCGATCCAGTCAAATTCTTAGTCAGATTAAGGTATATACATGAACTTAATAACTCAATCTTATTGTAATTTAGCCAATAATCTGATCCTTTCAGTGCCATGTAACCCCACTGACTGCAGGAGACACACATTCAAGACGATTCAGGAGGCACTTACCCATCATAGGTCCGACGCTCTTCGGCCGGGCCCGTTTATCTGCACCACAGTGCCTGAAAACAGAGAGACAGCCATCAGCCAAACTCCCTCAGACTGAACTCTGCCCCATGCGTCCATGCACTGACCCTCATCCTGCAGCCACCAGCTGTATGACAGTAAACTGTTTTTACACCTATTCCTGCTGCAGAACCCGTCTGTGAGAGGAGAAATCCCCACAGCGCAGAGGGCCAAAAATATCCAGGAAGAGCCGAGCTGCCGCTGACATGTCAGGCTGCCGCTGACATGTCAGGCTGCCGCTGACATGTCAGGCTGCCGCTGACATGTCAGGCTGCAGCTCGCTCACATGCTGGTGGTGGAAACTGAGTCAGCGCATGCTTCCAGTCACACAGCCATCACTCACCAGCAGAGACACAGTAAACACAGGGGCAAGAATTCAGGAGATCCTTCCAGTGAAGGGACTTTACACACAAATGGACCTCTCAGCAGCTTAATGGGAGCATTTTACCACTCATGATCTGGTTCAAGAGTTTAGAAACGAAGGTTTTTCTCAGCTGAAATCAGAATAAAAACCTTTTTTTAACATTTCAGGAGCTAAAAGAATCATCTGCTCCTCAGCAGGTTTTAAAATGAACAAAATCTAACAACAACATGACGTATAACACACTGAGTCTTTATTCATAGAACAAAACACAGAAGCAGGGAATGAAAAACTAAGTGAACCCTCGCTGCTTCCACAGGAATTCAGAGGGTAAGTAGCAGAAATTAGAGAAAGACTGAACAGGTATGTGTTGTGTGGAAGGGCTGCAGGAGAAAGCATCTTCTCTAAAAAGAACATGGCCGGTATTTTTGAATTATATAGAAGACATGACTAGATAAATGTGATATATGTGATACTCCTGTACCGATTTGATTTGCTCAGAGATCAAGGTTTGATATATGGTATAATGTAGGCACTTTGTTTGTCTTTTTTTTGTCATTGTTGTTTGTTTGCTCTGTAGTTTGGATTGTGAGTTAATGTTCATATGATATATTCAAAAGGGAAAGAAAACTGTTGTACATCTATAATTTTCTTGATTTCACTGATTTGTATGTTTATCTGTCTGCCAAAAAGATTAATACAAAATAAATAAAAAAAGAACATGACAGCACAGCTTAGGTTAGCAAAGCTGCATCTGAACAAACCACCAGACTTCTGGAACAATGTCCTTTGGACAGAGCAGACCAAAGTGGAGATGTTTGCTCATAATGCACAGCAGCACGTTTGGAGGAAACCAAACACAGCATATCAGCACAAACACCTCACACCAACTGTCAAGCACGGTGGTGGAGGGCTGATGATCTGGGCTGGTTCTGCAGCCACAGGACCTGGGCACCTTCAACATCATCAACAGGACAAAGATCCCAAACACAGCAGCAGATCTGTACATGATGCCAGTTTAACTGGAAATAAACAGAGTCCTACATTTATGAAGACATTAGTTTGTATCACTGTAACTGATGTAAATGTCACTTAAATCTGATGCTGGTGCCTGAATAATTAAAATATTTTCCCAGTTTTGTTCCGGGACTTTTTAAAGGTGCATTCACAAATTAATTAATGTCATTTAGTCTGACATATTCCAAACTGAACTTTCCAATTTGAAACCAGATCAACACCCAAATCTGAGAATATTTCTCGTAATTCTTGACATTCTTCATACTTTTTGGTATTCTCACATCCAGAACAAAGAAAAGAAAAGATATTGTCAGCTACCGTTATCTCTACATTCTCACAAGTTTATCAGGGGTTCACTTAGTTTCTCACTCACTGCTGCTACCAGCTGCTGGATCAGGGGTTCACTTAGTTTCTCACTCACTGCTGCTACCAGCTGCTGGATCAGGGGTTCACTTAGTTTCTCACTCACTGCTGCTACCGGCTGCTGGATCAGGGGTTCACTTAGTTTCTCACTCACTGCTGCTACCGGCTGCTGGATCAGGGGTTCACTTAGTTTCTCACTGCTGCTACCAGCTGCTGGATCAGGGGTTCACTTAGTTTCTCACTCACTGCTGCTACCAGCTGCTGGATCAGGGGTTCACTTAGTTTCTCACTCACTGCTGCTACCAGCTGCTGGATCAGGGGTTCACTTAGTTTCTCACTCACTGCTGCTACCAGCTGCTGGATCAGGGGTTCACTTAGTTTCTCACACACTGCTGCTACCAGCTGCTGGATCAGGGGTTCACTTAGTTTCTCACTCACTGCTGCTACCAGCTGCTGGATCAGGGGTTCACTTAGTTTCTCACTCACTGCTGCTACCAGCTGCTGGATCAGGGGTTCACTTAGTTTCTCACACACTGCTGCTACCAGCTGCTGGATCAGGGGTTCACTTTCTTTTTCACTTGACTGTATGAGATTCACTTCTCTGAGTGAGACAAAGTCGATATAAAAAAAAGGAGGATTTCTTCAGGATCAGAGGAACACGGCATGGATTTCCTCTTCATCCTCTTAGACTTAATCTCTAATTGATGATTCAGGACAGACTAAGTCGGTTTAAACTCTTCATTTATCAACTAAAGTCAAGATCAAGCCGATAATGGAGCTTAGCATCCGTGTGAGAATGTAAAGAGCCGCGTCTCTGGGGTGTCTCTGGATAACACGGATATGTGTTGGAGATGTGACTGGAGGCGGCCGGCTGCAGCAGAACAGAGCAAAGTGACAGAAGAGGCCACACTTCTTCCCTCATGTGTTGGTGCTCATCATTAAAAGGTGCAAAACACACCAAATCTGGTCCGAACACACAGGACCGAGCTCTCATCTGTTCAGCCCTACCATCCAGATCAGGTCAGGTGGTAAAATTGGACAAAAGTTGATATTTCTGCAGCTCTGAAGGTCATCCTGAAATAATGTGAGCATATTCGATCATTAATCATTTAGGTTTCCGATGAAGGTCTAAAACACACCAGCTGTAGGTTAATGCTTCTTAATTAAAGAGTTTTTCTTGGTTTTGTAAAATGGATCATTTCCAGTTTTTGAATAATAAGCAGGACTAAAGCTCGCTGATGAGCTGCAGACATCTCAGTAGAAGTCTGTTAAGGAACCTAAAACCTGGTCCTGGTCCCACCACCTCTCAGTTAGGAGTACCAAGAACAATTTTTAGTCCGACACTGAAAAGGAACCCGTTAAATAAAATGTGCAATTAATAACGAGGAAAAGCAAAATCAGGAACATCCTGTCAGAAAAACTGCTCCATGCATCTGTTCCTTCAGAACGGAGCACTTTGCTCCCAGACTGCAGGTTTACTTGAGTTGTATTACCCTCCTGCTGCCTGTAGGGGCAGTAGTTTAAAGGTCATTTGGATTGGAGAACCTTACAAGTCCAACAAATCTCCAGAAACTGGACAGTTCTGGACCATTCTCCTCCCCCGGTGTATAAAACTCTGCTGTTTTCTTGGACACAAAAGCATCTCAAACACACAGATTGTAAGAAAGCAGCCAATGACATCATCAGTCTGTGACCCGTCTATTTGAGGCCCCCCCGTTTCGCTTCCAGACGTCGCCATGTTGGTCTTCTCAGCTGCCAAACATGACCATTTTGGGACAGCTGAACACCAATCCTTAAAATCTGATGCTTTTTTGAGGCCCAATCGCAAAACAATTGGAATGCTGTGTAAGAATACAGATAAAAACAGGATGAAATGATTTAAAAATGACTGCAAATCAAATTTTTTGTCTGGAAAATGGGAGAAAATAACCACTTCATAAATATCCTCTGTGCCAGAATGCGAGTAGGAATGGAAACAAGAGGTAAGAAATCTACCTTCCCAGTGTTATTTGGACTTAAAATGAAAATAGTGCATTTTTTAAACAGATCGGATGAAGTTAGGGTGATAAAAAGACAAAACATCTCGAGTTCAGCCAGTCTGCAGGAGGAATAAAAGTCCAGAGACGTGTACGAATCGCTTTTTAAAGGAGTCGTCGACCCGCTGACGGGCTGGAACAGGTTAAATGTCGGCGGTGAGCACAGATAATTCAGCTGTTTGCTTTGAAACGAGCGAATCAAAGCCAGCCAATAGCTGCTCAACATGAGGGGACACCACTCTCTGCATTATGTAACTGCAACACAAAGCTTCTCTTTTCTTAAAAGCAAAGGCAAACCTTTCACTTTGCCTGCCTTCAGAGCAAAGAAAAGGCTTTTCTGAACGTACACCCACAGAAATGACTCATCCCAGGAGAAGCCTTACCTTCCTCTGTAAAGATATCCACTCATTTTCCAGCCGAATCACAGAAAAAGCCCCCCAGACTCCAGCAGAGCCGTGAGGTGAGCAGGACTCCTCACTCTCACAGCATTTCACCTCATGTGTTTATCTCCCAAACTGTCAGCAGAGCTCAGAAAAAAGAAAAAAAAAGTGTCCCTACGAGCAGCAAACCGGTAGTTTGTGACTCCTCAGAGCCAAAGCAGAGTGACCACAGCGAGGCCGCGAGGCCACGAGGCTCCCAGAGCAGCGAGCGAGCACCCAGGCAGCGCTGCGACGTGGCAGCCGGAGCAGCAGGGAGGAGGTAAACACCGCCGGGGAGCAAAGGTGCAGCCTGCTTCTGCATGAAAGAGCGATCTGTTCCAGCACGCCGCTCCACCGGCCGTGCACGTCTGTGTCAGCATGTGCACGGACCGCACTAACGTCTTCCCACCGCCGCTTGCAAAATACCTAACATGTCAATTAGGTATTTGCCTGTGCTACCTTTAGGAGGCAGGGTGTGTGCACGTTCATGCACGCTCTCATGGCCTCACAGGTGTGTGCACGTTCATGCACGCTCTCATAGAATAGAAATTAAATTTTTATTAATTTATTAATTAATTTTATTTATTTATTCATCCCCCAATGGGGGAAATTCAAATTAGTCAAGTAGCTCCAAAAAAATTATTAATATTTACAATGATTGTATATTAACAACAATAATAATACCAATTTTAATAAAAATATACTACTACTAACTAATAATAATAAATGTAATAATAATAAATTATTAAATAAAATAATTTAAAAAATAATAAAAAATAATAAAAATAAATAAAATAAAATAAAATCAATGTGAGAAGAACTGTTAAAAAGCCTTCTGGCTGTGGGAACAAAGGACCTCCTGAACCTCTCTGTGCTGCCAGGATGTTGTGGAGAGGATGTTTATTATTCTCCAAAACAGAATCTAACTTCCTCCTCATCCGTTGCTCCACCACAGCACTGAGAGGCTCCAGCCTTCTGCCTACAACAGAACCTGAACCCTTTTTCACCAGTTTGTCCAGGCTGTTTCTGTCTTTAGTGCAACTCCCCCAGCAGACAGCAATATAAAAACAGCATACAATTCATGCACCTCCTCCTGGCCTCACAGGTGTGTGCACGCTCTCGTGCACGCTCTCATGCACCTCCTCCTGGCCTCACAGGTGTGTGCGGGCATGTTGGAGCAGGTAAAACCAGGTATGACTCCAGCTAATCTCCTGCAACACAGAACACACTGAGCTGGTTTCCATGTTTTCTCCTACAGATCAGCAAACCGCCCCCCCACACACACTAAGATAACAAATACCAGCAGCTTTCATATCCCAGCGAGCGGGAAGCCGAACACAAAGCGAGTCTATGAGCTTAAAAAAAGAACGCGGCCGAGCCGAGCGGACTGAGGCCGACGGCAGCGCGTCGGGGCAGGAGGAGGCGTTCAGGATCAAAGACAGACGTGGAAATTCCTCCTCGGACGTGGTCTGCACATCCAAACTCTGCTCTACAGTTCCAGTGTTACAGAATCACTGAATAACAGAAAAACAGAAAAACAGAATAACTGAAAAACTGAAAAACTGGATAACTGGATAACTGAATAACTGCCCCCCCTGACTGCAGCACCGAGGTGATTTATGACCCCCCACCCCTTCATTTCGCTGCTTCTGGCTGTTGTCTTTGCACATTCACGGCCTTCTCTCACCAGCTTTCCAGCCAGGAATGATGAGTCTTCGTCACGCATCGGCGTCACGTGTGAAAGTGCAGAGCGATGCCCCTCTGTTATCAGTAGGGGGGGGGTAACAAAGGCTGAACAGGCTCTGTGAGTAAGCAGACATCATCAGAACACCCCCCCCCCCCCATACACTGCCAAAAATAGGGGTCTTCAAACAAGACAAAAATCACTAAAACTAAGGGAAAAGGTACTCAAAACAAGTGAAAAAATCTGTCCATGCAGCAAGATAATTTGACTTGGCAAGATTTCTTAAATTAAGATTGTAGAAGTCTTGTTTCTAGATTTAACAAAGGCAGTTTTGTGAACAAACATTTGTCATATGCTTAAAATCCAAGGAATAAAGTGTGTTTTCAGATATTTTCTGTGTGACTCTTGAATCAAGCATGTTGAGTTTGTTATTGAATCTTAAAACAAGATTTATTTTGATGAGACTTTGGAGGAGAAACGTAATACATCTTATTTTAAGTGTTAATTGTCTCATTTTATGATTCCCTGCCTGTTTGAGACAAAAAAAGTAAAGTTTTGCTTGATATGAGATTATACTGTTAAGTTGAAGACTTAAAATAAGAAATTAATTCTTAAAACAAGAAAAAAATATCTAGCACTTCTAAATGTAAGGTTTTTTTTCTTGGTAAGAACCAAATAATTTGCAGTGTAGCAGTCGTGGGTTAACAAAAACGTCTTTTTGCACCAATAAGCCACCGATATTTAATTTCAGGAGTCCCAACACCCCCCCTGGATTAGCACCACAGAGCTTGATACAGAGCTGAGCCACCTCCCAACTACCCCCCCAACCAGAACTGTGTGTTTCTGGAGCTGAACACCTGCAGCACGGGGAGGGTTTGGAAAGTACATTCCTGATTCAGGACTTTGTGCTCCGTCTGCAGGCTACAAATAGATGTTCTGTTGGTGAAATTCGAGGAATCTCCGTCTCCTTTTTTTCTCAGGCAGAGGGGAGAGACGTCCTCACATACCTGCCTCACATTCCACCCGTGCAGCTGCTTCAGAGACTGAAGGCTGCCGAGCCGACATGTTATGCAATCAGCTAAAACAACAACATCTTCATCCAAAAACAAACAACAAAAACAAACAGATGAACAATGTCGTCAGGACTAGTTTTTTCCAGCTGCGTCTCCTGGCCAAAGTTAAAATGTTTTTAAGTCGTCATGACCTTGAGAAATAAGTTCAAGGTCAGACTGTTTTAATGCTCTTTATGTGGGCGTCTCCCAGTCTTCTCTGTCGCCTTCAGCTGGTGCAAAACGCTGCTGCCCGTCTTTTAACCAACACCAACAGACGTGTGCGCATCACTCCTGTTCTTAAAGGTAGGGTAGGAGATCCTGGATTTTGAGTCCAGCGAAGCTGCATTTTGAAAATACACAGGTCAAAAGTCCCAACCCTTTTCTTCACTTTCCCCCCGAAGCCACGCCTCTAGAGTACATGAACGCGCACGAGCACGAAGGTGCACGAGTGCTGTTCTGACAGCAAGCATCGATCGTTGCCGTATTTAGTATTTAGTTTATGCTAACTATACGTTTAATAATGCTAGGCTAGCCAAGCTGGCTCTAGTTTAGCTTCCTGCCAAGCTTCTGGACACGTAATTCGTTCACGGAGCAGGGTACGCGCACAGGGGGAAGGAGGGGGAAGGGAGGAGCAGATTGCAGTTTGATAGACGCATCAGAATCCAATCATCGTTAACGGTCCGTTCAGTATGATTGGATAGTGTTTTTCCTGGATTGTACGTTCTAGAGGCCACTAAAACTTTTCATATTTGTGTCAAAACTTTTAATTAATTGGTTGCAATGGGGGTGTGAAGAGTATTTCAGGCAATATGTAAAAAAATGTTCCAGAAAAAGAACCCCTACCCCACCTTTAAGTCCCTCCATTTCTGTCCTTTATAGAACTGATTTTAAACTTTTTTATGTTTGTTTTTAAAGCTCTTAACGGCCTCACCCCGTCGTATTTATCTGAGCTTTTAACAGTCCTGGTAGAGCTCTGAGGTCAACAGAGCAGTTATTTTATTGTTTTTATTTCTTCTTCTCTTTATTTATTACCTGCTGTAAAGCACTTTGGCACATCATAAGGATCATCTGTAAAGGGGCTGTAGAAATAAAGTACATTTACATTCACCCAGCAAGTTGCACGCTGGGCGTTTCTCCAGCACAAATGGTGTGATAACCTCGATAAATTTACCCCACGGGTGACTTTTAAACAAGTAACTGGAGAGTGGGAGGGGAGCATCCCTTTCCGGAGGGACAGAGACGAGTATTTAAGACTAAATGCGAGTACAGCATCTGAAATGAGCTCCAGTTAACACAGAAAATAAAACTTGATTGTTTCTGCTCATGATTCTGTAAACTTGACCAGGCTGGATTTAATTAAACTGGATGGATGTGTTCAACATGAGAAAGGAAGCCATAAATCTAGTGTAAAAATCTGTTTTACTTGCCCTGAAATGAGAAAATTACCCTCAGCAGAGGACGAGCTCTCCGACCAGCTGTACTGACAAAGGGATAATGCACACAAATGACATCAGCACGCACCTCATAAACCATGTCAGGGACCACTTTTGGGTCGTGTTGGACCGACACTCACGTCTCTCTGAGGTAATTAAGCTGCTTTATTACGTTTGCCCGACTCCGACAACCTTTCTGCTGAAGCTGCCTGCACCGACGCCTTCAGTAAGGAGCATAAATACAGAGTTATAAGTAATTCATGGTTTATACGAAGTGAAGGTTTCCAGCTGTAACTCATTATCGTCAATCATCACAACAGATAAGCTTCAACATTAATGTCTGTGACACATTTAAGATCCAGAAACTACAGTCAAATGTATGTTTTTACTCTGAGTTTGTGCTGATAAGAGCTTCCCTGACACTTACTTTTACTTAGTAAGAAAAGGCACAAATCCAAATGTCTCACACGCCACGCTCCCGGTGTAAAGGAGGACGAATCTCCCAGCGGTTTGGACACCTGGAGCCTCCAGGTGAGAAAGAATAGAATACTTTATTCTTCCCCCAATGGGGGAAATTCAAATTCGTCAAGTAGCTCAAAAAAAATAATAATTCTATTTAAATATATATATTTACATATTTTAATATGAATATTTACAATAATTGTATTTTAACAACAACAACGATAATACCAATTCTAATAAAAATATAAATACTTCTAATAATATTAATAATAAATGACTAAATAAATAAATAATAAAAATCAAATTTTTTATTATTATTTATTCATTTATTTATTTATTTATTATTATTATTTAGAAAAAAATCTCAAATATATATCGATATTTTGTTTCCCGATAAAGTATCGATTTTTCAGCCACGAGTATCAATTTATTTTTTTTAAGCAAACTTTATTTAAAAGTAAGACGTTACAATTAGTGAAAATACAGAACATTAATATAATACAATGCAACACCAGAGGGTCACAGTATACAAAACAGTGATAAATTAGTGAATAAAAATGTTATTAAGTGTTCGTTTGTTTCTGTTTGTCTGGCGGTGTTGTCCTTCCGGTTCAAAGGTCGAACCACCGGTCCAATCCATATGTCTATGGTCCAATCAGCGACGATTCATGTCAAATCACACTGTCCCTTTTTTTCAGGCTAAAGCTAACGGCTAATCACGTACACCGCTAGGCCAAAGCCAACGGCTAGGCTAAAGCTAACGGCTAATCACGTACACCGCTAGGCCAAAGCCAACGGCCAAAGTCAACGGCTAGGCTAAAGCTAACGGCTAATCACATACACCTATAGGCTAAAGCTAACAGCTAATCACGGTTAGCATTCACAGTTCGTTTTATACTGTACAGCTTAGTCACAGTTTCAAAAACACTCATATGCTTATAATTACCTCTCGGTTGGTCACAAAGTTCTTCACATCAGGTAAACCTGCCGTTTTCCATAAAAAAATAAGAACTCTGCTCCACCAAATCACTCCAAAACGGTCAAGATCACTCGTCTCCCTCCTCTCCATCTGCTATGCCCCGCCCCCTCACCTATATACTGCCCTGCGATTGGCCGGAGTTACCTGAGCTCAACACGTGCCAATACTGTCAATAAATTGAATGATTAACAACTCACAAAACATTTAATAATACTATATCTCACAAACTTTCAGAAGGTTCCGAAGGTCCTTTGTTCCCACAGCCATAAGGATTTTTAACAGTTCTTCTCAAATTGATTGATTGAATTTTTTAAATTTATTTCTTTATTTAGTCATTTGTTATTATTATTAGTTAGTAGTAGTATTTTTTTTAACTAGAATTGGTATTATTATTGTTGTTGTTAATACAATCATTGTAAATATTTAAAAAAAAATTGAGCTACTTCAGTAATTTGAATTTCCCCCATTGGAGGATGAATAAAGTATTTTTCTATTTCTATTTTATTTCTAAACACTATGAAAATAAATGGCATAACTTTTATTTTAACAGATCACTTCTTTTGCATTTTAACCATGTTTATGCATTTTTACCCAATTCAATACATGGTGAACTTTTATGAACCGTGAATATTTGTTCTCCAAATAAATCAGTTGTTTTAGGGATCTAAAATGAGTGAAAACTTTGTTTCTTGCTGACTTTCCGACACACCGAGTTAACCATGATGAGCGGTGTGAGATAAGGCTGTTATTTCATGCTGAGGGAAGGAGGGAGTTACGGTAAAAGAAGCAGGAAAAAACATGAGCAGACCTGAAATGAGAGAGAAGTGGGGGAGTACATGCTGACAGAAAGCTACACCCTGTCATTATCCTGATCACACCTTTACCACAGCCGCTCCTCCTGAGTCACAGTCCCTCACTCATACCATCATCCAAACCTCCAGCTTCTGAGCGTTTGCGTAGTGCATTAAACTTATTTAAACAAAGTTAAGCTCATATGTGGGGTTACAGCCACTGGTATGGCTGTGAAATCCATAAATAGAGTCGATGTATTTCGTTTAAAACGGCGTCCAAAGCAGCTCCTGCTTCGCTCACACGGGATCAGAACCATTTTATTTAGAGTTATTAACTACACTGGCTGTGTGTTGTACCTGAACACCTTCTTTATTTTACTTTAAACTGACAGGCTGCAGCTGCGGGCAGCTGTGGGCGATGTGGGCGACCGCCCAGGGCGCACTCGATGTGACTAGACTGATCTCAGGCCACACAACACAAACTGCTTCCAATCCACATAAACTGTATTTCATTCCTAAAATGAACATCGACCCATATGTATGGAAGTTTTTCTGTGCCATCAGAGTTTTAATACGAATTTCTAATATTGAATTTTTACAGCATCAAAATCAGAATTTGAATTTGAAAAACCAACAGTGTAAAAAAAAATTCAACTTCAAAGAATTCATTGGAAAAAAAATCAGTTTGTTTACTTGTTTAACCCCTGTTACCACTGATTTTTTTTTTTTAGAAATTGATTTTTTTTTTTTTTTACACTGTTGGTTTTTCAAATTCTAGTCTGATTTTGATGCTTTAAAAATAAATATTAGAAATTCGTATTCAAACTGATGGCACAGAAAAACTTCCATACATATACCTTCATGTGATTAACTGGGTTATGTGAAAAATGTAAATAAAATAAATAAATCTGTGCAGCCATCTCCGTGAATGTGTTCACGTCACGTGACTCCGGTTGATTGACGGGTGAACGGACGGCGTTAATGGGAAAAGCAAAGGTAATAATGTGGAGTCATCATGGATCATCATCATGGTGAAAGACCAAATAAGCCATCAGGTGCCCAGAAAGAGAAGAAGAGAAGAAGAGGAGAAACAGGCAGAAGATAAAGGGATGCAGTTTTATATGAGTGACGTAGGCTACAGGCTATCTGTTAGCCTCTTGCTAACATGTTGCTATTAGCCACGACTGTGTTTGATTTTTAGTTTTGCTGAACTAGAATTAGAATTGAGGCATCAGGTCATGCAGCTAATTTCACCCTAAGGCAACCTGGTCTGGTTTGTGTTTGCAACACAACAAGAAATCCCGACTGTGGATTATTTTTATTGCTATGAGCTATATGCTAAATTAAATAACTTAAATAACTTCTAATATACATTGACATGGCATTTTGTAAGCTACATGTGGTATATTTTTGTACCTTTTGTATTTGTCAGGTCTTTTATTGTACTTTCTTGTTTTTATGTGTAATTTCAGTTTTTTTTTCAATTTTTTTTAAGCACTTTGGTAAACCTTGTTGTTTTTAAATGTGCTATAGACACTGAGAACAGCAGAAAAAGAGCTCCTAATTGTAATAATAATCACTTCGGTAAATAAATCAATAACAACAGCTGAAGCCACAAAATGACACAGAGGAGCAACAACTTAGTGTGTCACTCCTTCACAGGATGCATGAGGATTACAAAGCCAGCTGTTCTCTGGACAGTTGTCACCAAAAGATGACACAAAGGTCAACACGTGTTCAGGTTGTTCACGAGCTTTCAAAGTACAGCTTCATGTCAAAAGAGGCGAACTATCCCTTTAATAAGAGAGATCATGTGAAAGATGAGGCACAGAAATGTAACAACCCGTGAGAGTACATGAAACGAATCACTTTTCTGACTCATGTTGAACTGAACTAGAGTGTTTGAACCATGACGAACAGAAAAGATCAGTCAGAAAGGCTGTTACACACTAAGTTAAAGTTACGTAGAACACCGTTTTCTCTGGGAACAAAGATTTTAAGCCAATGAATCAACTTCTATTTGTTGACTAAATGCACAGAACAGCAGGTGGATCCACCATTAGAAATGTTTGTTTCACAGCAGGTGGGTGAAAGAGGGGCTGCTGTCCATTAAACTTGAAAAGCTCAGATTTTCCCTCAATGGTTCCTCAGGTCCTTTTGAAAAGACTTGGAGACCTCTCTTAAACTATATTGAATCTTTGACATCTCTGCCTGACTGCGACGACTGAGCCCCCCATATATTTATTTATTTATTTATTTTATTTATTTTATTTATTTTCTTTTTTCATTGTTTTTTTATTATTTTTTATTTATTTATTTTAACATTTTTATTTAAATTTACTAGTTTACTTTGTCATTTTCCATAATCATGTGTTTGTTGTATGTGTTTTGTACTGTTTATGTGTTGATATTGAATTCGTAGAACTTTTCTCCGTTGCGTGGGGTGGGATAAAAAACTGGGGAAAAAATTATAGAATGGAAGGCTTCTCTGTTGTGCTGTACTGCTACATGTCTACCTGTGAAATTGCTTCCAATAAAGAAAGTCTATAAAAAAAAAAAAAGTTTTTTAAAGCTTCAGAGTAAATCCGACCCACTCGTGATACAGGAAAAGGTCCAAATATCAGAAGAAGAAGCTAATTTCACCCAAAACAGGAAGAAAATGGACTAACACGGGTCTGTGAACTTTCTCTCTACAGGAAGGATGTAGCTGTTGAGCTAACTTCAAACCTTTCCATGTGTTTCTGCAGCTAACAGAGTTCTGGGATGATCCAGGAGACATCCTCCTACGTACAGTCAAACATAAGATGAAGTCACTTCAGACCCCAGAGCAGCAGAATCTGCAGAAATTTAAAGTTTGTTTGGTTCAGTGGGAGCATGTTGGCAGCATGTGGCCATTATCACTGTGCCAGATGTGTTTTCAATCCAAGCCGGTCTGTAAGGTGCATTTATTATTCATGAGCATCGGGCCGACCCCCACACAAGGCTCATGTTACTAAACACCACTTCTGCAAATAATCAATAACTCTGTGGCACTTTGGCTCCAAATCCTGAATCTGAACCCAGAAGTGACCAAGTATTTAGAGCCAGTAAAAACATTTCAAGACAAATCTGATCCAGAAAGTGTCAGGATCAGAGAGCTCAAAGAGGCCAGGCCTCTGCGGCACTCAGTGGGGTCACATGGCCCTGAAAGGATCAGATTATTGGCTAAATTACAATAAGAATGAGCTGAGCAAGGGTATATGGCGGTGAATGAATGGGATCAGAGGCACAAAGCGTGTCATACCCCGGTATGATAGGCGGCGCTGTACCCATTCCAGCTGTTGCTAATAGAGCCACTTCCTGTGGCTCTATTAGCAAAATTAGTAAAATTTGAATTTTACTTTCATTAAATCTGTAAACACTGTGTGATAAATGGCTACCAAACACAGCATCCTCCATCAAGCTGCTTATCTTCCTGTATTGTAAATGTTTCCTTAAAGCTGTGAGGAGAAACCCTGTGGTAGAAGAAGCCCGATGAACTGTGCCTTCGTGCTTTAAAGCTTATTCTGTGACACCCAAATGTTCCAAATTCATTTAAAGGATCCATGGCATGAAATTTTCACTTGTTACCACAAGAAAGTGTCTGTATCGTTAGCTATGCAGCTAGTAGCAACAGGTATGCGTGTGTCATGTTAGCAAGCCCTTATCTCTGCCAACTGGGCTGTTGGAGGTGTTTGCATGCCCATGAGATGGTTAGCTCGCTCATTTTAGACCAAAACCCCCTACTTCAAGCTTCCTGAAGAAGAATGAATCCGCAAATTCAGTGCATTTCATCAGGATAATGATTCATTCATGGTTCCAGAGTCAAAACGGTCAGTCTGTCTGTGTCGTTAGCTCTGCAGCTAATAGCTCGGTCACTGTCGCTAATGTAACAGTAAATAGCATGAGGTATGCGAGTGGACACCTCATTTACTGTAACGCCAGTGTTGTGTACTTATTTGTTGTTTTGATAGCCGTCCTGCTGTTGGTGTTATGGCGCGCACGATATCTGCCTTTCCCCTGATTGAAGTGACTCGCGCTACGTGCATCTTTGCAAACCAGAGCAATCAGCTGAGAATGTCAAAATCCTCACTCCTGCTTTCCCCTTCACTCACACCTTTTTTGCTGTGTCTTGTGTAGCACTTGCTTGATGTTTGACTGTGTTAGGAGAGTTGTTCAGTAACTAGTTCGTCATATTGTCAAAGTAAACTCATTTCAACAGGTTTCGCTAGTTTTAGTCGCTAGCATCTTTGCCCCGCCTTTCTCCTCCTAATTTGCATTTAAAGCTGCAGACCCTAAACAGCTCATTCTGAGGATCCTAAGGAAAGCTCATTTTTGGGACTGGCTGTAATTCTGCACCAAGGCAGAATTTTGGGGGAAAAAACTCAGATACAGTATTAGGGGACCACTAAAGCCTATAAAAATATATAAAAGCCTCCATTTATTTTCATGCCATGGCACCTTTAATGGGCTGAATCTGAGTTTTTTTCTTTCAAATATGTAAGAAAAAGTTGGATTTCCCTTTAAAATGACTGCCATTGGTTACTTAATGACACATAAATACACACGATAAGGAGAAGAGGTGTGTTTGTGGTGAAGAGTTAAAGTACAGCAGAGGTGATGATTCAAGCTGCTGCTAACTGATTTTAAGGCTTTAAAGGTGACACATTATCTCTTCCAACTCTTTACTCTGATGTCATTTCATCAAAATAGTGATAAGGTTTGATCTATCAGTTAATGTTCTCAGAGAATTGGCATTTCGGTCCCGTGGGGGCCACTTATCTGTACAGCAGAACTGCAGGCTTGTGTTGGAAAAAAACAAATAAAACAAAGAATTTCCATGATACCGAGTCAGCTGTCACACATCTAACATCTCTGTGAACCTGATTTAATAAACCGCCTCTTTAAATGAATCAGTGACCGGTCCAACAGAAGACCAGCTGTGCAGTCACATCCCACCAAAGCTGCGTTTCTGAGTCGTTATTGACCAGATTAGGAAGTAAACGCAGCCCTTAAACCATCAACAGATTACTCTAACAGGTTAGAATGATAGCAGAAACTGAGCACTAATGGTGTTTGCACTGAAAAAGACGCCCAAATCAAATAAACTTAAGATTTCGTCATATTAAAGGGGCTCATCAAAGAAGGTTGCTCAGTATTCTCACATTTGCTGCTTGTTTTTAAATTCATTTAAATGATTTTATTTGTTTCTCTTTATATTCTTTTATGCATTTTTAATGCTTCTTCCACTCCCTGCTGCAATGTTTTTATTTTATGTGAAGCACTTTGAATTGTTCTGTATATGAAATGTGCTACAAATAAATTTGATTTGACTTTGAAATAAACTTAAGATTGATGACACTGAACAATGTGATTAAAACCATTGGAGCTAAAGCCACACAAGCGACTGGAAGGACCCTTTGGAATATTAATCTGACTGATGAGTGGCTCTATGACCCAAATCTGCATGCAGGCGTGCATGTTGGAGATGTGATGGAAGAGGCTCGGACAACTTTTGCAGCATCTTCTCACACATTTAGAATAAACATATCTGTTATAAACATGTCCAGCTGTGCCTCTTTCTTGTAAAAATGACACATTTGTGAATCTGCTCCAACCTTATTCTGATGTTTTCTGACTCTTCAGATGCACAGAGTTGCACATGTTTGCACATTCACAGCAAATAAAGCAGCGCAGTCTCCAAAAGAAAGACCAGTGCCCAGGGGCGTGGCTACGGGGGGGCTGGGGGGCACTGCCCCCCTGAGAAATGCCCTGTCCATCCAAAGAAAACTGGCCAGAAAAAAGGCCACAATTTATTATCTCTGTTTGTGTCTTGTATAAATGCAGGTGGTGATTTAAAAAAAAGCATATATCTGCAAAGTTTATAGCTTTATTTATTTTTTTGTTATCGTGTCCCCCCCCCTTCCTCCGTAACCTTAACCCCTTGCTGCTGAAAAAAAAAAAGGCGGTTTTCACATTTTCGGATGTTTTTGTTGTATATAATGATCTGAAATGTAAACTTAATGAAGGTAATAAAAAGCTGGAGTTGGCTGTTCTACATTTCTTTACAAAAAAAAAAATCATAAAAAATTTCCACTCTGTTAAAGCGGCACTATGCAACTTTTTCATGGTCATAAAATTGCTTGGCAATCATCAGATAGCTTGGCTGACCCGTTCTGATGAAAACGGTGACATTTCCATCTCCATCTGGTGGCCCTAGCCCGAAACAGCGCTTGCAACTTTGCCTGTGGCGCCGCGTGCTTTGTTTACCTCTGGAAGTCTCGCGACACACGAGAGCCGAGAACTACTGCTTCACGGCAGGTGGCAGGTCTAAAGGGCTCTGAGCCGAGCCAGGGAGCCTGATAAGACACACCTCTCTCCATTAGCTGTCGACGGCTAAATTGAATGTGGTTAGCTTCTAGAGTAGTAATATATAATATGGCTAGACTGTCGCCTTATTTTCTACGGAGCTCCCCCTACAGCTTTGGGGTGTGTATTGCATGGTAAACAAACCCCGTATTACTGAAAGTTGCATAGTGCCGCTTTAACAAAATTGACGGTCATGATTTATGCTAGTGTGACCATATTTTCATTACCGAATTGAATCATTACTATTATTATTATTTTTATTATTATAATAATAATACTTCTTCTTATTATTATTATTATTATGCTTGAAGTTGTAGTAGTGGTTTTCCACCGATTTTTTTCAGGTATTGTTTTCTGCCCCCCCGCCCCAGATGAGCTAACTGCCCCCCCACACATGCCATGCTGGTTACACCTCTGCCAGACCCTGAAGTGAACATGCGTTCCTCCTGGCCACAATTAATAAATAAACCCTGCTTCCAAAAAGAAAAAACACCAGCATGGCCCTTTAAGTGGAAGCCCAGAGGCTGAACTCCGTTCTGGGCCAGCTGGGGATCCCACAGCGCGCACATCAATAAGTCAATACAGGAAGCAGCTTGTGCTCAGAGCAGTCAGACAGCTCCATCACACAGCTGAGTCCTGCTTTGTGGACTCCGACACACACCGAGGGTCTGCGGGGTAATTACAGCCGCGCGCAGGGGCAACAAACAGCCTAATTATGGCGCACATCTCCAGCATGTTTGGTTTAAATCCGCCTCCATCACTGTCTGCTCCCACATGAGCAGCTCCATGACGCACTTGCACTCAGAACAGCCCCAGCATCGCAGCGCAGCCCGGTTACCTCTCAGTTCCTGAGCAGTGGTGTCCTCTCCATCTCTGTGGTCACATCCGCGGGACCCTCCGCGCGCATCTTCAGTCAGCCCCCCCCACCCCCAGGTTACAGGAGTCCGGATCCGCGCGCCAGCAGCATCCCTGAGTGTGTTAAAGATCTGGAGGCAGAGAGATGCTGAGAGACGCTCAGAAGCAGCCGCCGCTGCTCCCGTTTCAGCTCATTGGTCGGCCGCAGAGAGAGAGAGAGAGAGAGAGAGAGAGAGAGAGAGAGAGAGAGAGAGAGAGAGAGAGAGAGAGAGAGAGAGAGAGAGAGAGAGAGAGAGAGAGAGAGAGAGACCCCCCCTCCCCCCCTGATGCCGTCCAATAAAGCGCGGGCCAGGGTTGCACGCGTCAGATGCGCACCCACATGAAACATTAAGGGACAAAGCCTCGTGATGCGGGGGAGGCCCGCGCACAGATGTGTGAAGGTTCATCAGCTGGAGGAGTGGAAGGTGTTCAGATACAGTGAACTGGAGTTTGGGTGGGGGGGGGGGGCTCTCTGGGGGGAGCTGAGATTAAATCATCACAATTACAGTCACAGAGATAAGACAAGATATAAAAGATAAATATAACTATATAATATAAAGATTTATCAAGCACATGCCCAGTTCTGTCACCTGTCTCTACTTTGGTTTGTGTTTCTAACGTACGAAGAGGGCAAAATGCTGCCGTTTTCTGTGGGAAATTTGTATTTTACTTTCATTTAATCTGTAAACACTGTGTGATAAATGGCTACCAAACACAGCATCCTCCATCAAGCTGCATATCTTCCTGTATTGTAAAGGTTTCCTTAAAGCTGCGCGGAGAAACACTGTGGTAGAAGAAGCCTTCGTGCTTTTAAAGCTTATTCTGTGACACCCAAATGTTCCAAATTCATTTAATGGGCTGAATCTGAGTTGTTTTCTTACAAATATGTAAGAAAAAGTTGGATTTCCCTTTAAAATGACAGCCATTGGTTACTTAATGACACATAAATACACACGATAAGGAGAAGAGGTGTGTTTGTGGTGAAGAGTTAAAGTACAGCAGAGGTGATGATTCAAGCTGCTGCTAACTGATTTAAAGGCTTTAAAGGTGACACATTATCTCTTCCAACTCTTTACTCTGATGAAGCTGTGTAACATCCCATATCAGCAACATCATTTCTGAACATCTTCTTACCCCCTGCTGCGTCCTGTGAGCAGAGTTCCAGCCTCGTTTTGGTGCTGATGAAGGTAGTCCGGCTAGTTGGCTGGGGTTTAAAAAATAAAGCGTTTTGCTTCTCAGAACAATATGCGTTCAACAGAGTAATACATTTGCATCACAAAATGGTTCTCCAGGAAAAAGTCAGACCTCACAATCACTTGGCCCTATTTTCTCTCCCTTCGTATCACTGCCTGCCGCGCCTGTTACGGTGTTTGCTGCTCGGAAGCGGGGGACTGCTCGCTCTGCACGAAGATGGAGATTTAAATCTGAAAACGGGTTTATGTCTCACAGTTTCACTGCAGTTACACCTGCTGGAGGTGTTTAAACTGATGTAACAAGGCAACGAAAAGGTTGTAAAGTTGTAAAAAGCTGTGAATGCTAACTGTGAACATTCATTAGCATCTGAGCCCGTCCCTCCAGAAATAAAAGCGGAGACGGAACAGATTCAGAGCGTTTAAAACCTCATAAAATCCTTGTTTAAATGCAGGAGCATCATCAGAACCCCTGAGATTCTGCCAGATGAGCATCAACTGCATTTGGTACTTTTTATTCATTTGTCAATGTGGGAAAGAGTGTCTGAAAGTCCCGATCCAGAGTCCTGACCCAGCCTCATTTTTATCATCTGATATCCTTTGAATGGTGTTACAGTGTTTGTTTTTCCCTCTTTTCTGTCCTCTCAAACCCCAGCTGGTGGAGGGGGATGGCCACCCTTCCTGGTTCTGGTTCTGGTTCTGATGGCCACCCTTCCTGGTTCTGGTTCTGATGGCCACCCTTCCTGGTTCTGGTTCTGGTTCGGATGGCCACCCTTCCTGGTTCTGGTTCTGGTTCGGATGGCCACCCTTCCTGGTTCTGGTTCTGATGGCCACCCTTCCTGGTTCTGGTTCGGATGGCCACCCTTCCTGGTTCTGGTTCTGGTCGCCTCAGGCACGCTCAGGACGGGAGATTGGACTGAAGACAAGTTTCACTGCAATCTGTTGGTTTCCTTAGCCAGGAAATTGTTTTTGAATTGGCTTTATATGAATGAATTGGATTATTTTATAAATAATTATGATTACAATGAATTGAATTCCAATTGGCTTGAATTGGACTTTACTATCTAAGTGCCTTGAGATGACATTTGTTGTATTTGGCGCTATATAAATAAAAATGAATTGAATTGAATCTGGGATATTCTCAATTCAAGATGAAACAGGAAATGGAGAAAATGCTGACTGAACAGGAGAAAGTGCAGGTATCCGAGACAAAAGCTTAACGAGGACACAGCAGAACATGGAGTCAGCTCCAGAACATGGAATCAGCTCCAGAACTGAACTGAACAGCTTATCTCTGTGATCAGTGCCAGAGGTCACCTCTGTCTCCTCTGTCCTGACTCCTGATGACAGAAGTCTGCCTCATCCTCGCCGTCACACAGAGAATCTGCTTCCTCCAGATGAGTCGCTGCCAAATATTACTTTTATGTCCCCTGGTGGCCAAATGCAGAGCTGCAACTCTTTGAAAATCTTGCTCCACGGTCTCCTTCTCATCATTTTAAAATTATTTGCGAGTATGTGCACGGGTACATATGTTCACCCGTGGACACATTTTTTAATTTAATTTTTTTTTTTTTTGTCATTTATTATTATTATTATTGTTATTAGTTAGAAGTAGTATTTTTATTAGAATTGGTATTATTATTGATGTTGTTAATATACAATCATTGTAAATATTAATCTTTTTTTTGAGCTACTTGACTAATTTGAATTTCCCCCATTGAGGGATGAATAAAGTATTTTTCTATTCTATTCTTTCTATGTGGGTTCCACATGTTCTCTCTGTGGGAGTTAAAGGAGTTAAAATGTGCAGACACATACGATAAAGAAAACATGAATAAATACACAAACTTGTTGTTGGTTTCCTCAGCCAGACTTCCTCTCATTGTATGAGTTGGACTCATTGGAAATTGAGTGGATTAAACTGTATCTTTGAACCGCTCTGGGATGACATTTGTTGTGATTTGAGCCGTTTTAGAGGGAGAAACATTTGCTCGTGCTAATCTCAGTCTATGCATCTCTTAGCTTTGACTCACCGTCAAGATTCGTGTTAAACTTTAGGTTAAGGACGGGAGGAAGGAGGGGAAGACTGGCAGTGATGGTAAACGGGTGCTTTGTTAAAAAGAAACCAGAGTAGCTGCTGAGGCAGGAAAAACCTGTTCTAAACCTAAACCTCTCCTTAAAGCAAGTTTAAAGGCCTTCAAAGCTTTGCTTTTGTTGCCCTTGCTGAAAGGAATGGTTACATTGAGGAATCAGCGTTACGTTTGTGTTTTGTTTTTTAAACAAAAATCTAATCTATTGAAAAAAAAAAAAAAAAATCAATTTAAAAAAAAATCAATCTAAAACTCAAACAAACAAACAAATAAAATATATGTAAAAAACAAACAAACAAAATCAATAAAATTTATTTAAAAAAACCCAAATAAAATCAATAAAATCAATTTTAAAAAATAAAACAAACCAAATTAAAATCTATTTAAAAAAACAAACAAACAAAAAAAAACAATAAAATCTATTTTTTTTAACAAACAAACAAAATGTATTTTGTAAAAAAAGTACAAAATGTATTTTGTAAAAAAAGTAACTAACACATATATTTTTGGTTTAATCTGGAAAACTTCTGAGTGAAACTGCACATTTGTGCAGCAGAAAACGCTCGAGCCTCCCTTCTGTTTGCCTGAGTTTGTCGTGATTTGTGTGTGACGTGCCGGCTGAAGTCAGAACATTTGGACGAGCTCATTCCTGCTTTTGTTGGCCGGCTGGGTGATGAAAAGCTTCGTCTCCTTGGCCCTGGTCTCCACCACAGAGCCCGACCCACACATGTTGAGTCTCCCACTCTGGTGATATTTAGCATTTCACCTCGTTCATCTAGAGCTGCAAGTCCGAGGTTTGCCTGTTTGTGAAGTTACTCCCCGTTTAATGATCTTCTGGGAGCTGAACTTCATGACGGTGATTAGGACCAATAACACAAAGTTCCCTGCAAACAGAGAATATTACTGTGATATCAGGAATATTTCCTTGTTTAGCCAGGATTGTATTGATATTTACTGACGCACAGGGCTGCAAGAAATGAGGGACAGGTGTGTTTTTTCTGTCTTTTTGCTGTTCAACCACATGCTAATGCAGTTTTAGGTCACTAAAATGTAACCTTTTGAAAACTTCCTGCGGGTTTTTCGGGCATAAAGCAGTGTAGGGAGAATGCTGAGGCTCAGAAGAATGCCGCTAAAGCGGAGCCATACTCCGCCTTAGCCTCATCCTCCAAGTCTACCACACCTGGAGACCGGAGGAGCTCTGGTCCTTCCTGCAGCAGCCCGAAAAGATTTGCTGACACCTGAAAGTTTCTCTGTGGGTCTGGGCTCAGCCACAGTCTCACAAAAAGCCACCTGAAAGTCCTCCAGAGAGCTGAACGCCTGGGTCCACGCTGGACTGACCTTCAGAGGCTGAAGCTGGTGCAGATGCTGAGGCCGGAGGAGCATCTAGCTTGGGCGTAGCATAGCATAGCATTTATTTATTTATTTTATTTATTCAATTTTTTTAAATTAAAAAAAAAAAAAAGTTTTTATTTATTTATTTATTTTTATTATTATTATTTTTAATGATTTTATTGCCTTCTTGTGATTTTATGTAGCTGTAAAGCACTTTGAATTACCTTGTGTACGAATTGTGCTCTATGAATAAAATTGCCTTGCCATAGGACATCTCCTAGGAGCTGATACTGGAACTGGGTCCTGATGGATCCTGATGACCAGATTATTCTGTCATGGTGCCTGAGTGAGGGGACCCAACTGCATGCAGGAGGCAGGCTGAAGCTGAGCTTAACAAATTTAATGTCCAAACAGCAAAACTGGGAGGAAGAAATGAAACCCAGGAGAATCCAGAGCAGTAATCATCTAACGGACGGCAGGTGTGACACAGGAAGCAGAAAACTAGGCCCGGACTACCAAAATAAAAGAGGAAATAACCAAAAGGATCCCAAATAATTCTGTTTTGGATGCACGAGGACAAGTTTCAGTGATAAACCAAATAAATAAATGTGTTGATTCAGACGTTTAAAACCTTTTTTTTTTACCCACTTCAGACATAGAAAACGCAGTCATGACATCATCGTTTCAGAGAGACATTATTGGTGAATATGGAGATGCTTTTAACTTTTTATTTTATTTTATTTTATTTTATTATTATTATTTTTTTAAATTTATTTTTTATTATTATTTATTATTATTATTTTTTTGTAATTTGTTGTAATTTTTAAAAAAATTTACATTACATATGAAACATTTCTATATTACAGGGGATAAGAGAGGTCACATTAAAATATTAAAACAGTCTTAATCGCTTTCTGGTTGTTTCAGAATTTAATGGAGGTCATGTACTGCCTGAGCTCACCGAGAAAGGCAAGAAAAGATGTTTTTTTTTGCATGAATTTACATTCATGGATATGAAATTTTGCCATTAAAATGATGAGGTCAATAATAAAAGTTATGTTGGCTTTGAGATGCTTTAAACTGCTGTTTCAGTGGTAGATGAAATGAGGTCATAATGGTTTCACTTCAATGCATTCGTGGTTACAAAACGTTATAAAAGCTGAACTATGAAGGCTGCGAGTTTTCACCAGGATGCTTTCAGGACATCATGAAGGAGTCGAAAAATGTGAATTATTCTGCTCGAACTGTTCAGCGAATCAGAGTGTTGCTGCCAGATGTGAACCTTTAATCAACATCTTATCCAGATATCTACATGTTTAATTTCTTAAACTTTATTTTGCCAAATTTAGATGTCCTTCAGACGTCTTTTCAGCAAATAAAAAACTGTATTCCAACTATTTTCACTGGCTTTATCCCAAACAAAGTCTCGGTTTCAGCTGGAAAAATGTTGCCTCTCAGTGCGTACACATCATTTTCTACCTTTGTGTTAAGAACTCTGTGCTAACCATTATTTTTTTCTCTCATTTTGTCTGTTTCCCGGCTGCCGTCAGCCCGGCCGTCTATGTTGATTTAATGTGTTTGCAGGCAGGCTGCCTGTCTCGCTCAGAAGGGAAAAAAATAGTTCCACTGCACAATAGTCCAACAAGGCCAATAATGACAGGAGAGGGGAAAATAAAGATGAAGAGGATTCGTTCCTCAGGGGAAGTGAGGCGTCAGCGGGATTTCACGAGGCCGTCTCAGAGTGATGAGTCGAAAGAAAAACAGAAAGAAATCTGCAGAGATGAGGAGCCAGTCTTCCCAATAAAAGGTTGGGATTATGTTTAATGAGAAGTCACTCATCATAATGCATTATTGTGCTCGTCTTTAGGAGCAGATACAGTTTCCAGGCTGCAGAGTTGGTCTCCGTCATGGAAACTTTCCTGCAGATCAGAACAGAAACTGCCCTGACGGAGCGTTTTGTTGCAGCTTTATCGTGCTTTTTGTGCCCTGAAATCTGTTTCCTCTGCATGTTCCAGTAGCGACACACACGTGATTTCTTTGTCAGTTTGCAGTTAAAAGGTTTAAACACTGCATTGGAAGTCAGTAAGAAATTGGATTGATTGGCTGTTTAGTTTTTTAAAGTTTGAATTAAAAGAAAATCGCATGTTTTTTTCCAACTCCAACTGGTCAGATCCAGATATTTGGTCACGACCCCTCGGCGTCACGTTTTAAAGGACGCGGTACCTCTACAGAGACGTTTCTATAACAGAAGTGAACGTCTGAGATAGACGCCATGGGATCTGGGGAAGGGGCACCATGTGTTTTTTTTTTTTATTTATTGTTTATTTATTAGCCAGAGAGGCCAAACCAGAGAAGTCAAACCAGAGAAGTCAAACCAGAGAGGTCAAACCAGAGAAGTCAAACCAGAGAGGTGAAACCTGAGAGGTCAAACCAGAGAGGTGAAACCTGAGAGGTCAAACCTGAGAGGTCAAACCAGAGAGGTGAAACCAGAGAAGTCAAACCAGAGAGGTGAAACCAGAGAGGTCAAACCTGAGAGGTCAAACCAGAGAAGTCAAACCAGAGAGGTGAAACCTGAGAGGTCAAACCAGAGAGGTGAAACCTGAGAGGTCAAACCAGAGAGGTGAAACCAGAGAAGTCAAACCAGAGAGGTGAAACCAGAGAGGTCAAACCTGAGAGGTCAGACCAGAGAAGTCAAACCTGAGAAGTCAGACCAGAGAAGTCAAACCAGAGAGGTCAAACCAGAGAGGTCAAACCAGAGAAGTCAAACCAGAGAGGTCAAACCAGAGAAGTCAAACCAGAGAGGTCAAACCAGAGAGGTCAAACCAGAGAGGTCAAACCAAAGAGGTGAAACCTGAGAGGTCAAACCTGAGAGGTCAAACCAGAGAGGTGAAACCAGAGAAGTCAAACCAGAGAAGTCAAACCAGAGAAGTCAAACCAGAGAAGTCAAACCAGAGAGGTCAAACCTGAGAGGTCAGACCAGAGAAGTCAAACCTGAGAAGTCAGACCAGAGAAGTCAAACCAGAGAGGTCAAACCAGAGAGGTCAAACCTGAGAAGTCAGACCAGAGAAGTCAAACCAGAGAAGTCAAACCAGAGAGGTCAAACCAGAGAGGTCAAACCAGAGAGGTCAAACCAGAGAAGTCAAACCAGAGAGGTCAAACCAGAGAGGTCAAACCAGAGAGGCCAAACCAGAGAAGTCAAACCAGAGAGGTCAAACCAGAGAGGTCAAACCAGAGAGGTCAAACCAGAGAAGTCAAACCAGAGAGGTCAAACCAGAGAGGTTAAACCAGAGAGGTCAAACCAGAGAGGTTAAACCAGAGAGGTCAAACCAGAGAGGTCAAACCAGAGAGGTTAAACCAGAGAGGTCAAACCAGAGAGGTCAAACCAGAGAGGTCAAACCAGAGAAGTCAAACCAGAGAGGTCAAACCAGAGAGGTCAAACCAGAGAGGTCAAACCAGAGAGGTCAAACCAGAGAAGTCAAACCAGAGAGGTCAAACCAGAGAGGTTAAACCAGAGAGGTCAAACCAGAGAGGTCAAACCTGAGAAGTCAGACCAGAGAGGTCAAACCTGAGAAATCAAACCAGAGAGGTCAGACCAGAGAGGTCAAACCTGAGAAATCAAACCAGAGAGGTCAAACCTGAGAAATCAAACCAGAGAGGTCAAACCAGAGAAGTCAGACCAGAGAAGTCAGACCAGAGAGGTCAAACCTGAGAAATCAAACCAGAGAGGTCAAACCAGAGAAGTCAGACCAGAGAGGTCAAACCAGAGAAGTCAAACCAGAGAAGTCAAACCAGAGAGGTGAAACCTGAGAGGTCAAACCAGAGAGGTGAAACCTGAGAGGTCAAACCAGAGAGGTCAAACCAGAGAGGTCAAACCAGAGAGGTCAGACCAGAGAAGTCAAACCAGAGAAGTCAAACCAGAGAGGTGAAACCAGAGAGGTCAAACCAGAGAAGTCAGACCAGAGAGGTCAGACCAGAGAAGTCAAACCAGAGAAGTCAAACCAGAGAGGTCAAACCAGAGAGGTCAAACCAGAGAAGTCAAACCAGAGGTCAGACCAGAGAGGTCAAACCAGAGAAGTCAGACCAGAGAGGTCAGACCAGAGAAGTCAAACCAGAGAGGTCAAACCAGAGAAGTCAAACCAGAGAAGTCAAACCAGAGAGGTCAAACCAGAGAAGTCAAACCAGAGAGGTCAAACCAGAGAGGTCAAACCAGAGAGGTCAAACCAGAGAAGTCAAACCAGAGGTCAGACCAGAGAGGTCAAACCAGAGAAGTCAGACCAGAGAGGTCAGACCAGAGAAGTCAAACCAGAGAAGTCAAACCAGAGAGGTCAAACCAGAGAAGTCAAACCAGAGAGGTCAAACCAGAGAAGTCAAACCAGAGAGGTAAAACCAGAGAGGTCAAACCAGAGAAGTCAAACCAGAGAGGTCAAACCAGAGAGGTCAAACCAGAGAGGTCAAACCAGAGAGGTCAAACCAGAGAAGTCAAACCAGAGAGGTAAAACCAGAGAGGTCAAACCAGAGAAGTCAAACCAGAGAGGTCAAACCAGAGAGGTCAAACCAGAGAAGTCAAACCAGAGAAGTCAAACCAGAGAGGTCAAACCAGAGAGGTCAAACCAGAGAGGTCAAACCAGAGAAGTCAAACCAGAGAGGTCAAACCAGAGAAGTCAAACCAGAGAGGTCAAACCAGAGAGGTCAAACCAGAGGTCAGACCAGAGAGGTCAAACCAGAGAAGTCAAACCAGAGAGGTCAAACCAGAGAAGTCAAACCAGAGAGGTCAAACCAGAGAGGTCAAACCAGAGAGGTCAAACCAGAGAAGTCAAACCAGAGGTCAGACCAGAGAGGTCAAACCAGAGAAGTCAGACCAGAGAGGTCAGACCAGAGAAGTCAAACCAGAGAAGTCAAACCAGAGAGGTCAAACCAGAGAAGTCAAACCAGAGAGGTCAAACCAGAGAAGTCAAACCAGAGAGGTCAAACCAGAGAAGTCAAACCAGAGAGGTAAAACCAGAGAGGTCAAACCAGAGAAGTCAAACCAGAGAGGTCAAACCAGAGAAGTCAAACCAGAGAAGTCAAACCAGAGAGGTCAAACCAGAGAGGTCAAACCAGAGAAGTCAAACCAGAGAGGTCAAACCAGAGAGGTCAAACCAGAGAAGTCAAACCAGAGAGGTCAAACCAGAGAGGTCAAACCAGAGAAGTCAAACCAGAGAGGTAAAACCAGAGAGGTCAAACCAGAGAAGTCAAACCAGAGAAGTCAAACCAGAGAGGTCAAACCAGAGAGGTGAAACCAGAGAGGTCAAACCAGAGAGGTCAAACCAGAGAGGTGAAACCAGAGAAGTCAAACCAGAGAAGTCAAACCAGAGAGGTCAAACCAGAGAGGTCAAACCAGAGAGGCCAAACCAGAGAGGTCAGACCAGAGAAGTCAAACCAGAGAGGCCAAACCAGAGAGGTCAAACCTGAGAGGTCAAACCAGAGAGGTCAAACCAGAGAGGTCAAACCAGAGAGGTCAAACCTGAGAGGTCAAACCAGAGAGGTCAAACCAGAGAGGTCAAACCAGAGAGGCCAAACCAGAGAAGTCAAACCAGAGAAGTCAAACCAGAGAGGTCAGACCAGAGAGGTCAAACCAGAGAAGTCAAACCAGAGAGGTCAAACCAGAGAGGCCAAACCAGAGAGGTCAAACCAGAGAAGTCAAACCAGAAAAGTCAAACCAGAGAGGTCAAACCAGAGAAGTCAAACCAGAGAGGTAAAACCAGAGAGGTCAAACCAGAGAAGTCAAACCAGAGAGGTCAAACCAGAGAAGTCAAACCAGAGAGGTAAAACCAGAGAGGTCAAACCAGAGAGGTCAAACCTGAGAAGTCAAACCAGAGAGGTCAAACCAGAGAGGCCAAACCAGAGAAGTCAAACCAGAGAAGTCAAACCAGAGAGGTCAAACCAGAGAGGCCAAACCAGAGAGGTCAAACCAGAGAGGTCAAACCAGAGAAGTCAAACCAGAGAGGTGAAACCAGAGAAGTCAAACCAGAGAGGTCAAACCAGAGAGGTCAAACCAGAGAAGTCAAACCAGAGAAGTCAAACCAGAGAGGCCAAACCAGAGAGGTCAAACCTGAGAGGTCAAACCAGAGAGGTCAAACCAGAGAGGTCAAACCTGAGAGGTCAAACCAGAGAAGTCAAACCAGAGAGGTCAAACCAGAGAGGTGAAACCAGAGAAGTCAAACCAGAGAGGTCAAACCAGAGAGGTCAAACCAGAGAGGTCAAACCAGAGAGGTGAAACCAGAGAAGTCAAACCAGAGAAGTCAAACCAGAGAGGTCAAACCAGAGAGGTCAAACCAGAGAGGCCAAACCAGAGAGGTCAGACCAGAGAAGTCAAACCAGAGAGGCCAAACCAGAGAGGTCAAACCTGAGAGGTCAAACCAGAGAGGTCAAACCAGAGAGGTCAAACCTGAGAGGTCAAACCAGAGAGGTCAAACCAGAGAGGTCAAACCTGAGAGGTCAAACCAGAGAGGTCAAACCAGAGAGGTCAAACCAGAGAGGTCAAACCAGAGAGGCCAAACCAGAGAAGTCAAACCAGAGAAGTCAAACCAGAGAGGTCAAACCAGAGAGGTCAGACCAGAGAGGTCAAACCAGAGAAGTCAAACCAGAGAAGTCAAACCAGAGAGGTCAAACCAAAAAGCAGCTTTCAAACTAAATGGAACTTTTTCTGTACATTAATCACAACTCTCCACCGATGTCGCTACACGAGTCTCAGTTACTCAACAAGTCCACCCACATGTGTAGTTAATAAATCCATCCCAACCTGCCACAGAAAACAGAGCCCAAGCCAACTTTCACCGCCTTGAATTTATTAGGACAGATGCAGAAGTTTTGTTTCTGGGAGCGCACAAAAACTAACAAAAGCGGTGAAAACGGAGCGCTGGTGGTGTGGGGAGGCGATTACTGGAACTGGAAAAACAAAGAAACAGAGCGGCGTCACAGCCGGCTGTCTCAAAAATCAATTTCCCCAACGGTGATTCACTCCCGCTAATCAGGTATTAGCTTAAACGCCATTGTTAAATAAGGACAATACAAACATTTCCGCTGGGCGCCGGGCCCATCAGGCGCCCGCCACTTACGCTAAATGGATAATTGGGAAAAAAATAAACTGTGGGGTCCACTTGCTGCAGGCCAACTGGATCTCTGGGTAAGTGTGTGCACAGAGCTCGGCCTTTGGTTCGCTCGGTGCGTGTGAATCGGAGGGCAGAGAGCGCGCACAACCACCAGCGGGGGGAAAATTGAAGGCAGATTTTCCACAGCAGGCGCGGCTCCAAATTGCTCGTTTTGGACGGGGAATTTGCTCTGGCACGAGATGTGACAATGATATCCATTTCAGAGCTTACACAGCGCCGAGCGCACACACACGCTCACCGTGCACGCTCACCGTGCACACGCTCACTGTGCACGCTCACCAAAACTATTACAGAAAACTAAAACCGCCTTCAAAGGAGAAAAAGAGACATTCCGCGAAGCCTCAACTCTAACTTTGCTGATCAAAAGGCTCAAACTGAATTCCTCACACAGGCACATACATATCCCAAACACACGTGCACACTCTGCGGCCCTTACTTGGATGTCCACGTGCACGCAGACGTGTAACATGTGCCCACGTTTATCTGGTGTGATCCAAGCTCATAGAGTTGTATTTCCCCAGATTAATCATCTCCAACTGGACAGCATGGCTCCGATCAGGGAAAGATTCTCAGTCCACATGCATCAAAGTGCACGTTCTGTCCATGTTGGAGCAGCAAATTCACCTGAGAAGGACCTACGTTTGTGTTTGTTTGTGGCAGATCGTCCTGAACACACTCCTGATAACGTCTGAAACACATTACAAACCTAAATCTGCTCGATTCCAGAAGGTATCAGCTCATTTAAGACTCTGGGCCTTCAGAATCAACCCTTTTTTACAGGCTTTTACAGTGTAAACCCGTGTTTACAGACTATATGTAAGGACTGTTGGGTGTTTGTTTGTGGCAGATTGTCCTGAACACACTCCTAATAACTTCTGAAACACATTACGAGCTGAAATCTGCTCGATTTCAGTGTCTTCACTGACCGACTTCCTTCTGTTCAGAAGGTATCAGCTCATTTAACCCTTTGTGCGGGTTGTGTTTACTCCCCTTTGTCCTACCAAAGCCCCAAAATAAAGCAACTTAATTGAATTTTAAATCCCAAATCTATTTTGTATGATGAAACCACCTGTTATTTATCTATTCAACTCAATTCAATACATTTTTATCATATATTTTTTGTTACACAATACAAAAAAACAATCACCAGTTTTCAGGATTACACTTTTTTTTTTTTACCACAAACCAACTGTCAGTTGGACCAACAGTTTTCTTGTTTTGTCAGTTTTCTTTTACATAATAAAGGTTTATTATTGCTATTATATAAATGTGAAGTAATTACTTCTGAATTAATTATATTGAAAAAACAGTTAAAAAAACAGTTAAAAATCAGTTTTAAAAAACAGTGAACTTTTTTCTGGTGTTTAAATGTTTTTATAATTCACGGGTCAAAAATGACCCATAAGACAATCTTTGTACCCTAGTGGTGTACAGCCCACATGGAGACATAAACAAAAATAAAGTCTGACTTTTTCTAATGATGGGGTCCCTTTAGGAAAAGTCATAACATTTCAAGTTGGAAAGAGATAGTTTAAGGTATTTTTTCTACAGCTAAACATGGTAGTGGCTCACTTTTGACCCGCAAGACAACAGGAGGGTTAAACAAGACAACAGGAAGGATTAAACAAGACAACAGGAGGGTTAAACAAGACAACAGGAGGGTTAAAGCCGTGGGCCTTCAGAATCGAGCCTTTTTTACAGGGTTTCACAGTGTAAACCCGTGTTTACAGACTATATGTAAGGACTGTTGGGTGTTTGTTTGTGGCAGATCGTCCTGAACACACTCCTGATCACTTCTGAGACACATTACAAGCTGAAATCTGCTCAATTTCAGAAGGTATCGACTCATTTAAGGCTCTGAGCCTTCAGAATCGACCTTTTTTTTACAGGGTTTCACAGTATAAACCGTGTTTACAGACTGTGGAAGGACTGTGAGGTCTGAAAGTGTCCAGCAGAGGGAGTAAGACATCTGATAATCTGAGGATCAGAGCTGCTGTGACTGTCACAGTTCGTGTGAGAGGAAAATGACTCAGGTTATAGTAGTTTAACCAGCTTTTAGGTTGTAATGGGAGCTGCTGGGGACCGTCAGTGTGCCGCTCAGCACCAGGTTTCCTGAGCTCATATGGAGCTGAAAGGTTTGGATAAGGCAGCTGACAGGTGATAGCAGGAACTCTGATAACCCTTTAAAGGCTTTTTACTGCTTTGTTTCAGCCATAAAAAGAGAAATCTAAAGGCAGAAACATTCACAAACAGGATGACTAATATGATATTCCCAGTGGTGAGTAAACGTCTGAGCCGCTGAGGGCTCGTGCATATTTCCCAGGTCGTACACGTATGCAGCTTTAAGAGGCCAAACTTCCTGTAAAAGATCAACAGACTCCTCAAAATAGTTGGTGTGCCACGAGGGAATCTGAGCTCTGGCAATGATTACGCAGTGACGGTGTCTGTGGGCTCATGTCACTCAGTGCGACTGTTGTTTTGGTTGTTTCCCTCCTCAGAGGAGAGCTGGGAGGATTAAAACGCTCACACATCCAGCACCAGAAGCATTTATCGCACCATAATTAGGTTTGTTCCTGCAGGACCAAGCCAAACTGTCTCTGCCCGCGTTACACAACCTATCACTTTCAAATCTCTGCAGAACATCTCTCATCAGGAGATTTGATTAAAAGGTTAGCTATTACCCATTAAAGTCTGACCCTAAATCTCTGCCTATCAGCCCCAGCTGTTATAATTACATGGCAGCTTAACCGCAGTCTGTCGGCTGCAATCGTCAACAGCGAGACGACCAACAAACTGGGCCGAGGTGGAAGAGAAACAAGCGTGTTTGGAGAAAATAGTTCCAGTTTTAACCCGTTTCCTTCCTCAGATACGTTTCCAACCTTTAGAGTTTTCTTTATCATGGATTATAGGACTTCCAGGTGAAATGGTTTTGGTTAGATGGGCAGTCAGACTTCATTTTGGTGGTTTTACTTAAAGCAAAAGAGGGAACTTCCTTATAAACCAGAGGAACTCAGAATAAGTTCAGCAAGCAAATAATCAGGAAGTGAATTAGGTTGTCAGGATGGTGACACTGTGATCACTTTATCCGCTAGTCGGGGATAAGCTGTGCTTCCACACATGAAAATACACATCTGGCTCATTTCCAACAGCTGGTTTAGAGTGAATAAACTAGCTGACTGTGGTACAAACAGCTGTAATGCACTGAGGGCTGGATCGAAACTTTTGAGTCCTCTGTAAGTTGGATATCAGCTGTTGTGCTCCAGAGATGATCCTCCTGTGTTAGCATTTCAATTAGCATCAATGCTAACGAACGTATTGCACAATTGTGTTGTGTTGTAGGAAATATAGGAGAGATCAAACTATGTGTCTGGATACAGCATTCGTTCCTCTTTTCCTATTTTATTCTGTGGACAAAAGCATTATTAACTTATTCTGTAGATAACAGCACTATTAACTCATTCTGTGGATAACAGCATTATTAACTCATTTCGTGGATAACGGCACTATTAACTCACATTATTAACTCATTCTGTGGATAACTTCATTATTAACTCACATTATTAACTCATTCTGTGGATAACGGCATTATTAACTCACATTATTAACTCATTCCGTGGATAACTTCATTATTAACTCACATTATTAACTCATTCTGTGGATAACGGCATTATTAACTCACATTATTAACTCATTCTGTGGATAACGGCACTATTAACTCACATTATTAACTCATTATGTGGATAACGGCACTATTAACTCACATTATTAACTCATTCTATGGATAACAGCATTATTAACTCACATTATTAACTCATTCTGTGGATAACTGCACTAATAACTCACATTATTAACTCATTCTGTGGATAACGGCATTATTAACTCACATTATTATCTGTGGATAACGGCACTATTAACTCACATTATTAACTCATTATGTGGATAACGGCACTATTAACTCACATTATTAATTCATTCTATGGATAACAGCATTATTAACTCACATTATTAACTCATTCTGTGGATAACAACACTATTAACTCACATTATTAACTCATTCTGTGGATAACGGCACTATTAACTCACATTATTAACTCATTCTGTGGATAACGGCATTATTAACTCACATTATTAACTCATTCTATGGATAACAGCATTATTAACTCACATTATTAACTCACATTATTAACTCATTCTGTGGATAACTGCACTATTAACTCACATTATTAACCCATTCTATGGATAACAGCATTATTAACTAACATTATTAACTCATTCTGTGGATAACGGCATTATTAACTCACATTATTAACTCACATTATTAACTCATTCTGTGGATAACGGCACTATTAACTCACATTATTAACTCATTCTATGGATAACAGCATTATTAACTAACATTATTAACTCATTCTGTGGATAACGGCATTATTAACTCACATTATTAACTCACATTATTAACTCATTCTGTGGATAACGGCACTATTAACTCACATTATTAACTCATTCTGTGGATAACAGCCCTATTAACTCATTCTGTGGATAACAGCATTATTAACTCATTCCGTGGATAACTTCATTATTAACTCACATTATTAACTCATTCTGTGGATAACGGCATTATTAACTCACATTATTAACTCATTCTGTGGATAACTTCATTATTAACTCATATTACTAACTCATTCTGTGGATAACGGCATTATTAACTCACATTATTAACTCACATTATTAACTCATTCTGTGGATAACGGCATTATTAACTCACATTATTAACTCATTCTGTGGATAAAAGCAATATTAACTCACATTATTAACTCATTCTGTGGATAACAGCACTATTGACTCACATTTTAACTAATTCTGTGGATAACGGCACTATTAACTCACATTATTAACTCATTCCGTGGATAACTTCATTATTAACTCACATTATTAACTCATTCCGTGGATAACTTCATTATTAACTCACATTATTAACTCATTCTGTGGATAACAGCATTATTAACTCATTCTGTGGATAACGGCATTATTAACTCACATTATTAACTCATTCTGTGGATAACGGCACTATTAACTCACATTATTAACTCATTCTGTGGATAACTGCACTATTAACTCACATTATTAACTCATTCTGTGGATAACGGCACTATTAACTCACATTATTAACTCATTCTGTGGATAACGGCACTATTAACTCACATTATTAACTCATTATGTGGATAACGGCACTATTAACTCACATTATTAACTCATTCTGTGGATAACGGCATTATTAACTTACATTATTAACTCATTCTGTGGATAACGGCAGTATTAACTCACATTATTAACTCATTCTGTGGATAACGGCACTATTAACTCACATTATTAACTCATTCTGTGTATAACGGCATTGTTAACTCACATTATTAACTCATTCTGTGGATAACGGCATTATTAACTCACATAATTAACTCATTCTGTGGATAACAGCACTATTAACTCACATTTTAACATTCTGTGGACAGAGGCATACAGCAGCTACTTATATGCTGACTTGATGCTCGTTAGTGGGAATGGAAACCACTTTTTGAATCTGGTTTGACGGGCCAAAATGAAAACGATGCGACTCACCAGCTGTTTTTCAGTCTGAGCCGACAAACAATAAACTCAGTGACTGACTGGAGTCTTCCCAGATATGACATCCCAGATATTCCCAGAGATGAAAGGCATTCCTGAGACCTCTCTATCTTTGTGGAGCTTTGTTTCTGCTGAGGACAGCCACTTCTTCTACTGAACTGCAACCATCAGGCGCCTCCCTGTGGCTTCAGAGTGATTTGCTAAGAGATGTAAAGATTATTTCATAAAGTTTAAGCGTGTACAGTTCTCGTATGAAAGGTGGATTCAGATGACTTTGGCTAAAGAATGACAGCTTAGAGGGAAAAGAAAAGCGAGGCTCTTGGATTACTTGGACGTCTTCCTTCCCCGGCCACCTCCCATCTGTAGGTTTGATGTCTGTTTTTCAAGACGGAGCTGCAGGCTTCTGAGCAGAAAGTGGAAAAACAAAAGCAAAAAAAAAGCTGCTTTCCCTCCCAACTGCACGTGCAGAAATGTTCACAAACCTCAGCGATTACTCAGTTAATACAGTGTCATCATAAGCAAAACAAACCACGGCCAGAAGAACAAAAAAAAGTGAGACCCACGCTGTGATGTAACGCTCTGTAACGCTGGCGTAGAAACGCTTTTAAAAATATGCTAATCAGAAAAAAGCAGCCAGATTTTCTCAGTTCCTGGAGAAAAGAAAAACAACCGCCCTTTGGCGACGGCAGTACAGTACATATGGTCGTCCAATTTAGCCTTGAGATGGCAGTTTGGAGCTAATTATGTTTCCCTTACACTCCAACAAAGAGCGCGTTGGAGCCCGCATCTGTGTTTATGAGAAGTGTGCAATAATAGTGACTTAATCACACAAACAGCGCAACCTCTCAGTCAACTCGACTTTGCGTGGAAACTCCACATCTCGGGACATTCTTTTGGTCCTTCACCCAAACCGCACACTGTTAACAGCTGGGCAGTATTTCACTCGCACATCTTCTGTTTTTCTGGTGCTGGAGCTGCTTTTCCAGAACCCGCTCATTAATGAGGTATTTGTGATCATGTGGCAGAGACAGCGGGACAAAGATCACTGCAGGCGACGGGGGGGGGGGGGGGGGGAAAGGTGGATGTTTCAAAGGGTTAAGAAATGCTCTGTTTCCCGCTCTCATGCACAAACACATACTCTGCACGCAGACTCCCCGCCCCTCCCCGGCTCGCACTGTCTCCTCTGTAATGAGCTCCAGATGTGTTGCTAAGGATGGGGGTGGGTGGGTGAGGGGGTGGAGCGGTGGAGGGGGGCGCTGCCTTGTATGTCATGTGCTCAGGCGAGGAGAGACGCTGTCCGAGGGGACGCTGTCAGCCCTGATGGAGTGGCTGGCGGGGCCTGGGGGCGAAAAGGGAGCAGGGGGGGGGGGGGGGGGTCACAGAGATCTCCACATCTGGAATCACTTCAGGTCAGCCCAGGCCCTGGCCGTGAAAGGTGAGCCCGGGCGCCTGGCGGGGGAGAGGGGGACAGGGGTCTGACACTGGACATACCACAGTCAGGGATCAGCGATAAGCAAAACAAAATCAGGCGGCTTTGAAGAAAACAGACACCGAGCGAAACGTCCAAAACCCCTAACCTCACTTCGTTAGAAGCAAAACAGGAAGTAGAAGCAGTGATTTATTGAAACGTGCCAACAGAAGTGTAAAAAAAAACAGAGTTTTGTTCAGTTCTGAGCAGCTTTAAAGTGAAAATCTGCAGATGTTTCCATGGTAACAGCTGCAGAGATTCACTGAAACATGTTCCAACATGAACATAAACCCAGAATCTGAGGCAGAACCAGAGTTAGTTCAGTTCTGAGCAGCTTTAAAGTGAATATCTGCAGATGTTTCCATGGTAACAGCTGCAGAGATTCACTGAAACATGTTCCAACATGAACATAAACCCAGAATCTGAGGCAGAACCAGAGTTAGTTCAGTTCTGAGCAGCTTTAAAGGGAATATCTGCAGATGTTTCCATGGTAACAGCTGCAGAGATTCACTGAAACATGTTCCAACATGAACATAAACCCAGAATCTGAGTCAGAACCAGAGTTAGTTCAGTTCTGAGCAGCTTTAAAGTGAATATCTGCAGATGTTTCCATGGTAACAGCTGCAGAGATTCACTGAAACATGTTCCAACATGAACATAAACCCAGAATCTGAGTCAGAACCAGAGTTAGTTCAGTTCTGAGCAGCTTTAAAGTGAATATCTGCAGATGTTTCCATGGTAACAGCTGCAGAGATTCACTGAAACATGTTCCAACATGAACATAAACCCAGAATCTGAGGCAGAACCAGAGTTAGTTCAGTTCTGAGCAGCTTTAAAGTGAATATCTGCAGATGTTTCCATGGTAACAGCTGCAGAGATTCACTGAAACATGTTCCAACATGAACATAAACCCAGAATCTGAGGCAGAACCAGAGTTAGTTCAGCTCTGAGCAGCTTTAAAGGGAATATCTGCAGATGTTTCCATGGTAACAGCTCCACTTGTCCAGTTTCCTCAAATGTTTTAAGGACACACTGCACACCATGCTGAGATATGCCAAGTTTTCAGCTAACAGCTCTTTGGGAATCACCTTGTTGCTGCAGAAATCCTGTTTTCTGTCTGTCACACTGTGTTATCTTTGCTGTTTTTCACACATGCAGCTAAAGAAATGGGAACAAATGATGTGTCTCTGTGACAGGCTGCTGGGAACAAAGTGCCTAAAGATCCAGTTTAAAACGGCTTCTTTGCTAAGTTGGACACAACACTGGTTCATCCCTTGAGTTAGGAGCCTTTTTCCTGCCTGAAGGGTTCACAGCTCAGTGTTAAGTGGCTTAACAAAGAAAAAACACATTCCTCTGAAGATGCTCAGGTACAAGGACTGGACTGAAGATGAGGGAAGAAGCAGGAAATGTCCAAAGAGAAACTCTGAGAGAGCTTCAGGAAGCTGCAGAACTGCTGATCAGGACACTTTAAAGGTTAGAAAGTCTGAGAGAAATGAGGCTGATCAGGACTTTTACTCAAAGCTTTATATGAATATTAACCTTTACTCCTGGCTCAGCTCAAACACACACAGAAAACGTGCCCTGAAGTCATTTATTGAAAACACTTCACGGAATGCTCGCCCCAACAAACTAAAAGAAAAAGACTTGTTTCCAAAAAAAGACTTTAACGAGTGTATCACATGTTGGAAGAATAAAACCTAAATCTGCTAAATTAACTCCAAATGTCAGGTAACAATGTTCAGAAATGGAAATGCTCCAGAAAAGCTGCAGGAAAGCTGCAGTTTGGAGCATAAAAAAGTAAAAAAAAAAGCTGCAGAAATGGGATGAAAGTGTCTGTCGGTTGCTTTTTCAGCAACATGTGCTCGTGCCACAACACTTAAGTGTAAATTTAAAAAAAAAACACCATGAAACTCGACCTCATGGTTTGATTCCAGTTCTGCTTTTTTACAGCCTGAGTTTGCCAGGCGAGGACGAGCACCCACATGTGTGCGCGTTACGAGGGGCCGCGGAGAAGAAACGCCTCGTGTGACAGCCGCCGAGTTAAACGGGCCCCGGGGGGCCCCGGGTATTAGGCAGAGGATTTCCCTGCTCATAAATATCCTGTTTTTAAGATGGAAATTTCAGGTCGCAGTAATCAGGGGAAAAAACACACAAAGCGGGAACAGCTTGGGGTTTTTCTGAAGGAGAATCTGTTCTCGGATCGTAAATCTCCCGTTTATGGGGCGTGCACCGAGCTCCAGGATCGTTCTGGCTCTCCACCATAAACATACTTATTTTTCATAGTTTCTGAAGCCCGATTTTAAAGTCAAACCGCAGTGTAGAAGTCATATTTCTGCTCCAAACAAGGTGCAAATCCTCCAACCGGAGAGATTCAAACAGAAAAAAAAAAGGCAGATTCCCCCTCTTTTGTGTTGAGTCGGACACTGCGCCACTGCTTTGCTTGAAACACATTTTTATTAATATACAAGGTTCTGTTACAAATAAAGGATATCATAGGAAATTATCTACTGGTTTTTTGGATTCAGAAATACATCAGCTTCTCCTTTATATGGGACTATAAGATGAAAATCAATCAAAATGCGCTGAAATGTTTGCCTCTCAGTGGTATATCATGGAAAGAAACGTGGAAAAAAAACAAAAGTATCGTAGAAGAAATAGAATAAATGTCAGAGGAAGTCTTTGTTGGTTGGTTGCTGAGTTTTAAAAAAAAAAAAGAGAGAGAAACAGGAGCTGATCCCACTGTTGGTGCGTAACTCTATCCACACCACGGAATTCCACGTAGTCCGTGAGCGAGGCTCCATAAAAAAGAAAGAAAAAAAACGAGCCCTCTGATTGGATCCGTCTCAGTCTCCATCACAGATGTGAAACTGCGCAGATGTTCGGCTGCAGCATCCAGTCTAGATGTCTTTCAGTGGGAGCAGGAGTTCAGTGATGCTCAGGAGGGGAAACAGAGTCACCTCAGGGGGGAAATCCTGCCGTTCGGTGGTGTCACGCCATCACGATCCATATGTGAGATGTTCCCAGAGACGACTTCCGTCCGCGGGGGTCCAGCAGCGGGGAGGGTCCCTCAGTTGACCGTGGGCACCTGGTTCAGGCTGTACTCCTTGGCTTTGAGCCGCAGGTTGGCGATGCTGTTGGCCATGTTCATCCCCTGGGACGTGTTGGTGTTGGAGCAGGTGGGCGGGTAGGTGGGCATGGTGCTGGGGAACAAGAAGGGGAGAGGTTACATCACCTGTGGGCTGACGTCAGGCTGCGAAGAAACGACACACATTCACACAAAAAACACGTTTTTAAACTGGGGCTGGGCAGCGAATAAAATTTTAAACTAGTTAATCACATGACTTCCCTGATTTATCGCGATTAATCGCATTTGTACGCAAAATCCAAAAATCAAAGGCAAATAAGCCCCCCAAAAAATTTAGGGGAAAAAATAAATAAACAAAACAACAAATTAACTAAATTAAAGTAAATTTAAAGTGAGCCATTTTACTATTGAACAACAGGTCAGTAACATGATTACTTATAAAAAGTAGGGCTGGGCAACGATTAATATGTTTAATCTAATTAATCACATGATTTCCCTTATTAATCGCGATTAATCGCATTTGTAATTGACAGAATCCAAAAATCAAAGGCAAAAAAAACCCCAAAAAAATGTTTGGGAAAAAAATAAATAAACAAAACAAATAAATTGACTAAATTAAAGTATATTTAACAACTAAATAAAAAAAAACTACTAAATTAAAGTAAATTTAAAGTGAGCCATTTTACTATTTTATGGTAAATATTAGGACAGGAGCAACAAAAGGCTGGAAGTGGGACTAAAAAAGAAACAGCTGTTGCAGGTTATTTAACAACAGGTCAGTAACATGATTAGGTATTAGGGCTGGGCAACAATTAAAATCTTTAATCTAATTAATCACATGATTTCCCTGATTAATGGCGCTTAAAATTATTTTGGAAAAAAAAAAAAAATAAATTAACAAAATTAAAGTAAATCTAACAACTGAATTAAAAAAAAAAATAAATTAAAGTAAATTTATGGTGAGCCATTTTACTATTTTATGATAAATTTTTTTTAAATTTATTTTGAAATACGCGCTTTTATGTTGAAACAAGTAAAACAGGAAGTAGCGCCGGTTCTTTTCCGGTTCCGCAGCAGACAGCAACAGACTTTTACAATAAGAAAATAAATATTAAAACCTGCGTTATTAACGCGATAATAGCGAGTTAACTCGCCCAGCCCTATTTTAAACTTTACGTTTTTATTCCAAACAACAAGGAAAACGTGATACTAAACTTCTATTAAAACATATGATTTACTCCGTGTTTAAAATGAACTTCAGAGCTTTTTATAATCCCAAACGCAGAGTCTGTTTTCTCCCATTAAAGGAGCCCAAAGTCTTCCAGCTCTGAGAAGCTTTTATCAACCATCTTCTGGAAAACGGTCTCAGTCTGTTGTATATTCCATATTTCCTAATAAATCTGACAAACTGATTATTTGGACTCAGCCACGCTGACCTCATGCTTCTTAATTAATAATCTTAAACGTCTCAGTGAAATAAATCTTCCTACGTTAGATGGAGTCTGATGAAAAGCAGCTGAAAGCCCAGAGAAAGTGAGCACTTAATGCTGCCGGAGCCCCAGTTTTTCCTGTTCATCAGCAGGGAATCTGCAGCACAGTTTTAGTGTTTATTGATAAAAGCGCCTCGTCTTTTCCTGTGTTAGTTTCTCTTTTTTCCGCCTCACAAACCCAAACAATGACACCCTTTAAAGCTCTTATTCTGCTCTCTTAAATGTTCTTAAATGTTCTCTGTTTCCCTCCCAACATTTAGTGAATAAATCACCACAGATTATTCAAACTGTGGCTCATGTCAGTGGTTAATCAACACAAGGATCACGGGGGGATATATTAGAGTTTTGGCCCCTGAAGTGTTGAACCCCCCCCCTACATTTGCTCTGAATGTATGTCCACATCATGTCGATCTTTTTACACGTCTGTTTGACTCTTTGTGGGTTGAACTGGTGATGTTTAACCTTGTAGCACCCACAGTTGCAGATATGCAACTGCCAATAAACCAAAAATATTGGTTTATTCCCATTTTTACATAAAATGTAATGTAAAAAAATATTACACATGAATGTAAATAATGTATGTAAATTTAAAAAAATCAAATAATGTAATGTAAATAAAAATATAATGTAAATAAATAAAAAGCTTGTTGCATATCTGCGACTGTGGGTGCTACAAGGTTAAATGCACTTAAGATCAACCTGGGTGTGTTGTGAATGCTAACGGTAAGTTTTCAGGCTAACTCTGACAGATGTGATGTTTAACATCCACGAGGAAAGCTTGGAAGTCTGACACTTAAAGGGACAGTTCGCCTCTTTAAAGGGACAGTTCACCTCTTCTGACATGAAGCTGTGTAACATCCCATATCAGCAGCATCATTTCTGAACATCTTCTTACCCCCTGCTGCGTCCTGTGAGCAGAGTTCCAGCCTCGTTTTGGTGTTGATGAAGGTAGTCCGGCTAGTTGGCTGGGGTTTAAAAAATAAAGCGTTTTGCTTCTCAAAACAATATGCGTTCAACAGAGTAATACATTTGCATCACAAAATGGTTCTCCAGGAAAAAGTCAGACCTCACAATTGCTTGGCCCTATTTTCTCTTTTTACTTTTACTTGAGTAAAAGTTTTTGGCTGCTCTACCCACCTCTCTGTGTGTTGGAGCCTACTTTAGTCTAAATATGTTCACACTTATACAATTAAGTCCAATATCTGCATCTTGATCGGCCCAGAAAACATGAATTTAGTTTTTAGACAGAATGTAGCTGATGGAGGATTTAAAGTGACTTCAACGAGAGGCTCAAAACTCCAGAAAATCCAAAGAAAATCATGTTTATTTTTTTTATTTGATCAAATCAGAGGTGAAACATCACAATCTCTTGGCCCTATTTTCTCTCCCTTCGTATCACTGCCTGCTGTGTAGACCGTGCAGAGCGAGCAGCAAACAGCGTAACAGGCGCGGCTGTCGGCAGGCGGCAGCAGGCAGTGATACGAAGGGAGAGAAAATAGGGCCAAAAGATTGTGAGGTCTGACTTTTTCCTGGAGAATCATTTTGTGATGCAAATGTATTACTCTGTTGAACGCATATTGTTTTGAGAAGCAAAACGCTTTATTTTTTAAACCCCAGCCAACTAGCCGGACTACCTTCATCAACACCAAAACGAGGCTGGAACTCTGCTCACAGGACGCAGCAGGGGGGAAGAAGATGTTCAGAAATGATGCTGCTGATATGGGATGTTACACAGCTTCATGTCCAAAGAGGCGAACTATCCCTATCACGTCTGTTTTAAATGGGAAAAGACCAAACTTTCACTCAAAATACAGCAGAAACGTGCAAAAAAACAGAGTGAAGACAACAAGAAAAGAGTAGTAAAGTGAGGGCGTACTTGTTCTCTGAGGGCAGCATTTTCTGTGGCACTCTCACCGGCCCCCCCTCCGGCATCGGATACCAGCTTAAGGATAATATACAGTCAAGTGTTAGCACCACATAGCATTATTCCCGGATCACAAAGCCCACCCCCGTCCCCCCCGCCGCGGCTCAGCTTCAGGCCGCGGGGTCCGACATCTTACACCCGGTTTCATAACAGAGGATTACTGTAAATCGTGACCAATGTAACCGGAGTCACAAAAAATGTTGCCCAGTAGAGCTCCGTCTGTGCAGAGGGGTCGCAGGGGTCAGCGGCGGATTCAGCACGCTTTGTTTTCACATTATCACCTCGTCAGGAGGGTCACGGGATGCGGCCCCCCGCCCCCCGCCGACAGAGGGGGGCGACGGCGAGGAAAATGAGTCTGAAGCAAGATGCGTGCAAAGGAAAGAGGTTTAAACACGGGGAGGAAGGGGTTAGAGACGGAGAAACAAACTGCAGAGAAACTTTTTACTCTGATTCCTGTTAAATATCTGAGATAAAACATCTGATCTGAGGTCCAAACTTCAGTCTCTTACTGAGCTGCTACAGGAAGTTGTAATGGCCTGTAAGTTTTGGCCTTATGTCATCAAAATTAAAACAATTGAATCAATCTAACTTATTAAATATGCTCAAAAATAAGCCTTTAAGGTTAAATAAGTAGCTTTTTTAAAAGGCACCGTAAGAAGTCGTCTCCATCTTTTGAGTGTACTTCTGTGCATTATTATATTATAATTATAATAAATGAAGAGAAGAAAAGTGTTTAAATTCAGTTTTACTTAAGTTTTTTTTAGAATTTTTCATTTTTACTCTGATTCCTGATATAATATCTGTGATAAAACATCTGATCTGAGGTCCAAACTTCAGTCTCTTACTGAGCTGCTACAGGCTGACGTCGGCGCAGTCGTTCATTTCAGGCCTGTAACTTTTGGCCATATGTCATCAGCCTTAATAAAATTAAAATAATTGAATCAATCTAACTTATTGAGATCACAACTGAATATGCTCAAAAATAAGCCCCTCAGAGACAAGTAGCTTTTTCTAAAAAAGCACCATAAGAAGTCGTCTCCCCCTTTTTAACACAGTAATAATAGACCCAGTGGTTATTATTCTATAATAGTGATGATAATGAGGGATTTCTGAGTGTACTTCTGTGCATTATTATGTGATAATTATCATAAATGAAGAGGAGAAAAGTTTTTAAATTCAGTTTTACTTAAGTTTTATTTTAGAATTTTTCATTTTTACTCTGATTCGTGTTAAATATCTGAGATAAAACATCTGATCTGAAGTCCAAACTTTGAACTTTTACTGAGCTGCTACAGGAAGCCGTAATGGCCTGTAAGTTTTGGCCTTATGTCATAAGCCTTAATAAAATTAAAACAATTTATTGAGATCACAACTGAATATGCTCAAAAAGAAGCCCCTCAGACACAAGTAAGAAGTCGTCTCCCCCTTTTTAACAGTAATAACAGGCCCAGCGAATATTACTCAATAATAATGATAATAATGAGGGATTTCTGAGCATTATTATGTGATAATTATCATAAATGGAGAGGAGAAAAGTGTTTATTCAGTTTTACTTCAGTTTTTTAAATTTTTACTCTGATTCCTGTTAAAATATTTGAGATAAAACAGCCGGTTCTGATCTGATCTGAGGTCCAGACTTTGAACTTTTACTGAGCTGATACAGGAAGTTGTAATGGCCTGTAAGTTTTGGCCTTATGTCATCAAAATTAAAACAATTGAATCAATCTAACTTATTAAATATGCTCAAAAATAAGCCCCTCAGACACAAGTAGCTTTTTCTAAAAAGCACCGTAAGAAGTCGTCTCCCCCTTTTTAACAGTTATTATTCTACAGTAATGATAATAATGAGCGTACTTCTGTGCATTATTATGTGATAATCATCATAAATGAAGAGGAGAAAAGTGTTTGAATTCAGTTTTACGGTTTTACTTAAGTTTTTTTTTAGAATTTTTATTTCTTACTCTGATTCCTGTTAAATATCTGAGATAAAACAGCCGGTTCTGATCTGAGGTCCAAACTTTGGGAGCCGGGCTGACGTCGTAGCAGTCGTTCATGTCAGGCCTGTAACTTTTGGCCTTATGTCATCAAAATTAAAACTAACTTATTGAGATCACAACTAATTAAGCTCAAAAATAAGCCCCTCAGACACAAGTAGCTTTTTCTAAGAAGTCGTCTCCCCCTTTTTAACACAGTAATAATAGACCCTGCGGTTATTATTCTATAATAATGATAATAATGAGTGTGCTTCTGTGCATTATTATGTGATAATTATCATAAATGAAGAGGAGAAAAGTGTTTAAATTCACTGAAAACAGAGACTAAGAGTCAGCAGGCAGAGATCTTCAGGATCTGGATCTAATCTGCAAGTTAAACCGCTTCACAGGTAAAAATCCTGCCTCTAAAACAGGTTCGATTCTGCACGTGGAATTTGTGGTGAAGAAGTAAAGCGCCATTATTTCCCCGCGCCGTGTGCACGAGGCGGCGCCGACCTCGCTGCGGCTCGTCAGTCTGAGTCAGCTGGAGTTCAGGTGGATCAAAGGAGATGAAGACTTTCAGAGGAACTATGAGAAGTATGTTCAGGTAGCAGAGCGGGAGGAAATGAAAGAATAACAGAGAGGCAGCCGTGTGTGTGCGCGGCGTCACGGTGGCGTTAGCGTTAGCGTGTGGTTATGGAGGAATCAGCCGGGGCTTTTTCTGCTGGCGTTCTGCAGCAGGAAGGCATCACGATGCTTAAACACGTCCTGATTCCATCATTTTAACTTCTATAAGTTCATCTTGTATGAATTTGTTTTTAATCCCTAAACCTAAAGCATATTTTTCCATGTGTAGAGATAGATATTGGTGCTTTGATGTGATGTTTCCTCATGCTAATCATGGAGGCTTGGGCTGTGTTCCAAACTGCATACTTCTCCTACTACTCCTACTAACTTTCTGAGTTAGTATGCGAGTTTGAGTAAGCGAGAAGTTCCCGGATGCATACTAGATTCTCCGAAATGTTGGGTATGCATCATGAGGTTACTACTCATACTCAAACTACCCAAGATGCAACGTAACGTGACGTCGCCGATCGTCATTTCCTGTCAAAACGGCAGTTTCAAGCTAGCTACAACGAGGGTAGGTTCACTTCCTGTTTTCAAAACAAAAGCACCAATTGTATGGTAATGGCTTTCCCTATGATAAAAGGCAACGGGTATTTTATTTTGTGAAAATAACCGGAAGTGCGTTGCCCACTGCGGCTAGCTTTAGTAGCGCCGAATTTGTGGGAACAAAATTGTAAATAGCCAGTATTTTGTCAGGTTTTCAACACGTTGGGGATCTAAACGACTACTTTCTCACCTGAAAATGTTTCAAATGTTGCTAAAGTTTACAGAGTTTAGAGCTTAAGGGAAATCAGCTTCAGGCCGACTGATTTCGGCTCGGGCAGGAGCGAAATGCATTGTGGGTAAAGGCTCTGCATACTGCCTGATCGATGAGTATGTAGTATGTAGTATGTAGTATGTAGTATGTAGTATGCAGTACGCAGTATGTAGTATGCAGTATGTAGTATGCAGAATGTAGTATGTAGTATGCAGTATGTAGTATGCAGAATGTAGTATGTAGTATGCAGTATGTAGTATGCAGAATGTAGTATGCAGTATGTAGTATGCAGTATGCAGTATGTAGTATGCAGTATGTAGTATGCAGAATGTAGTATGTAGTATGCAGTATGCAGTATGTAGTATGCAGTATGCAGTATGTAGTATGTAGTATGCAGTATGCAGTATGTAGTATGCAGTATGTAGTATGCAGAATGTAGTATGCAGTATGTAGTATGCAGTATGCAGTATGTAGTATGCAGTATGCAGTATGTAGTATGTAGTATGTAGTATGTAGTACGTAGTATGTAGTATGCAGTATGCAGTATGTAGTATGCAGTATGCAGTATGTAGTATGTAGTATGTAGTATGTAGTACGTAGTATGTAGTATGCAGTATGCAGTATGTAGTATGTAGTATGTAGTATGCGGTTTTGAACACAGCCTTGGTGTCTAAACTCAGCCGAACTGTAAATATGGATGTAAAACGAGATGCAGAATGTGTTAGAATGACATGCTTCTCATGGTAAAGTACACATCTGTCTCACAGTGAAATGCAAAATAAAGCAAATCTTTGTATTAATGCTGCTTTAAAGTGAAGTTATATAAATATGTGTGTGTGTTTTCTTGTCCAGCAGCACAAAATAAACTGTAAAATCAGGAATCAGCAGCTTATATTTGACGTTCTGCTGTTAAGAGGAGCGAGGCGCCAGCTTCCCTGCTGCAGACGGATGTTCCTCCCTGTTTTAAAAAGGCCGGGCCGTGGTGAGAGGAAAGAAGTCCACATGCAGGAGATGCTGTTTTTAAACAAGCCAGGAGCAGTGCCGGGAACTGAGACCCGTGACTTTTAAAACGGGTACTTGTCAAACCCTAACCATGTATTTTAGGCTTCTAACCCCAGCCGTCTGCCATTAACTCTGAACCATAAGTAGAGAAGTGAGAGGACTGTGGAAACATGGGAGAGTCAGTCTGACAGTCTGTCATGTGAAAGTCCTCAGAGTAACGTCATCTGCCCAACTGCCCCCTCAGGTGGTTCTGCCCTCGTCATCACGGGCTGATCGCCGGGGCAACCAAGGTCCATTTTTACATTTTCTAACATTATAAACCAGCGTTTTGCTGTCCGAACTGATGCAGATGAAACACATTTAGGCAGGAGATACGGTGTTCCTGTTTTAAATCTATCTATCTATCTATCTATCTATCTATCTATCTATCTATCTATCTATCTATCTATCTATGTATCTATCTATCTATCCATCCATCCATCCATCCATCCATCCATCCATCCATCCATCCATCCATCCATCCATCCATCCATCTTTCTATCTATCCATCCATCCATCCATCCATCTACCCATCCATCCATCTATCTTTCTATCTATCCATCAATCCACCTACCTACCAACCTACATACCTACCGATCTACCTACCTACCTACCTACCTACCTACCTACCTACCTACCTACCTACCTACCTACCTACCTATCTATCTATCTATCTACCTACCTACCGATCTATCTACCGATCTATCTACCTACCGACCGACCGACCGATCGATCGATCGATCGATCTATCTATCTATCTATCTATCTATCTATCTATCTATCTATCTATCTATCTATCTATCTATCTATCTATCTATCTATCTATCTATCTATCTATCTATCTATCTATCTATCTATCTATCTACCTACCGATCTATCTACCGATCTACCTACCTACCTACCTACCTACCTACCTACCTATCTATCTATCTATCTATCTACCTACCTACCTACCTATCTATCTATCTACCTACCTACCTACCTACCTACCTACCGATCTACCTACCTACCTAACTACCTACCGATCTACCTACCTACCTACCTACCTACCTACCTACCTACCTACCTACCTACCGATCTATCTACCTACCTACCTACCTACCTACCTACCTACCTACCTACCTACCTACCTACCTACCTACCTACCTACCGATCTACCTACCTACCGATCTACCTACCTACCTACCTACCTACCTACCTACCTACCTACCTACCGATCTACCTACCTACCGATCTACCTACCTACCTACCTACCTACCTACCTACCTACCTACCTACCGATCTACCTACCTACCTACCGATCTACCTACCTACCTACCTATCTATTTATCTATCCATCCATCCATCCACCCACCCATCTTAGTCACATTCATTTTTTCTCCACGCCTTTTCATGCCCCGTTTCTTCTCTCCTTTATCCCTCTTTCCTTTTCTCAGTTCTTCTGCCCTTTCTGATTCATCTTTTATTACTTTTCTTTTCTTTTTCCCTGTTGAATTTGTAGAAACATAATGTTTTGTCCGTGCAGGACCTTCGTGCTGAACACACGTTCTTTAACCTGATGAGCCCCTTTCACAACTTTAGTTTAACATGAAGCTGCAGCTCGTCTGCCCAACCTCCCCACAATCCTAATTCCTTGGACTTCTTGTACAGAAAATGTCCCACAATCCTAATTCCTTGGACTTCTTGTACAGAAACTGTCAGGCTCCCCCCGTGGTTGTGAGTTCAGAGGCAATCTGTGTCACATATGGTGTCATGACTGAAACTGTGTTTATACATTCCTGCACACACTTTGTGTTGCTCCCAGCGGTGTCTGCAGATCATCAGAGCAAACAGAGGAGGAACGTTTGTTAGTAGATAAGCAGGCTGGGTGTGGGTGGAATGTGGATCTCAGGTGGGTGGCTGACCAAACTGCAGGGGCCTCCTACCTGTAGGGGGCAGCACTGCCCCAGGACAGGTAGTCGTTGGGGCGCGGCGCAGGGCGGGGCACGATCGGCTGCTCCACCGCCGTCACTTCTCCTGAGTAGGACTTGAGGAGCGAGGCGTTTTTGCTGGCCAGCATGGCTCTCTCATTCCTGCGAAACTTGGCTCTCCTGTTCTGAAACCAGACCTGGAACAACAGAGAACACGAGGAATGAGAAGGCACCCCCATTACAAACCCATCAACTGTGCAAACCTGGCTTAAATACGCTTAAATACGCTTAAAACTGTAGGAATGTTGAACATGTTCCGGTGAATTTGTGGGTTTGCTGTTCTGAAATGATGCATGTATCCAAACTAATTCATTTTGGTTTGGATATTTATACTACGGCTGGGTGAGTTAACTTGTTATTATTGAGTTAACTCGTTATTATCGAGATAACTCATTATTATCACGTTAACTCATTATTATCGAGTTAACTCATTATCGCGTTAACTCGTTATTATCGAGATAACTCATTATTATCGAGTTAACTCATTATCGAGTTAACTCATTATTATCGAGTTAACTCATTATTGAGTTAACTCATTATTATCGAGATAACTCATTATTATCACATTAACTCATTATTATCGAGATAACTCATTATTATCACGTTAACTCATTATTATCGAGATAACTCATTATTATCACATTAACTCATTATTATCGAGATAACTCATTATTATCACGTTAACTCATTATTATCGAGATAACTCATTATTATCACATTAACTCATTATTATCGAGATAACTCATTATTATCACGTTAACTCATTATTATTGAGTTAACTCATTATTATCGAGTTAACTCATTATCGAGTTAACTCATTATTATCGAGTTAACTCATTATTGAGTTAACTCATTATTATCGAGATAACTCATTATTATCACGTTAACTCATTATTATCGAGATAACTCATTATTATCGAGTTAACTCATTATAATCGAGTTAACTCATTATCGCGTTAACTCGTTATTATCGAGATAACTCATTATTATCACGTTAACTCATTATTATCGAGATAACTCATTATTATCGAGTTAACTCATTATAATCGAGTTAACTCATTATCGCGTTAACTCGTTATTATCGAGATAACTCATTATTATCACGTTAACTCATTATTATCGAGATAACTCATTATTATCGAGTTAACTCATTATAATCGAGTTAACTCATTATCGCGTTAACTCGTTATTATCGAGATAACTCGTTACTATCGAGTTAACTCATTATTATCGAGTTAACTCATTATCGAGTTAACTCTTTATTATCGAGATAACTCATTAATATCGCGTTAACTCGTTAGCTATTTAACGCGATAAATATTTTATCACGCATTAATGCAGTTTTATGAATTTTTTGGGGGTCTTTTGTGCCTTTAATGGAAAGTTCAGAGAGACAGGAAGTAGGGGGCAGAGAGCGGGGTAACAACATGCAGCACAGGGCCGACCGATGCGGGACTCAAACCAGGGCCAGCTGCAGCGAGGACTAGTGACTAGCAGTAGCCATTCTGTGAGTATTTTGTTCTAAAATCAGCCAGGGTGGAGACTGAGGAAAACTGATAGAAATGAGTGAAAACAAGTGAGTGAAAGACGGATCAGTTGTACCTCAGTGCCTGTTGGTAGGTAGAGTAGTTACATACAGGCCAAGATGACAATACACCAGTAAAGTATTATCTGTAGTATTTATATAACAAAAACTAAACCTAAAGTAGTTCAGCTGGAGGTTTCTTTCATGTCGGCATATTTATCCGTATTTATCTGATGGGTTTTGTGGTAAACATTTGTTTTAAAGCAAGCTGGGATGTTTTCCTAAACCTAACCAAATAGCAACTGACACACAAAGGTAGGAATTTCCAAACAACAAGTTTAGAAAGTAGTGAGTCAGATATTCCTGGTTAACTTTCATGTTTGTAGCTACACCAACAAAACTCTGTGGCCTCTAAATATGGATTTATGTTAATGTTAATGCTGATAAAACGCCTCAAATACGAGAAAATGCACACCTAGTTCCCGGACCACCATCTCATCGAGATGTGGACGCGTCAGCCAGGCTAGGTTAGTACTGTAATAGCCAATATGTGTACTATGGTTTAACATACTCTGCTAAGTAAGTAGCAGAGTACATATATATATACATATATATATATATATATATATATATACATATATATATATATATATATATATATACATATATATATATGTATATATATATATATACATATATATATATAAATTACAGTTATGAGCAGCTATGTTGGAGCCATCGTGCAAATGCACCAGATTAACAATAACTTTTAAACATTTAGCATGATGTGAAACTAATGATATTAGACATCTATAACGTGCACTTAAACACTTATAAAGAGCAGAGATTACTGAGATTGAGCCACATCTGACCAAACATTGGCTTTTCACTGTCATATGACTGTCAGTTAGACATAAAAAACACACCGATAGGTTGAATAATAGAAAGCACCTGAGTTCTGCTCGACACAAAAGTTAAAACGTTACAGTTTAGCTACTTCTTCTTTATTTTTATCCTGCTGTGTTTAGGACAACTGAACCTATTCTGTGTTTTCTGGTTGGACTGAGCTGTCCTGAGGTGCCAGTTACCGAGGCAACCAAAATCAAAAACACATGTAATGACACTGAATGAACAAAGTAAGTAATATGAATAAAACTGGAGACTTTAGCTGTTCTAATCAAACAGTAAAGAAGTTAGAGTAAAGTTTTTTTGTTTTGAAATAACAATGAAGTCACGTTGGCTCTAAAAACTGTTGTTCAGAAACAGTCGTTTTGTCCTGACATATTTAATATATATATTTTCTTAAATAGGTATCGATCAGCCATTATTAAAGGTTATTACACAGAGAATGTGATGATATGTCACACCGGGTCGTGCGCTGGAAGCTCAGCGCCATCTTGTGAGGAACGCTTTCCAAGGACCTCAGATTAAGATCCTTGTTGCCTGGTTAGATTGTGTTTCGTTTGGGCAAAAATGGTCAAAACATGGTCAAGAAAAGAGAAGAGATGGAGAAAGAAAGAAAGAAAGAAAGAAAGAAAGAAAGAAAGAAAGACGGAGCTTATCATCTGATTCAACCTGCTGAAATCTGATCCCTGACTAGTTTATTAAAGGTATGAAGTCATGTTCAGAGTCACCACTGATAATAAAGCTTTGTTTGAATATTGAAACGAATATTTTAACTAGGTCTGGGCGAGTTAACTCGTTATTGTCGCGTTAACGTGCTAGTTATTTAATGCCGATAAATATTTAATTGCGCATTAACGCAGTTTTTTTAAATTTATTATTATTTATTATTTTTGTAAAAGTCTGTTGCTCACAGGCTTTTATTTTGTTGCTTACAGGCTTTTATTCTGTAAAAGTCTGTTGCTCACAGGCTTTTATTTTGTTGCTTACAGGCTTTTTATTCTGTAAAAGTCTGTTGCTCACAGGCTTTTATTTTGTTGCTTACAGGCTTTTATTCTGTAAAAGTCTGTTGCTCACAGGCTTTTATTTTGTAAAGGTCTGTTGCTCACAGGCTTTTATTTTTGTAAAAGTCTGTTGCTCACAGGCTTTTATTTTGTTGCTTACAGGCTTTTATTCTGTAAAAGTCTGTTGCTCACAGGCTTTTATTTTGTAAAAGTCTGTTGCTCACAGGCTTTTATTCTGTAAAAGTCTGTTGCTCACAGGCTTTTATTTTGTAAAGGTCTGTTGCTCACAGGCTTTTATTCTGTAAAAGTCTGTTGCTCACAGGCTTTTATTCTGTAAAAGTCTGTTGCTCACAGGCTTTTATTTTGTAAAAGTCTGTTGCTCACAGGCTTTTATTTTGTAAAGGTCTGTTGCTCACAGGCTTTTATTCTGTAAAAGTCTGTTGCTCACAGGCTTTTATTTTGTAAAAGTCTGTTGCTCACAGGCTTTTATTTTGTAAAGGTCTGTTGCTCACAGGCTTTTATTCTGTAAAAGTCTGTTGCTGTCTGCTGCGGAACAGGAAAAGAAAGTAATCGGCGGATCCACCAAACATGGAGAAGGGTACGGAACTTTTACTCGGCCATTTTCATTTTAAAGTTCTTCCAGACGGCGGAGTCGACAGAACCAAAGTCATCTGTAAACACTGCCAAGTTGAATTGTCTTCTCAGCGTAGTAGTTCCAGTCTAAAATATCACTTAAAGGCAAAACACACAACTGATAGCAGCAAGTCATTCAAGGAAACAGACAGTGGAGCGAGGCTTCTACATAAAAACTACAGAAAGATGCTGATGTTAAAAGTGTGTTTGCACAACAAATGTTATGGCACTTTCATTCATATGGCAGCACATTTAAAATAAAGCTAAATGCTAAAGGCTATACGCTACTTTTGAATTCTGCGTACAAATGCGATTAATCGTGATTAATCAGGGAAATCATGTGATTAATTAGATTAAACATTTTAATCGTTGCCCAGCCCTAGCTTTAACAGTTGTTGATGAGGATTATAAATGGCCTGAGATGTGATCCTGCAGTTTGAGAGTACAAAGTGAGACTTTAGGTTCTGTTCCTGCAGGAGACGACCTCAGATCACCAAGAACACAAGATGGCGTCCGAACGACTTCTGATTCTCTGAGTCGGTTTCATGGAACTTGTGCGTCCATCCTGCGAGCATCTGTTTAAGCGGCCCGCGGCCGAACATCCGGCGCATAATTAAGACCTCAGATGTGTCACAGTTTCTGCTTAAACCCAAAAAATATTTGGATAAATAAACGAACGGAGTCCGATAGCAATCGTCTGTGGAAAACAGTCGATTTACAGGCATCACATCTGTAGCTCAGAGTCTTTCACACACCCACACTTCCTCCGTCTAAAGTTCTCCTCGTCCATCCCTCATCGACCCCCCCCCCCCCCCCCCCCCCCCCGCCCTGATGATGATGACTCGGGGGGGCTGCTGATGTTGTTCCTCGCTGTGAAATCGAATCCATTATTAGAAGCTGTGGGCGCTCAGAAGGCCTCGCTGCCCGCTGACGCAGCGCCTCAGGAATGAGCCCAAAGTCTCCGTTATCAAAGGATTTCTGCAACACATTAATCACAGATGTGCAGCTCCGCTCGCTCCAACATCACAATTTCCTCTTTCCTCACGCTGCCCACGGAGCAAAGGCTCTCAGTGAGCTGTGCACAGAGAGCTCGGACAGTTATGAGAGCAGGAAACGCAGCCCTGGTTCCTCCTGGTGTCTTTATCTGAGGCCTTTTCCAGCGGCTCAGATGCACAGAAAGTGCTTCTAACTGCAGTCTGAGTCCCTAACTCCTCCTCACACGCTAAATTCAGCAGTTCATTGCTTTGATTCGGACACAGGAATCAGCTTCAGGTGTTTCATAAAGGCCGACAGCCTCTTTGTTGCACCGCTGTTTGCCTCAGAAAACAACCCGATGGAGCGGTTGGGCTGTTCTCTGCTCACAGAACTGAGAATAATAAGAATTACGGATCCGTTTGTCCTGAGAACAGACGCTGCAGTTTCACTAAAAGCTTCTTAAAACTGATCATTTCTTCTTTCATGACAGTTTTTTAAATGAAAAAGGAATGAATCAAGTTGCTGTTTCACACATTTCAAACTACACGGTTAGGTTTAGGCATTGGAAATTAGATTGTTAGGTGAGGAAAACATCACGACTTGTGTTAAAACAGTCGTTGTAATAACGAGTCTTCAAAATATTGTGTTCATCGGCACGAAAACAAAGCCAGATCAATTCCTAATAAATTAATTCCTAATAAAAAATAGATTTTAAATCAGTTTAGGAAATACTGGACTGGATGGAAGACAAACACGAGTTTTCTGGGCGACGCCCAGACGTCTTCATTTCTTAAAACTGATCATTTCTTCTTTCCTGACAGTTTTTTAAATGATACAGGATGTAATATATATATTACACAGGACTGTATTTCTATATGCACTTATTTTAAAATCCTCGTGGGCAGGAAATAAATGTGAAAGTCGGGCTTCAAGTGTTTAAATTTGTGAGTTTCACAAATTGGATTTCCTCATCCTAACCAGGTTTTTAATAACTAAACCTAACCGCTGAGTAAAAAGACTCACAAACATTATTTGCCAATCAGATGCATTTTAATGTCTGAAACTACTGTGCGACAAAATTGTGTTGCTATGGTTTTTCGGTATGGTATTCGTACCATAACAGGTCATTTGTTGTGTATCTTGTGATGTGGTTAAGTGATGTGGAAAGTTGTACTCTTTGTTTTCTTGTTTCCTGTCTTTGTCTTGATTTTAGTGTGAACAGCAGGACTGCAGATGGAAATTAGCCTTGGAGCTAAATCTGGCATATTTACATTGTATGTTTATTAATATGCAGAGTCCTGTCACAAATAAACAAATAACTAACGAACTATAAATGGAAACTGGAACTTATTTGTAACAGTTTCATGACTTGCTGTGAGGCTGCATTCCAATATGAAGTTATTCTTATGGTCACAGAATGAGCAGATTAAGGGTTTGTTATTCTAGTTATATAATAAACAAAAAGACAAAATGATGTACTTCATAACAGCCGATGTTGACATAAATCTTCTAATTTAAGAATATTTAATTCAACAATAAAAAACTCAATCACCTTTATCTAAAGATCTGATACCTGCAGGGCCCTAAAACTGGTGTTTAAACTCATTCATCGGTAACAGAAAAGCATGAACTGTTTATGTATAAACTAGGGCTGGGCAACGATTAAAATGTTTAATCTAATTAATCACATGATTTCCCTGATTAATCACGATTAATCGCATTTGTACGCACAATCCAAAAATTAATCCAAAAGTAGCGTATAGCTTTTAGCATTTAGTTTTATTTTAAATGTGCTGCCATATGAATGAAAGTGCCATAACATTTGTTGTGCAAACACACTTTTAACATCAGCATCTTTCTGTAGTTTTTATGTAGAAGCCTCGCTCCACTGTCTGTTTCCTTGAATGACTTGCTGCTATCAGTTGTGTGTTTTGCCTTTAAGTGATATTTTAGACTGGAACTACTACGCTGAGAAGACAATTCAACTTGGCAGAGTTTACAGATGACTTTGGTTCTGTCGACTCCGCCGTCTGGAAGAACTTTAAAATGAAAATGGCCGAGTAAAAGTTCCGTACCCTTCTCCATGTTTGGTGGATCCGCCGATTACTTTCTTTTCCTGTTCCACAGCAGACAGCAGCAGACTTTTACAAAATAAAAGCCTGTGAGCAACAGACTTTTACAAAATAAAAGCCTGTGAGCAACAGACTTTTACAGAATAAAAGCCTGTAAGCAACAAAATAAAAGCCTGTGAGCAACAGACTTTTACAAAAATAAAAGCCTGTGAGCAACAGACTTTTACAAAATAAAAGCCTGTGAGCACCAGACTCTTACAAAACAAAAGCCTGTGAGCAACAGACTTTTACAAAATAAAAGCCTGTGAGCAACAGACTTTTACAAAATAAAAGCCTGTGAGCAACAGACTTTTACAAAATAAAAGCCTGTGAGTAACATACTTTTACAAAATAAAAGCCTGTGAGCAACAGAGTTTTACAGAATAAAAGCCTGTGAGCAACAGACTTTTACAAAATAAAAGCCTGTGAGCAACAGACTTTTACAAAATAAAAGCCTGTGAGCAACAGACTTTTACAAAATAAAAGCCTGTGAGTAACATACTTTTACAAAATAAAAGCCTGTGAGCAACAGAGTTTTACAGAATAAAAGCCTGTGAGCAACAGACTTTTACAAAATAAAAGCCTGTGAGCAACAGACTTTTACAAAATAAAAGCCTGTGAGCAACAGACTTTTACAAAATAAAAGCCTGTGAGCAACAGACTTTTACAATAATAAAATAAATAATAAAACAGGGGGGGTCCGTGGCGTAGTGGGCTGAGCAGCGCCCCATGTACAGAGGCTATAGTCCTCGCTGCAGCTGGCCCCGGTTTGAGTCCCGCATCGGTCGGCCCTGTGCTGCGTGTGGTTCCCCCTCTCTCTGCCCCCTGCTTCCTGTCTCTCTGAACTTTCCATTAAAGGCACAAAAGCCCCCCAAAAATTTTTTTAAATAAAAAATAATAAAAGCCTGTTAGCAATAGACTTTTACAATAATAAAATAAATAATAAAACCTGCGTTAATGCGCGATAAAATATTTATCGCCGTTAAATAATTAACGAGTTAACTCGCCCAGCCCTAATAAATCTAAACAAGTCTTAACCTGAACTGAACCTGAACTGAACCTGAACTGAACCTGAACGGTTGCTAGGTAACAGTGAGGCCCAGTTCTGCTCGACACTGGAAACACGTAGAAGTGGATTCCATCACCAGAGAAAACGTAAAGCAGCCCGAGCTCCATCTTTAGGAGGAACGGACGAAATGAGACGCAGTATCTGTATCATCTCGTATCCTTTTTGAACGCCGTGGTCGGCTCGATGTTTCCGTACGTCCTGCTGCACGATGACCCCGACGCTGCGTGTCCCAATACTTCTGCACCGCTTAGAGGCAGGAGGCAGGAGGGTATTAAATCTGTGCCCCGCTGTGAGGTCGACTCTGTTTTTGGCCACAGATTCCTGTCATGTGACGGGGACGCTGTCCTAAACAGAACATCTGAATCATACACAAATATTTCTCCGTCTCTGGCTTTGGGAAACTGTGTGTTGGTTTGGTTCGGGGATTTTTCCCACTTATATCCCAACATGTGAGATTCTGAGAGTTCAGAGACTAAACTAAACACCGTAATAAACTGTATAAAGAGCATTCAGAGCATAAATCCTGACTTTATTCTGTAATTTAGGTTCGTTTTATAGATTCAGAAACTTAACACTAAATTTCTTTTGTTAAACCTCTAAAGAACATTATTTTGGGTCGATCCGGATAAAAAACACGACTTCCCTGCTTCACCGCTCTCAGGTTAATATTCAGATTAATTCTGCACGTCCTCTTCATGATGTGCTGCTCAGCCACAGAAGCCAGAAGTCATTCCTGCCTGTGGCCATCAAACTGTATTATTCCAGTGTCTGACAGTTATTCATCTCATTATTTATTATTTATTTATTTCATTACTCACTGATCATCCCTTTGGACAATTCCCTATTCTTGTGCAATATTCAAAATTATGGCCAAAAACTGTTGTGTGTAATATATCCATTTACTTGAATTTACTTACACCTTATTTGTCTATCACCGCTAACACCATATTTTATTTATTTTATTTACCGTAACAAAAAACTGTTGCATCTTACACCCTTCCCTTTTTGTACATATTTTTATTCTTAATTTTATTTTCTCTTTGCACTGTTTTGGTGGCTTTACATTTCGCTGTACCATGTACAATGACAATAAAGGCATTCTGATTCTGATATGTGCAATAATAATAATAATAATAATAATAATTAGTTACTGAGCAGCATTGTAAATACTGTTTATTGTATATACTGAGATTTTCCTTCTTATTCTTATATCTTATTTTTACACTGTTATTGTGGGAGGGGTGTAATTTTATTTCACTGTATGGGGTTGTAATTTTGCTTTATCTTTACTTTATCTTATTTTGTCTTATTGTATTATATTTATTTTGCTCTATTGTATTTCCTGACTTAAAGTATTTCTGATTCTGATTCTGAATTTAGTTTAGCTGCAGTAATCAGATGTACAGGGAGGGTCCCGTCAGGGCGGCGGGGAACTCGCTGAACGCCGTGCGACGCAGTCGGGCTGAACACAAACGCATAATTTCAGAAATCATGTGACTGATAACATTTAGATGTGTGACATCAGTCATTTGGCCAATCAGGACACGGCGTGCTGTGCTGCGCACGCCTGCAGCTTATCTCTGATCTGAGGAAATGATGCACCATTACATCCACTCCTCTGATCCCACCAGCTCCCGGCCGGCGGCCCACCGGCTGCTGGTCATCAGTGACCGTGTGAAAGCTCATCTGTGATAAGACGTGTCCGTAAGGACCCCGAAACATCTCATCAGCCCCCCCAAAGGGCTTAAATCTAAACATCTGAGTGACTTCCAGTCCCTAACGCCTGGCTGTTTCTGCTTCTCTCTGTGAGCTTCTCACAGATAAAGAAAGGAGCTTTTATAATGCGAGCTGTGTCCGCTCAGATCAGAGCGATGCCCACAGATCCCGGGAGTTTAAGCCCATCCCAGGAGCTCAGAGCCAAAGGAGACGCTCCCAGAACCCCTTCCTACCTGGACTCTGGCCTCGGTGAGGTTGACCCGGCGGGCCAGGTCCTCCCTGACGAAGGCGTCCGGGTAGTGCGTCCTCTCAAAGACTCGCTCCAGCGCCTGCAGCTGGCTGCTGTTGAAGGTGGTCCGGTTCCTGCGCTGCTTCCTCTTCTTCTTCTCCTCCGTGTTCATCTGCTCGTCTGCGGGGAAAGGAAGAAGGAAAAGTTAGGAAAAGTTCGGAGAAGGAAAAGTTAGGAAAAGGTCAGAGAAGGAAAAATTAGGAAAAGGTCAGAGAAGGAAAAGTTAGGAAAAGGTCAGAGAAGGAAAAGTTAGGAAAAGGACGGAGAAGGAAAAGTTAGAGACACAGCAAAGGGTTTTATCTGCTCCATGAGAGAGAATAATCCAGATAAAAAGGTCTGAACACAGAAATAAAGTTTAAAGTAGAAATTTAAAGCTTGAGAACATCTTTTTATCTCAGGTGAAGTTGTGCTTCAGCTTCAGGAAAACACTGATGTGTCAGCCTGATCGCTGCAGCTCACTTTTTCCAAAGCAACGAGCATTTTTCCACTCAGACGATGAGCAGTTTGTGGGTTTTGCTGAAGAATTTAAGCAAATATTCAGCCTCCTCTGCCTCTGCCTCTGCCTCTGCCTCTGCCTCTGCCTCTGCCTCTGCCTCTGCCTCTGCCTCTGCCTCTGCCTCCCAGCTGTGACGCACAGATTTCAGCTGAAGGCGCAGAGCTGAAGGCGCAGAGCTGAAGGCGCAGAGCTGAAGGCGCAGAGCTGAAGGCGCAGAGCTGAAGGCGCAGAGCTGAAGGCGCAGAGCTGAAGGCGCAGAGCTGAAGGCGCAGAGCTGAAGGCGCAGAGCTGAAGGCGCAGAGCTGAAGGCGCAGAGCTGAAGGCGCAGAGCTGAAGGCGCAGAGCTGAAGGCACCTTAAATCTAACGTTAAATCCAAACTGCGGCCAATGCAAACAGAACATGTCCAGCAGGCCGAAACGGGACATTTTTACAGTGAAAAACTGAAAAAGGATTTCACTTTCCTCCCTCTGAAGTCCTGCGCTGACGTGAAAGTGTCCCAGCTGATCAGAAACAGAAGGTTCTCCTTCAGAAACTCTCAGATGGATAAACTCTGTGAAAGTGTGCAGAAACACGGGGGAGAGGGGGGCGGGGGGCAGCGGGGGGCAGCGGGGGGCAGCGGGGGGCGCCATGCCGGAGCACCGAGTCCCAATCAGGTCACCAACTTCCACCTTTTCCTTCTGCTGTCGCTCACAGTTGATTTTAAAATATTAAAACTCAGATTCTGACACATTTTGGACACGTGGACGAGCAGATGTTTGACTGTCAGAAGCGCTGCTTTAATCAGGGCGTGCACGAGATCTTCAGATCAGCGAGCACAGCGGGCCGCGATGATGCCCAGAGAGGTTGCTCTGGGATGGGGACAGTTTCCCGGATAAGTGTAATAATAACTGCAGATATAAATAATAATAACTGCAGATATAAATAATATTTTCAGATATAAATAATAATAACTGCAGATATAAATAATATTTTCAGATATAAATAATAATAACTGCAGATATAAATAATAATAACTGCAGATATCAATAATAATAACTGCAGATATCAATAATAATAACTGCAGATATCAATAATATTTTCAGATATAATAATAACTGCAGATATAAATAATAATAACTGCAGATATAAATAATATTTTCAGATATAATAATAACTGCAGATATAATTATTATAACTGCAGATATAAATTATAATAACTGCAGATATAAATAATAATAACTGCAGATATCAATAATAACTGCAGATATAAATTATAATAACTGCAGATATCAATAATAACTGCAGATATAAATAAAAATAATTTCAGATATAAATAATAATAACTGCAGATATAATAATAATAAATGCAGATATAAATAATTAATTCAGATATAATAATAATAATTTCAGTTATCTGGAGCTACCAGCTTTATAAAAACATGATAAACTGAGAGCTGTGCCTTCAAACTCCTTCCTCCTAAATGATAGAATAGAATTTAGATCAAATAAACACCTGAATCTGCAGCACAAACATTTAGCACACACACACACACACACACACACACACACACACACACACACACACACACACACAGAAAAACAAACAGAAAAACAAACAGCCTCTCGGTGGAAGCACCTTCAGGAACCTTCCTGCAGCTGAAATCTGTTTGTGGCTCAACAACAAGACCGCAGAGCAACACTTTCACAGAGAAAAGCTAAATGTTCCTAATTACACACACGCGCGCACACACACTGATTCTGATTTAATGTTCAACAGGAGCTGAAATCTTCTCTCCTGGTGACACAAGAAGGTCCAAATGATCAACTTATTTATTATTATTTATAATCATTTCTTATTTTAAATGTTTGAAAAAAAGATCATTTCCATAAATAAAATAATAATAATAAAAATAAAAATAAGAGTTTGGTGTGAACATTTAGACTTTAGTTTGGTAAAGAGCAGAAAATGGAAAACCTTTTTATTTTCTGATAAATATCCTGTAAAATACAGAAATGATGGGTTTTATTTTCAGCTTTCTTCAGAGCTGTGAGTCACATCTGTTTACTGAAGCTGAATGTGAACAGATGTAAAAAAAAAAAGAAACTTTTTTATTTACATTTTTTAAACTCTTTATTTGACTCATGGAGTAAATAATTATCATGATAAATGATATCATTTTAAAAAAATTAAAGAATTTAAGGAGCACATTTAGTCTTTATCAGATATGAAACACACGCGCACACGCTCAGCGGAGGGCCGCGCGCAAACTGCTGCTTTAAAACCACTAAACTCAACAACAGTTTCCTGCTTTTTGCAGTTAAATGCAGATCAGATCTGATGGTGTTTTAATCCCATTTAAACATTCTGTGAGCTTCGCTTTCATTCCAGGAGAAAGCTGAGAAAATGTTGAATAAAATGTTTTATTTTTCCCGTTTAAAACTAAAGTAAAACCGTGTCTTTAGAAGAAAAAACTTCTTTGATTTCGTGAGTTTCATCACATTTCTCTGGCCTGAATTAAAAAAAAAAAAAAGAAAACCTCACTTTCTGAGTTACTGGCTTTGTGAATGAAAAATAATCCGTAATTAAGAGAAAATGATTTGTTTGCGTGTTTTAATGGCTGCGTGACCTCTGGGGTTTATCTCATGACCCCTCTGCGGGGCTCCGGGGCCTCCGTGGGGCCCCTGGGCTGAAAACCAACAGATTAAACTAATGAAATAATTACTCCTGTCCTCTGGAAGCACAACTCTGCTGCTTTAATTCAACTGTGAAGCTGAGTTTTTCACTTACTGGAAGGAGAAAGCTCTTTCTGGGGACGCATTCTCATCTGAGCTCTTATTTACGCGCCCGGCCTCCGCCCTCCGGGTTCTGTGACTCGGATTCGGCGTAAATCAGCGCAGCGCCGCTCCTGCGGCCCGCAGGCTGCAGAGTTTAAGCTCAGTTTGGTTAAGAGCTGGAGGGAAACAGTGGGCCTAAAGCGCAGTAAAGCGCGGCCGCACACGGCTAACCAGCGACCGCGCGCACTGCTCCCCCCGAAAAGAGAGCCGCTTTACGGGCTCATCAGTCCGATGACGTTACCAGAGGAAAACCGGGAAAACAGCTCTACATTTTCTAAATGTTACATGTTTAGGAGTTTTTCAGGAGGTATAAATACCCAATAAACTAACTGTAAAGATTGTTTGTAATATTTTGGATAACTTTCCAAATTGTTTTGATTTAAAGCTGAAAACAGCTCGTGGCAGGAGAGAAAATAATCCGTTTTTACCTTAAAAAGTCTAAAAATGAGTTTAATTTATTCACCAAATATTCCCATTTCTATTCTCCTTTATGTGGACACACATATTTGATCAGAATCCAGACAAATGTCCCCCCAAAAAGTTTGCGTTTCTTTTAATAGTCGCGCGCGCGCGCCCGAGCGGCGGTTTGTCCCGGGAAAGCTTTTAATTAACTCCGCCGGCTTGTGTTTAAAGGAGCAAATCAAAGCCATTCCCGGCCCCACCATCATCCCCATCATCATCATCATCATCACTCGGCAGCTCGCGGTGTGGTCAGCACGTGTGACGCGCCTGATCTCATTAGCAGCTATCAGTGAAAGTCAATTAGCGCCGCTGCCAGGAGGCATTACCGAGGCGCGCTTTATGGACCCCGCAGCTCATAAACAGGACGCGATAGATCCGTGAAATAGAATAAAAATGTCTCAAAATATTTAAGCCAACTGTTGCCTTTGAGTTTATGTGAAAAAGTTTTAAAAGTTTTGCTTAAATCTGTCGCTGCTGAACAGTTGAAACCGGAGAAATAACCGCGTCAGATTTAACCTCCGGAGCGCGTTTTCCTCTAAAATCCGACTCCTTCGCCCCTCTTTGTGTTTGTTTCTCCATCTTTTCGGGTGAGATGCAGTTATTTGACTCCCTGATTGTTGGACCGACGACACGCGCGCTAATTATGACGAATGATTAGGCTCCGATGCTCTGAGAGTGTTTGACAGGCTGAAAATAACCGTGAATTAGCGGCGTGACCCGGCCGCGCAGTGCTCACACCAGCTGCTTAAAGGAAGGAAAAACAATAACAGCCATTAAAGCCTTTTAAGGTTTTCAGATGGAGGAGGAGAGGCAGGGAGCGCGCGGTCCCTCTGCGGCGCGTCGCTGCGCTTTCACCGGGGAAATCACTCCAAACGCACCGGGGAAAACTCGCTTCTGAAGCCGCGAAAAAAACCCAAACGCGGCCTCGGTTTTACGCGCACATGAAAGTGATTGGATCTTTATTTTGGAGGAGTTGGTGCACAGAAACAGCAAACTACCCCGCCACGCGCTCTCTTTACGCGCCTGAAAAGGTGTTTTCTGTCTCCTGGAGCGTGAAGATGCGGCCTGATTCAGGTCAGCAGCCCGGAGCGGCAGATTTATGGCCGCCAGGCCGCCTCGCTGACCGTGTCCACCAACAGCATCATACCTCACTGACATCAAAGCCTTAATGGGGAATTAATGGCCGTTTGGAGGGGGAGGCCGTCAGGGATGATGCATTGCCAAAACTCACTAAAGGATTCCTTCCGTGCGCGCCGCGGAGCTCCATTCATGCGCTCCGCGCGCGGACACACGCCGGTGTGTAATGAAAACAAACGAGTTTAGTCTCAGCCTGTCATTACAGCTACATCTGCGTGAAACCTGACGGGTTTCCCAGAATCCGCGCGCGTCCCCCGCGGAGGCTCCGCGCACGCACGGAGCGGGATTTATCTCAAGATAAAAAACACATTAAAGCTGTTTCTGTCCCAAACTCTGCCTCCACTTACTCTCCTGCTGGGTGGTGTCGCTGCCGCTGGTGAGCCCCGGGGACTCCAGCATACTCCTCCCGGCCTCCCCGACGCTCTCGTCGGCCTGGGTGCCGACCATTTCCCCGGCCTCCTCCAGGTCCAGCAGATGGCTGACGGAGAAGTTCTTTTTGGCTTGGAGGTTGTCCAGGTTCGACGTGATCGGGCTCTCCAGGCGGTTCGGTGGTATCGTGGCTTGCCTGTCCATTACATGCGCATAGCTAGAAGTCATGACGCGAGAAAAAAAGCGGCGAGAAGAGGGAGTTAGATCCGTGCGCGCGGAACGCACCAGCGGCCGGACGCGGAGCAGAAGGCGGGTCTGTTCACATCCACAGCGGGCGGAGGCTCCGGCAGAACTCGGCCAAAGTTCGCTCCGCGGCGGCTTCTCTCCGGCTCGAGCCCTTACAGCCAATCCATGCGGCGGTGCGCGTGAGCCGTCGGTCTGTCCCGCGAGCCAAAAACTCTGAGAAAAAGTCTGCAGAAAGTCTGAAAAGAAGAAGTTGTTCTCAGCCCACTCTGCTGCAGTCACATCTGAGCAGGAAGAGCTGCTGCTGCTGATGACCACCAGATGCGCAAAGCTCCGAGTGAGAGGAGGCAGGACGTTACCGCCTGCTCTCTCTCTCTCTCTCTCTCTCTCTCTCTCTCTCTCTCTCTCTCTCTCTCTCTCTCTGAGTGTGTGTGTCGTAGCCTATACACTTTAACCTAAACACACTCTTATTAGAGCCTCGTAATTACGTGGCAAACGTAAGAATTTACAAAGAATTTAAAGAGAAACATGTTTGAAACATTTACAGAAAATATATTTAGGAAACAGGAAATAGATGCAACAACTCACTGAAACATGAACATAAACCCAGAATCTGAGGCAGAACCAGAGTTAGTTCAGTTCTGAGCAGCTTTAAAGTGAATATTTATATACTACATACTTCCATACTGCATACTACATACTGCATACTACATACTGCATACTACATACTACATACTGCATACTACATAGTACATACTGCATACTGCATACTGCATACTACATACTGCACACTGCATACTACATACTGCATACTACATACTGCATACTACATACTACATACTGCATACTACATACTGCATACTACATAGTACATACTGCATACTGCATACTGCATACTACATACTGCACACTGCATACTACATACTGCATACTACATACTGCATACTACATACTACATACTGCATACTACATACTGCATACTACATACTACATACTGCATACTACATACTGCATACTACATACTACATACTGCATACTACATACTACATACTGCATACTACATAGTACATACTGCATACTACATACTGCATACTACATACTACATACTGCATACTACATACTACATACTACATACTACATACTGCATACTACGTACTGCATACTGCATACTACATACTACATACTGCATACTGCATACTACATACTGCATACTACATACTACATACTGCATACTACATACTACATACTGCATACTGCATACTGCATACTACATACTGCATACTGTCAGGTGGGTGTGAAGGGAGGATGCGGATGCAGACTTCTTGGATTCAAAAACTTAATTTATTTTCTCAACAAAAGGTTTTAACAGAAAACGCGTCCGAGCCGGATATCAAAAAACTAGAGGAGACTATAAGAAAAAAAAAAACAAGACTGTGAAAAACAAACAAAAGACTTGACTTGACTTTGACATGAATAAATACGTTGCTTACTATGACCTGGAGCATCGATGACGGGAAGAATCTGACAAGGAGCATGAAAAGACCTGGGGACTAAATACTGTGGTGATTGATTAGGGATAGAGTGCAGCTGATGGGGAAAACACAGGTGAGGGACGCGAGGCTGATGGCAGGGAAGGAGAGGGTGGCGTGACATGAAAACTAAACAAGACCTGAACCTAAAACATGAGAAAAAAACTAAACTAAGACATGAACTATAAACCAAAACATGACCTAAAACTCGTGACATAAGTCCATGGCGTTACACATACTACATACTACATGCTGCATGCTACATACTGCATACTGCACACTGCACACTGCATACTACATACTGCACACTGCATACTGCATACTGCATACTACATACTGCATACTACATACTACATACTGCATACTACATACTACATACTGCATACTGCATACTACATACTGCACACTGCATACTACATGCTGCATACTACATACTGCATACTGCATACTGCATACTGCATACTGCATACTGCATACTGCATACTACATACTGCACACTGCATACTACATGCTGCATACTGCATACTACATGCTGCATACTACATACTGCATACTGCATACTGCATACTGCATACTACAAACTGCATACTACATACTGCACACTGCATACTACATACTGCACACTGCATACTACATACTGCATACTGCATACTACATACTGCACACTGCATACTACATGCTGCATACTACATACTGCATACTGCATACTGCATACTGCATACTACATACTGCACACTGCATACTACATGCTGCATACTACATACTGCATACTGCATACTGCACACTGCATACTGCATACTGCATACTGCATACTACAAACTGCATACTACATACTGCACACTGCATACTACATACTGCACACTGCATACTACATGCTGCATACTACATACTGCATACTGCATACTGCACACTGCATACTGCATACTGCATACTACAAACTGCATACTACATACTGCACACTGCATACTGCATACTGCATACTGCATACTACATACTGCATACTGCATACTACATACTGCATACTGCATACTGCATACTGCACACTGCATACTACATACTGCACACTGCATACTGCATACTGCATACTACATACTGCACACTGCATACTACATACTGCATACTACATACTGCATACTGCATACTACATACTGCACACTGCATACTACATGCTGCATACTACATACTGCATACTGCACACTGCATACTGCATACTGCATACTGCATACTACAAACTGCATACTACATACTACATGCTGCATACTGCATACTGCTTACTGCACACTGCATACTGCATACTGCATACTACATACTGCACACTGCATACTACATACTGCATACTACATACTGCATACTGCATACTGCATACTACATACTGCACACTGCATACTACATGCTGCATACTACATACTGCATACTGCACACTGCATACTGCATACTACAAACTGCATACTACATACTACAAACTACATACTACATACAGCATACTACATACTGCATACTGCATACTACATACTGCATACTGCATACTGCATACTGTATACTACATACTGCATACTACATACTACAAACTACATACTACATACAGCATACTACATACTGCATACTGCATACTACATACTACATACTACATACTACATACTACATGCTGCATACTACATACTGCATACTGCATACTGCATACTGCATACTACAAACTACATACTACATACAGCATACAGCATACTACATACTGCATACTGCATACTGCATACTACATACTACATACTACAAACTACATACTACATACAGCATACTACATACTGCATACTGCATACTGCATACTACATACTACATACTACATACTACATACTGCATACTGCATACTATATACTGCATACTACATACTGCATACTACATACTACATACTACATACTGCATACTGCATACTACCATACTACATACTACCTACTACATACTGCATACTGCATACTATATACTGCATACTACATACTGCATACTACATACTACATACTACATACTACATAATGCATACTACATACTGCATACTACATACTGCATACTACATACTGCATACTGCATACTACATACTACATACTGTATACTACATACTGCATACTGCATACTACATACTACATACTGCATACTACATACTGCATTCTGCATACTGCATACTACATACTACATACTACATACTGCATACTACATACTACATACTACATACTGCATACTACATACTACATACTACATACTGCATACTACATACTACATACTACATACTGCATACTACATACTACATACTACATACTGCATACTACATACTGCATTCTACATACTGCATTCTGCATACTGCATACTACATACTACATACTACATACTACATACTACATACTGCATACTACATACTGCATTCTGCATACTGCATACTACATACTGCATACTACATACTGCATACTACATACTACATACTGCATACTACATACTACATACTGCATACTACATACTACATACTGCATTCTACATACTTCATACTGCATACTACATACTGCATACTACATACTACATACTGCATACTACATACTACATACTACATACTGCATACTACATACTGCATTCTGCATACTACATACTACATACTACATACTACATACTGCATACTACATACTACATACTACATACTGCATACTACATACTACATACTACATACTGCATACTACATACTGCATTCTGCATACTGCATACTACATACTACATACTACATACTACATACTGCATACTACATACTACATACTACATACTGCATACTACATACTACATACTGCATACTACATACTGCATACTACATACTACATACTACATACTGCATACTACATACTGCATACTGCATACTGCATACTACATACTGTATACTACATACTGCATACTACATACTGCATACTACATACTACATACTGCACACTACTTTTTATTTATTTTATTTTATTTTATATTTATTTTATTCTATTCTATTTGCTTGTTTTTTACTACTTTAATTGTTTTCATATCTTTACTGTATGCTGCTGCAACAAAACAATTTCCCAAATTGGGATTAATAAAGTATTTATCTATCTATCCTATTTATCTACACTACATACTACACACTACATACTACACACTCATCAATAAGACAGTAGAGCGTTTACCCACAATGCATTTCGCTCCTGCCCGAGCCGAAATCAGCCGGCCTGAAGCTGATTTCTCTTAAGCTCTAAACTCTGTAAACTTTAGCAACATTTGAAACATTTTCAGGTGAGAAAGTAGTCGTTTAGATCCCCAACGTGTTGAAAACCTGACAAAATACCGGCTGTTTACAATTTTGTTCCCACGAATTCGGCGCTACTAAAGCTAGCCGCAGTGAGCAACGCACTTCCTGTTATTTTCACAAAATAAAATACCCGTTGCCTTTTATCATAGGGAAAGCCATTACCATACAATTGGTGCTTTTGTTTTGAAAACAGGAAGTGAACCTACCCTCGTTGTAGCTAGCTTGAAACTGCCGTTTTGACAGGAAATGACGATCGGCGACGTCACGTTACGTTGCATCTTGGGTAGTTTGAGTATGAGTAGTAACCTCATGATGCATACCCGACATTTGGGAAAATCTAGTATGCATCCGGGAACTTCTGCTTACTCAAACTCGCATACTAACTCAGAAAGTTAGTAGGAGTAGTAGGAGTAGTATGCGGTTTGGAACACAGCCATGTTTTAGTCCGTTTTCTTTCCTCCTGCCAGCTTCCACCCGACATCACTTTCTGCACTGTAAAGAATTTCCCTTTAAAATAACAGTAAAATACTGGCAGTATTTTACTGTTATTTTACAGTGCAACTACTGTTATTTATCTTAACAGTATAATACTGTTTTTTTGGATTACAGTACATGACGGTAGGATAACTGTGTTTTAGTAATTTTACAGCGCATCTACCGTCATTTATTTTACAGTATAATAACGTATTTTGGATTTGGACATCAATTCATTACAAATACTGTTACATGCTGTTAAATTACAGTTATCTACTGTTATTGTTAAATGACTTATTTAACTGTGAGGGATGAATATTCAACAGTATTTTACAGTTATTGTAAAATACAGTCGGATACTGTTGTAATTGCACTGTAAATACACAGCAATTCGTCACAGTGTGGTCATCCTCTAATGAAAGCTCATCAGCTTCCCCTCAGGCTCATGCAGATGTTTTAAAGCAGATGTTTAAAAGCTGAGGTTTAAAAGCTGAGGTTTAATCAGCTCCCTGGCTCACAGGTGGGATTCTCAGGTACACTTCTCAGGGTCTGGGCCCGGTCAGGTGAGTCCTCTCCCTCCTCTGATGACTTCATCCCAACAGATGAAACAGTCACACTGCAACATCCCTAAACTGGAGATTTGGGGGAATTTTCATGACTCAAATCAGTTCAAATGACTGAAAGAGAGAATAAAACGTCTCCTCTGACGCAGCAGTGCCCCCCAGTCCCTCCCACCAGCGCGCACATTGGCCAGATTTGAAATAAACGTGGCTGCATTTACCCCCTCAGGCCCTCAGAGGAGCATCAGATTAAATGTTCTGCTTTCTTTCCCGCGAGCCAGAAACATTTGGAACTTCTCGTGTCATATTTTTTTTGAGCTTTTTTTTTGTCTGGACATGCAAAGTAACCCGTAAAAAAGTCTTTCCATCAGGGCGCAGGGACCCCCACCCGTGGGGATGGAGGGATGGAGGGAAGGTGGAGGTGATGCGGGGGGGGGGTCATGTGTTCAGATGGCAGGAGTCGGCTCTGGGCTCGGAGCTGCCATAGACATCCCGTAGCTTCCAACCCCCCCAGATCTGGGAAAAGAACACTTGATGCCATCAAAGAGACGCAGATTGAATCCAGATGTGGCTCTCTCGTTCTTTCCATGTATTTAATGAAGGCGCAGGGATAGAGTAGACTTTTTCATCATTAGTTTTCCCCCCAGATTCTCTTTTCCTGCCTACAAGTCCGATCCGGTGCCAGCTCGAGCCCCAAAAAGAAAAAAAGAAAGAGAGAGAGAAAGGAAAAGAAAAGGAAAGGAAAAGGAAAAAGGCCTTCCCGTGTCTCAGTCTGCTCCTCCGGGCCCTGATCCTTTGTTCGGAGCTCCATGTGAAAGCGGCCTGTTTCAGGCAGGCTGTGGCCGAAGGAGAGGCCCAACATCTGGTGGAGGACAGCGCCGCGGTGCCGGGCTGAGGGTGGCGGAGGCTGGGCCGGGCTGAGGGTGGTGCTGGCTGGGCCGGGCTGAGGGTGGCGGAGGCCGGGCCGGGCTGAGGGTGGTGCTGGCTGGGCCGGGCTGAGGGTGGCGGAGGCCGGGCCGGGCTGAGGGTGGTGCTGGCTGGGCCGGGCTGAGGGTGGCGGAGGCTGGGCCAGACTGAGGGTGGCGCAGGCTGGGCCGGGCTTCCACGCTGCTGTCTGTTTAAAAAACTGCACAGAAAATGATCCACGTCGGATTTATTCCTGAATTAAATCTGCTCAACGGGACCGGTTCCCCGCAGCTTTTACAGCCGGGAACAGATGTTCCTGCACCGGAATCAAACGTTAGGAAATACTCAGGCAGCGAGGTTATTGTTATAAATACAGTTTAATATAATACAATATGTTTAGAAAGCACAGCTTTACTATCAATAGGAAAAACGGCACTACTTTTGTTAATGTGATCAATGTAGTTACAGGTTAATTGCGCATTTGGCGGATTGATATGTATGATTTGATGAATTTTGCAGTTGAACAGTAAAGAAGTTGTTCACTGTTTTTGGGGATTCATCATTTATTGCTGTTAATGTGAAGAAGTGAAGAAAAATAACAGTTATTCAAATGGAACTGATCACCAACTCACCTCCACTCAGGAGCACATTTCAGCTGTTTGCAGCTAACATAACACAGAATACTTCCGTTAGTGTCCTGGTTTATAAGAATAGATGCTGATAAAGTAACGTTGGAGCAGCTGATTATGAGCATTTATTTACCTGTGAAAAAAACCTTTAAAATGTCAAACTGCACTCAAAACATTTCAGTTTCACACGTGATTCCATCTGAGGGGCCTGAGTTTCATCTGAAACTGTCTGACTGTGTTTGATCCCTGAACCCAAACCAACAGTTCATTAAAGAGTTTAATCAGAGTCTGTCTGAGTCTGTCAGACTCCGGGCTCACAGTTAACCTCCATAAATCTGCAGCCGGAGAGTTCCAGACTGCAGCGGCCAGAGATCCACCAGTCTGACCACAGAGTCACGGAGCTCCGCAGCTTCATGCGCGGGGGTAAGTAGGGCCTGGAGCCGGCCTGGGTCCAGGAGGCGGCCTGGAGGCGGCCTGGAGCCGGCCTGGAGCCGGCCTGGGTCCAGCAGGCGGCGGGTGGCAGCTCAGAGGTGAAGCCGCAGAAAGCTGCCGGCCCTCCGGGGCGCAGCTCCGGACTTAATGAGGACTGAAAATGTTTGTCTGCGTAAAAAAAAAAAAAAAAGAATCTGTTTTTATTCCGCACATAAAATGTCTGTCTGACTAATTTTAGATTTATTTTCCAAACCAAGGGAGACCTGCGCTCCCTGTTGGTTTAAACCCCCCCCCCCCAGCTTTAAAATCTCTGCCATCATTAACCAAACACACCATTAGCAGCTCAGAGAAGCCGGTTAGATTTATTCCTGCTTTAAGGAAAAGTGGAAGTTTCTGCTGGTTTGATCAGCTTTAAATCTGCAGACAGGAGGAGAGCTGCACTTTCTGCTTCTTTCTGCATCACCAGGGGGGTTCCGCTCCTCCATTTTTACTGCTTATCATGAGACTGAACCTCTCAGCCGATGTTTGCATCTCACCTTTATAACACCGGATGCTTCTTTTAAATAAAAAAGTTAACATTTTGTTGAGTTTTCAGTTTGCAAAGATGAAAATAAAGATGAAGAAACAGATTAATCTGAAGATGAATCAGCATTAATCAGTGAGAGAGGATGAAGAACTCAGATTCACTTTCAGGTTGTGAATGACTCTGATGCAAACTCTGAATAAATGATGAACATCTGCGCGCGCACACAGCTGGATCAGGAGTAAACACAACTAATCCTGATAATCTGTCACACAGCATGTTAAAGGTTCTGCTAAATCACTTCTGTTCTGCTTTATATTGTGTAACATGTGAGAAAGTTCCCGCGTGCGTGATGTTTTTCGGAGCCTTAAAGCCGGAGTCCTTCAACTCTTTACCCCCTCTCTGCGCCTTCCTGCTGCAGCCCGGCGGCCCGGCGGCCCGGCGGCCCGGCGGCCCGGCGGCCCACAGACCCTCTCTGTGCTCCAGCAGCTGAATCTGTCCGGCTGACAGCTGCAGTTACACTGATCACATCCAGACTTCACTTCTGACAGAATATCCCCAAAAAGGAGGACTTAGCAGCTGTTTGTCGCGCTGCACGAAGGGAAAAAGGTGTTTTTATGTAGAAGGTTTGAACCTTTTCAGATGGAATCTGCTGCACTTCAGCAGCTGATGCCCTGATGATGAGGCTCTGAATGCATCTGCGCAGCTTTAAACTCAGACTGGTGATTTATTCGGACACTTTCCAGCAGTCAGAATGATTTAGAAGAAGAATCTGCAGCAGCAGGAGCTCTCTGTGGCGGCTCTGCGCAGCGTTGGCCCGGCCTGAGGATGACAGTCCCGGGCCGGGCCGCCGCCGGCCCGCCGCCGGGCCGCCGCCGGGCCGCTGTCCGGTGACCCCTGCTCCTGATTGGGGCAGCATTCCGCCCCACTGTCCTGCTTTATTTCCCTAATTGGGGGTAAATGGCCTCCTTGTTGACTCCACATCCTGTGCAGGAGCCACATGCCGCAGACACGCGCCTGATTGCAGCGGCTGCACCGGGACCTGCTCATTGAGCTTCTGCTGAGCTGGAACTCTCACACGCACAAACACACACACACGCACACGCGCACACGTAGACGGGCTGATTGCAGCTTTCAGGGGAGGCTGTCAGGGGACAACACAGCAGCCTGAAAGCTGCAGAAAGCACCTGACCTGTGGCGGAATGAGGTCGTGTTTAACATGCAGAAAATAATTAGACCCTTTGTTCTCCCCGTCAGACTTTAACAGCATCTGGTACTCATATTCATTATAGTCAGAATACATATATATATTTATATATATTCATTCATGCAAGAACATTTCAGGCTCAGATTAAACCTTTTCTACTTCTCGAAACTTTATATTTGCAGCAGCATCCCCTTTATTAGTGATAAAAGGCCAATTTATGGATAATTCTACTAGAATTGAATTTTTTACATTAACACGAAATAGTGCAATAATTCAAACTATCAGTGCAGGCATTAAATCGAGGCCACTTTTTTGGTAAAAGTCCATCAAAAAAGGTGTTTTGTGTGACTGAAATATATATTTTTTATGAATAATTATGGCGGTAAAAATCTGAGCTGAGCTCAGTGAAACAGGGCTGCTGTGATTATTTAACTCTGAAAGAAAAAGGAAAAACGCATTTAAACAAACAAACAAAGAACTGACCGGTTCCGTGAGTGTGTTCAGATAAAATTAGGTTTAAAAAATTAGAACAAAAAAATAACCGAATAATAAAACATCTGCTGATTGGAGCAGCATCTCCTCCTTTAGTGTCTGACTAATCTGACTCTAATAATCTGACTCTTTATAATCTGACTCTTTATTATCTGACTCATAATTTAAAAGAAACGAGAGTTAAAGTGTTAAAGTGAACAAATTGATTATTTTTTCGGTAAAAATGACTTGAAATTATTTCTAAATCTCAGTTTTTGGTGAGATTTTCTTCTTCTGTGATGAGCAACGCGCAGATAAAAGGTTTCCTCGCGCGCAGGGCCGCACACCTCGGTGTTTCCTCGCGCGCGCGCGCATCTTATCGCGTTTTATGACTGTTGTTTCCATCGTTGCTCTCTTGCTGCTGTAGCTGTAAACTGTGGTGCATCTGTGGTGCTCCGACAAGAAAAAGCTGAATCTGCTCCTGATTAGGCCTACAACACGCGCAGTTTACGGAGCGCGTGCGCGCGCGTTCAGGCTCATTATCCCAAACCCAGAGAGCCCGGAGCTGCGGGGATATTTGTGTTATTATTCATTTAAAATCAGGGAGACACTTTTCTATTTAAAATCAGAAATCATTTAAAACTAAAATAATGATTTTATGCAGGGGCGTGGCTACGGGGGGGCTGGGTGGGGGGGGTGGGGGCACTGCCCAGAAATGCCCTGTCCATCCAAAGAAAACTGGCCAGAAAAAAGGCCACGATTTATTAATATCTGTTTGTGTCTTGTTTTGATAGAATAAATGCAGGTGGTGATTTAAAAAAAGCATATATCTGCAAAGTTTATAGCTTTATTTAGTTTTTTGTTATCGTGTTCCACACTGTTAACAAAATTGACGGTCATGATTTATGCTACTGTGACCATATTTTCATTATCGAATTGAATTATTATTATCATTATTATTATTATTATTATTATTATTATTATTATTATTATTATTATCATCATTATTATTATTATTATTATAATAATGCTTGAAGTTGTAGTAGTGGTTTTCCACCGATTTTTTTTCAGGTATTGTTTTCTGCCCCCCCAGATGAGCTAACTGCCCCCCCACACATGCCTTTCTGCTCCCACCTCTGATTTTATGTCTCAGAGCTCCTTTAAATCCATTTATTTTCAGTTAAGTAAATAAATAAATAAAGAGCCTTTAATTGATCTTACATCTAGTAAAAGATGGATTTTCCGCCCGGATCTTGTGGAATAAAATGAATTCGGCTTCATTAATGGAGCCGGAAACAGGACTGAGGCCAAACGTGACAGTGTCTGAGTTCAGGCTCGGGTTCGGCTCGGGTTCGGCTCGGCTCGGCTCGGCCCAGATGCTCAGAGAGTTTCTCCTCTTTGACTCTCGGCCTTCTCGGGTTTCAGGGTCTCCTCCGACCTGCCGGGAGACGCCAGCGCCACATAAATCACACTTTACTTTATAAACCCTGCGCCGCTCTCTGAAGTCCGGCCCAGCGCACGCGCACGCGCACACACACGCACACGTGCGCGCTCTGCTGGAAATATAGAGCTCACTTTAAGCATCCTCTCTGCTTTCTGTGTTTAACTCAGTTTCTCATCACATGAAGTCTCTGAAACAAACTGAGAGTTATTAATATATATATAGCCTATATATATATATATATATATATATAGCCTATATATATATATGTATATATATATATATGTATATATATATATATATATATATATATACATATATATGTATATATATATATATATATATATATATGTATATATATATATATACATGTTCCAACATGAACATAACCCCAGAATCTGAGGCAGAACCAGAGTTAGTTCAGTTCTGAGCAGCTTTAAAGTGAATATATATACTACATACTACATAGGCCTACTGCATACTGCATACTACATAAATGGGAACAAATCTTAATTCCAGACTAAAACCCACAAAGAGCTTCTAGATTATTAATTTCTGGTGGCATAAAACTGTTTAATCATTTCATTTATATTAATTGTTCCATAATTAGTCATTAGATTATATCTTATATTCCTTTTTTAAGCTTTAAATTGAATCTTATTTACTTTTTCTTGACGTTGAATAACATAATTCTTATTATTGTCTGTTTTTTTCCTACTTTCCTACTTTTAGACGTGATAACGTTCATTATTTTGGGATTAGGATTTTTTTTTAACTGAATTTCACTTTAAAGGTTAGAAAGTCTGAGAGAAATGAGGCTGATCAGGAATTTAAGTTTATTCAAAGCTTTACTAAATAAAATGAACTGTTTATATTCATTTAACATGGCAAAACGTGTCAAGATCTAATGTTATAATATAAAAAAAACTTCAACATAAAAGCAGCCAATAAGCCTTTAATTATGTTTAATTATAAAGTTTTACTGTTATGTTTCTGTGGTGGAATAAACTCAGTTTTCCTCCATTTAATAAGAAATATCCAGACTTACAGTAAAGAAAAGCTCCCTTTTAAATCCCCGTGCTTCAGTTTTCATGTTTTTATCATCAGAGTCAGTTTTAAAATCACAGCATTGATTTATCTGCTCATGAAGTCTAATTTAATGTTCTTTATCAGCTGCCTGGGACATGAAATGTGCATTTCAGACAGCAGCCACGGTTAGATTTATCATTTTTGGGTTATGAGTTCGTTTCTGTCCTTAAATCAGCGACTTTTAAAACGTTTTAAGCATCTAATAAATGTGGGAAACATATATATAATATCCGAGAGCATGCTGGAATATGTTTAAGATATTTCTGGGACTCCATTAGAGATTAAAAAGGTTTTAACAGACGATATGTTGCTGAGTAGATGCATCCTAAAGCAGATGCATCTCATTACTCTGTGAGTGGACGTGACATAATGGAGTCTGCTGAACCTGCAGACTGTGGGGGGGGGGGGGAAACCTACCGTGGCCGACATCAAACGCTGACCTTGGAGGTTGAGTGGGGACAGGCGGGCCGGTGGGCGCTTCTGCCTCCGACTAATTAAAAAAGCTGCTTTTACGGCCCCTGCTTCAGACGGCCAGATGTGGCCAGATGTGAGCGGAGCGCTGGGAAGCTGGAGAGTCCCACAGAGCTTTACAGCCACACCAGGGTGCAAATTCCTTCCCACAACACGAGCTGCGGTCCTGCAGGTAACTCAGCGGAGACGTGGGGTCCAAACACCTTCATTCCACTCAGATATCACACCAGGATTAGACTTTCACCCCGTTTATAATCCCACATGTCCTGTTTTTACACTTTTGACTTGTTGCACATCCAGAGAAAGCAGAACCTGCAGAACCTGCAGAACCACGTGCAGCTGAAGCATCCGCACATATATGAACAGATATAATCTTACCGCCATGGAGGCCCGCAGATCCTCAGCTGCACCAGAATCAGCTGCAGGGGCTCCAGAATCAGCTGCACGGGCTCCAGAATCAGCTGCACGGGCTCCAGAATCAGCTGCACGGGCTCCAGAATCGGCTGCACAGGCTACAGAATCAGCTGCACAGGCTCCAGATTCAGCTGCACGGGCTCCAGAATCGGCTGCACGGGCTCCAGAATCGGCTGCACAGGCTCCAGATTCAGCTGCACCGGCTCCAGAATCAGCTGCACGGGCTCCAGAATCAGCTGCATGGGCTCCAGAATCACCAGAATTGGCTGCACGGGAACCAGAATTACCAGAATTGGCTGCACGGGCTCCAGAATCAGCTGCACGGGAACCAGAATCACCAGAATCGGCTGCACAGGCTCCAGAATCGGCTGCAGAGGCTCCAGAATCAGCTGCACGGGCTCCAGAATCGGCTGCACGGGCTCCAGAATCGGCTGCACAGGCTCCAGAATCAGCTGCAGGGGCTCCAGAATCGGCTGCACGGGCTCCAGAATCAGTTGCATAGGCTCCAGAATCAGCTGCACTGACACCAGAATCAGCTGCATGGGCTCCAGAATCGGCTGCACGGGCTCCAGAATCACCAGAATTGGCTGCACGGGAACCAGAATCACCAGAATTGGCTGCATGGGAACCAGAATCACCAGAATTGGCTGCACGGGCTCCAGAATCAGCTGCACGGGAACCAGAATCACCAGAATCAGCTGCACGGGCTCCAGAATCGGCTGCACAGGCTCCAGAATCAGCTGCACGGGCTCCAGAATCGGCTGCACGGGCTCCAGAATCGGCTGCACGGGCTCCAGAATCAGCTGCACGGGCTCCAGAATCGACTGCACAGACTCCAGAATCAGCTGCACGGGCTCCAGAATCAGCTCCACGGGCTCCAGAATCGGCTGCACAGACTCCAGAATCAGCTGCACGGGCTCCAGAATCAGCTGCACGGGCTCCAGAATCGGCTGCACAGACTCCAGAATCAGCTGCACGGGCTCCAGAATCAGCTCCACGGGCTCCAGAATCGGCTGCACGGGCTCCAGAATCAGTTGCATGGGCTCCAGAATCAGCTGCACTGACACCAGAATCAGCTGCATGGGCTCCAGAATCAGCTGCACGGGCTCCAGAATCAGCTGCAGGGGCTCCAGAATCGGCTGCACTGACACCAGAACCAGCTGCACGGGCTCCAGAATCAGCTGCACTGACACCAGAATCAGCTGCACGGGCTCCAGAATCAGCTGCACTGACACCAGAATCAGCTGCACGGGCTCCAGAATCAGCTGCACGGGCTCCAGAATCAGCTGCACGGGCTCCAGAATCAGCTGCAGGGGCTCCAGAATCGGCTGCACTGACACCAGAACCAGCTGCACGGGCTCCAGAATCAGCTGCACTGACACCAGAATCAGCTGCACGGGCTCCAGAATCGGCTGCACTGACACCAGAATCAGCTGCACGGGCTCCAGAATCAGCTGCATGGGCTCCAGAATCAGCTGCACGGGCTCCAGAATCAGCTGCACTGACACCAGAATCAGCTGCACGGGCTCCAGAATCGGCTGCACTGACACCAGAATCAGCTGCACGGGCTCCAGAATCAGCTGCACGGGCTCCAGAATCAGCTGCACTGACACCAGAACCAGCTGCACGGGCTCCAGAATCAGCTGCACTGACACCAGAATCAGCTGCACGGGCTCCAGAATCAGCTGCACTGACACCAGAACCAGCTGCACGGGCTCCAGAATCAGCTGCACTGACACCAGAATCAGCTGCACGGGCTCCAGAATCAGCTGCACTGACACCATAACCAGCTGCACGGGCTCCAGAACCGGCTGCACAGGCTCCAGAACCAGCTGCACTGGCTAAGCGACCTCACAATTTCTTGGCCCTATTTTCTCTCCCTTCATATCACTGCCTGCTGTGCATACCGAAGTGCAGAGCGAGCAGTCCCCTGCTTCCGAGCAACAAACACCGCAACAGGTGCAGCTGTCGGCAGCAGGCAGTGATACGAAGGGAGAGAAAATAGGGCCAAGAGATTGTGAGGTCTGACTTTTTCCTGGAGAACCATTTTGTGATGCAAATGTATTACTCTGTTGAACGCATATTGTTCTGAGAAGCAAAACGCTTTATTTTTTAAACCCCAGCCAACTAGCCGGACTACCTTCATCAACACCAAAACGAGGCTGGAACTCTGCTCACAGGACGCAGCAGGGGGTAAGAAGATGTTCAGAAATGATGTTGCTGATATGGGATGTCATACAGCTTCATGTCAAAAGAGGCGAACTATCCCTTTAAGTCAGAAAACGGTTCCCACAGTTTTTAAAGAAAGAGGCCAAACGTTAGAGTAACCGTTGATGGCAGCAGAACAAACCTGAGCCCAGCTTCTCCTCCGACACACCGACAGCTGCAGGAACTCTCAGAAACGCTGTCTGGATGATCAGGAATCATTGTGGCACAAACTGATAAAAAACAAGACTTTCAGGAATTCAAACCTGGAGAATAAACCTGAGATCCCAGGACTCCTCCAGGTTTTCAATGTCTGATTTATCGGGTTCAGTTTAATTTGTTGGAGATGCACTAAATGCAGAGCATTAAGAAGCTTTAAGATTTAAGACTTTAAGATAAGTAAAAAGAATCAAAGACAACTTTTGAATTATAAGGAAATGTTTTAAAATGATCTGTTACACATAATGAGCAGAAGGTCCTGATCCAGCCGGACTTTACAGAAATATTTTAAAGTGGTCCTGAGCTATAGTTCTCCAGCTTTCAGAGTTTTTCTGCTTTTTTCTTGAACCCCAAAGAGCTGTTAGCTGAAAACTTGGCATATCTCAAAACTGCTTTCAGTTACCAAAAGAGTCAAATTAATATAAGAAATTCAGTTTAAAAAAAATCCTAATTCCAAAATAATGAATGTTATCACGTCTAAAAGTAGAAAAGTAGAAAAAAAACAGACAATAATAAGAATTATGTGTTATTCAACATCAAGAAAAAGTAAATAAGATTCAATTTAAAGCTTAAAAAAAGGAATATAAGATATAATCTAATGACTAATTATGGAACAATTAATATAAATGAAATGATTAAACTGCTTTATGCCACCAGAAATGAATAATCTAGAAGCTCTTTGTGGGTTTTAGACTGGAATTAAGATTTGTTCCCATTTCTTTAGCTGCATGTGTGAAAAACAGCAAAGATAACACAGTGTGACAGACAGAAAACAGGATTTCTGCAGCAACAAGGTGATTCCCAAAGAGCTGTTAGCTGAAAACTTGCCATATCTCAGCATGGTGTGCAGTGTGTCCTTAAAACATTTGAGGAAACTGGACAAGTGGAGCTGTTACTATGGAAACATCTGCAGATATTCACTTTAAAGCTGCTCAGAACTGAACTAACTCTGGTTCTGCCTCAGATTCTGGGTTTATGTTCATGTTGGAACATGTTTCAGTGAATCTCTGCAGCTGTTACCATGGAAACATCTGCAGATATTCACTTTAAAGCTGCTCAGAACTGAACTAACTCTGGTTCTGACTCAGATTCTGGGTTTATGTTCATGTTGGAACATGTTTCAGTGAATCTCTGCAGCTGTTTCCTGTTTTTAATATAAAACATAAAGAGATGAAGCTGATCAGGACTCCTGGAGGTACCTGTGTGTGTTCATTTAAACATTATTAACTGTGTTAGGAGCCTGATGGAGCTCCTCTCTGGTTGGATCTCTTGCAGTTTGGTTCTTGTTTAATGAGGAAAGTTGAAACTTTCTGCAGAAGCATCTTCAGGTTCTGTGTGATCCTGATTTAATGTGAACAGAAAAGACAAAAGCAACCAATGACAGAGCAGAAAACGGCTATATTTAGCGAGTAAGCCCCAGGATGTGGGTCTGTGTGACACATGGATGGATGGACTGTAACTCAGCCTGGATGCACAGCATCTCTGCAGGTCGAACCCGTTTCATCAGTCTGAGGTTAGTGTTATACGTGAGGAGGCTTTACGGGACCCTCTGAGGCTCGGGGGGCCGCAGCTTCAGCCTGAACACAGTTTTCTACGGGTTTACAGTCCTGTTCAGCCTTCGGTGGGCCCTCCTCCTCCACCTCTGCAGCTCTACAGTTTTCAGTCGATTGCACCGTCCCCTCCCGGCTCTCCTTCCCCTCCTCTATCCCGTTCCTCCGCCCCTCCTCGGCGTTCCTCCGCCCCTCCTCGGCGTTCCTCCGCCCCTCCCCGGCGTTCCTCCGCCCCTCCTCGTCGTTCCTCCGCCCCTCCTCGGCGTCCCCCCGCCTCCCCTCCTCCCCCTTCAGCCGCTCCAGCTCCTCCTCGGAGGCCTGCAGCTGCAGCTGCTGCATCAGCTCCTCCAGCTTGTAGGCCTTGCGCAGCTCGTTCTGCTGGATGATGGCGCAGAGGTGCTCCGTTAGCTGCTCCTTCACCTCCGTCTTCTTGTGCAGGTCCAGCTTGGCCGTCACGTACTCGGCCTCGGCCTTCTCGTAGCGCTTCCTGTCGGGAAAAGGGCGAGGCGGTGAGGTTCAGAGCAGTGAGGTCACTTTCATTTGTTCTCACCTGCTTTCTGTCACAGTTTAAACTGTAATGGGCAGAAATGAAGTCAGAGCGCTGCGGAAATAAAACCCTGAGAGCATTTTAATGCTCGTTGTTACGAGGCCAGAACACTGCTTTCCTGCTCAGGTCCACCAGGGAATAATGTATGGAAGTATTTCTGTGCCAGAAGAGTTTGAATACGAATTTCTAATATTGAGTTTTTACAGCATCAAAATCAGACTTTGAATTTGAAAAACCAACAGTGTAAAAAAAAAAAAAAAAAAATCAATTTCTAAAAACAAAAATTCAGTAGAAAAAATTCAAATTAAAAATATCAATGGATAAATAAAAAAATGTTTCCATTGAATTTTTAGAAATTGATTATTTTTCCACTGTTGAAGTTGAATTTTTTGAAGTTGAATTTTTGTTTTTAGAAATTGATTTTTTCTTTACACTGTTGTTTTTTTCCAAATTCAAAGTCTGATTTTGATGCTGTAAAAATTCAATATTAGAAATTCATATTCAAACTCTGCTGGCACAGAAAAACTTCCAGAATAATGCTGTTTGTGGAGCTGAAACAGAAAAGATTCTTTTGGTCTCCAAACATCCGCCTGCTGTCGGTCGGCTGGAGGCCGGCGGTGCCGAGCAGATCCGGGTCCTGCCACAGCGTCTGAGAGCCTGTTTTAACTGTGAAGCGCAGAACACCACCAGCTGTTTGGAAACACTGCGGTGACGACCCAGAGGAAGTCAAACATGCTCAGCAGTCAAGCTTCACCTCAGCGGAATCTCAACAACTGATTAAATCACAGCAATCATAACAGAGCCGGCTGTAATGAGCGCTCCAAGGTCGGGTTCTTCCCCCGTCACACAAACATCTCACAGCGACGAGCTCAGACTCAGAGTTTCTCTGTGGGAGTTCCACTCAGACCCAAAGCCTGAGAAACGCCCCACAAACAACCAGAAAAGCACTTTTTAACGGCTTTAATGTTCATATTTCTGCTTTAAATGCGGCTGGAAGGTGAAAACACAGACAAGTTTCATCAGGTCAGACAGGCTAAAGGCCGAGTGGAAAATAAACAACATCGGTTTTATTATTTATTTTATTTTGTAAAAGTCTGCTGCTCACAGGCTTTTATTTTGTAAAAGTCTGTTGCTCACAGGCTTTTATTTTGTAAAAGTCTGCTGCTCACAGGCTTTTATTATTGTAAAAGTCTGTTGCTCACAGGCTTTTATTTTGTAAAAGTCTGCTGCTCACAGGCTTTTATTTTGTAAAAGTCTGCTGCTGTCTGCTGTGGAACAGGAAAAGAAAGTAATCTTTGGATCCACCAAACATGGAGAAGGGTACGGAACTTTTACTCGGCCATTTTCATTTTAAAGTTCTTCCAGACGGCGGAGTCGACAGAACCAAAGTCATCTGTAAACTCTGCCAAGTTGAATTGTCTTCTCAGCGTAGTAGTTCCAGTCTAAAATATCACTTAAAGGCAAAACACACAACTGATAGCAGCAAGTCATTCAAGGAAACAGACAGTGGAGCGAGGCTTCTACATAAAAACTACAGAAAGATGCTGATGTTAAAAGTGTGTTTGCACAACAAATGTTATGGCACTTTCATTCATATGGCAGCACATTTAAAATAAAGCTAAATGCTAAAAGCTATACGCTACTTTTGGATTCATTTTTGGATTCTGCGTACAAATGCGATTAATCGCGATTAATCAGGGAAATCATGTGATTAATTAGATTAAACATTTTAATCGTTGCCCAGCCCTTTCACACAGTTTTTACAAAAGGTTTAAATGGTTCAGAAGCATCTAAGGCCCGAATATTACGGGTTATAACTTTAGAAAAGTCTGGTCCTCAAAGTTTTACAAAGCTTAAAGTCATCAAAGCTTTTACTCCCAAGAGTCAGTCCAACGGCGCTTTGAATTGGTGACTTAAAGGCAGAAATGTGATGTCATGTCCTCAGGATGAGGCCGAGGGAAGGGTGTAAAGGGAGAATACCACCGGCCCAAGTGTAGAGCCCTGTGGGACTCCCCAGGACAGAAAGCCTCTCATTCAGACGATGATTCCTGGAAGTGTTCCTGAGCCCAGGCAGTGACTTCCAGGACAGAATCAGGTCTGTTTTTAATGCAGAGCTGCCTGAGGGCCTGAAGGTCACAGACTTCCAGGCCTGAAGGTCAGCCACAGATGATTTTATGTTCTGCAGATGATGGAAGATTCAAAGTCTTCAAGTTGATCCACAGTTTTAGCAGATTGTTGAATCTTCACTTCTGAGAGACTCTGCCTCTCTAAGGTGCTCTTTTTTTTACACCCAGTCATGTTGATAATGAACCTGATTATTCACATCTTCCTCCAGCTGTTTCTCTTCAGCACCACTTACTTTTTCAGCCTTTTGTTGCTCCTTTTTTATGAAACAGTAAAAATTTCTCACTTTAAACATCGATTGTGAATAAACTTTTGGTTTATGACTGCATTTTGTTTTTATTTACGTTTTACACACGGCGTCCCGACGTTTCCTTTCTAAGCACGGCAGGTCTTCCATCTGAGAGTAAATTCTCCTTGAATAAAATACAGAATCATAAATCTATAAACCTGCTCGAGAGTGATAAGATTATAAACCAAAGCTCTGAACTCTTTCCTTCCAGCTTCGGAAGCAGCAGCTGTGCCACTTCCAGTCTGCCGGGAAGATTACAATACTTAAAAATATAGCTGCAAGCAGTGATATGGGGGCCTAGCAGCATGGCACAACAGGCAAGGCTACGGCTGCTCAGGAAGGGGTCATGAGTCCATGCACCAAGTTTGGCATCGATACATCAATGCATCGCAGAGATACGGTCTAACGTCGGTCCAGAGTTTGATTGGGTCCCACAGAACAGAAGCAAAAAAAAAATAAAAAATCCACATGATAACTTTTGTGCGGCTTAGTCTGAAGATTCTATGTGTGAAGTCTCGTGGAAATCGGACAATCTGTGTGACCTGCAATGCTTTTTGAAGGTTTTTGATCAAATTCAAAATGGCGCAGATGACATCATGAGGTGCTTTGACCTCGCCTGCATCCAGGAACTCCAACGGTGCCTCATTTGTGAAATTTGGACCAACTGGTCCAAAGATATGAGCAAAAAAAATGCATTTTTGCTACGCATAGCGCCCCCATAAGGCCAAACATCACCAAACTTCTCGGGCCTCTCAAAGATGTGGTCACGAGTCGGTGTTAGAAGTTTGACGTTAAAAGATCAAACGGTTGCCGAGATATGGCCTCACTTCCTGTTTGGTGGCGTTGCCACCAAGTTTGATTGGCTGGTACGTGCAAACGGAAGCGAAATTAAAAAAATCCACACAATAACTTTTGTGCGGCTTGGTCTGAAGATTCTATGTGCCAAGTCCCGTGAAAATCGGACAATCTGCGTGAACTGAAATGCTTTTTGAAGGTTTTTGATAAAATTCAAAATGGCGGAAAATAATCCCCAATAATCCACGACTGTACCCGATCACCTGACGCCGCCTGCGCTGTTTCACATATCCAGAGTCAGACCACCTTTCAGAGCTGGTGTTCAGTGAAACCTTTAACATTACCAGGAATGATCAGAATGTGCTGGTGCAGCTTCACAGACGCAGCGCGTCGATAACAGAGGTTTATTAAGATCTGACAGCTGTGGAACTGTCTGCTGTACCTGGCTGCGCTGTAGTCCCAGCTGGCCTGCTCTATCCGTCCTCTCAGGATGTCGATGTCGTTGGACACCATGTCATCGAGCGCCTGCAGCTCCTTCTGGATCCTCTTCAGCTTCACGGCCTCGGCCTGAGTCTGTTTGGATCTGCAGACGATGACAAAACATTTGCTTTGTTCTCGGTCTCAGCGCAGAGGATTAAATCCATCTGCTCCGGCGACGTGTTCCTGTCACACAAACTTACTTCTCAGCGATGGTTTTTGTCAGCAGAGCCTTTTTGCGTTTGTTCCCCTCTTCCATCAGTTTTTGGTCCTGCTGAAGCTGCTCCAGGCGCGTCTTTTCACGTCTGGGAAGACAAAACAGAAAACAGCTGAAGACACAAACAGAACCCAAACACCAACACATCAGACCTCAGACCAGATCCTGAACCATTCGGGGTTCAGGACTCTGAACCATTCGGGGTTCAGGGCTCTGAACCATTCGGGGTTCAGGGCTCTGAACCATTCGGGGTTCAGGACTCTGAACCATTCGGGGTTCAGGGCTCTGAACCATTCGGGGTTCAGGGCTCTGAACCATTCGGGGTTCAGGGCTCTGAACCATTCGGGGTTCAGGGCTCTGAACCATTCGGGGTTCAGGGCTCTGAACCATTCGGGGTTCAGGACTCTGAACCATTCAGGGAGAATAAAGGAAGAAGCTGGTAAATCCGGGTCTGTGCGCCCTTCAGGGCTCGCCACAGCGGGTCTCCTGCCTCCGTTCTTTATCTTTTCCTCCTTCCTGAAGGCTCCATCTTCAACACCCATCATCCAATAAATCCTCTCTCCCTCCTTGGTACATGTCCAAACCGTCTCAGCCTTTATTCTCTCACTTTGTCTCCGAACAGTTGGGCTCTGATTCACTCATTTCCAGTCCTATCCATCCCGGGTCACTTTCTTCTTCCAACAATCTCGTAAACCTTCCATTCACTCTCGCTGCCATCCATCCACCTCAGAACAGCACTCGTCTCCTCCCTTTTGTGCCGACGTCTGTTGCTTTGGATGGCTGACTCCACGTATTTGAGCTCCTGCACTACTTCTTTGCATCGTTATCGTTCCTCCTGCCTCACTCTGCTGATTCTACTGACTTCCATTCCTCTCTTCCCTGTGCATCCAGACTTGGGCTGTTTTTATTTTTATTTTCCTTCGGTTTTTGAAATGGCTGAACCGAAAAATGGCGATTTAAAAACATTTCTAGACTCCGCAGATTTGTTTTGCTTTGCCGTAGCAGCCAACTCTCTCACTTTGCCTAAAATACGATCACATTCCCCGCGGCACCGACAGACGTAGCGTGCAATAAAAATGTCAACAAACAGATGAAGAAGAACTCCTTCCTAAAAATGGTTCCACTTCAGTTGTATGGAAGTGGTTCAGGTACAAGCGGAACAAACAACTGTTCTGTGGAAAGTTTGTAGAAAGAACACGGGAACACAACAAACTTATTCCAGCACCTCCCACAGAGACGTGCGGTGGAACGGCAGCAGTGTGCAGCACTAAGAGATGCACATGCTAGCTCAAGCCACAAAGTGCCTGCAAGAAAAAGCAGGTAACCTTGGCAACAGCCATTCCTTATGACAGGAAAGGGCCCCGGTGGCATATTATATAGCAACAGATATGGTCCCCATCTATACCGGAGAAAAAAACGGGTTCATTAAGATGCTGCAAACGATAGACCCGAAGTATCAACTGCCCCGCCGCAAGCATTTAGCCACAGTTGCCCAACTTATATAAGAAAACCAGAGCTGCAGTCGCAGAGCAGCTGCAGAACATCGTTTAGTATTCCACCACTTTCAGGGATGGCCTGCAAGAGATTTGTTTTTCAGTTTGACGTTTTTGCACATTAATGACAGCCAAGTGGTGCTGTTTTTATTTCTTTTTTTGTTTTTATTCTTGAACTGATTTGTTCACATCGGCCTAGACTACTTGGTAATTCTCATTTGTGTCAATAAAGAAAATATGTATTTAAGTTTGGTCTTGGTCTGGTTTGTTTAGAGAAAAACTGAAGAAAATCGAGGTTTAAATCGAAAAACGTCCATTAGTTAGAAAAAAAATAAAAATTTAGATTTTATTTTTAGGCCAAATCGCCCTTACCTGACTCCCGCCCTCAGGTATTCACATACCATCTGGGACGAGCCCACAACCGACATGATTTCAAATCGGGCTATTTTTTCTAAAACTCGTGCATGTGATTGGATGAAGAATCTGTCCGTCATCTTGACTGACACGCCACTGCAGCCACTCCCAATGACTCAACCCGTGACGTAGCTCAGAGCGACACCAGGACCACTATGCAACCAGCTAGCCTTTCATAACAAACACCATGGCGGCAGATAGTATGAAACGGAGCGAGGAGCGAGCAGTGAACGATTATTGTCGTATGTGCAAAGAAAATCTCAGGATTAAAGGCAACATTTGCAACAGCCAGCCATAACGCCGCCCATTCATCCAAAGTCCCACCCAGCGATTAATGATTGGCTCTGATTATTTTCTAATCGGACGAAACAGCTATGACTCCCAGGCTCCTCAGATGGTTGTGTGAGGAAAGGGAACGTGTATGCAACCCGGAACTCCCGCATGTAGTTGGTGAACGCAGCCAGATGACGTGAGTCAGGTTAAAATCGCCCAGCCCTAATCCAGACTCTCTGCCACTTGCTTCCTCCTCCCAGCAGACCCCACAGTGTCTTCTGAGAAGATCACAGCGCCCGGAGCCTTCCTGTACATCTAAAACTGAAACAGCTCTGCTCTCAGAGGATCGAGGAGGAACTTTCTGAGAGTTTGTGGTTATGAAGCCAGATGAAAAAATGACACAAAATAAACTGCGTCAGCACTGAGCTAATCAGTGAAATGCTTTAATAATCTGCTGAATATCAGCAGGTCCTTCTTCTTCCATCAACACGGCCTTGACCCGTCGATGTTATGTGGAAACAGACTCGTTTGCCCAGAACTTCCCACAGACGCTCGACTGGACTGAGATCTGTAGAACTTCGAGACCAAGACAACATCTCAAACTCTTTCTTGTGTTCCTGAAAACATTCTCGAGCCACGTTTGCTGCCTGGCAGGGTGCGTTCCTCTGCCCACAGGGAACACCTGCTGTTTCCCTGTTTCCCTGGGTCTGATCCGGGTAAACGGCACACTCAGACCCAGCCAAAGGGAAACAGGATTCATCCCACCGGGCCAGCTTCTTCCATGGTGGTCCTGCTCGGATTCTGTTAGCACGGATCGGATCACAGCTGCACAACAAACTGTGATGCACTGTGTGTTCTGACACCTTTCCATCAGAACCAGCCTTACCAGTATGAATTTATTTCTAATCAGGCTCAGCCAGTTTAAACCTTCACGTCTGTAACGGATGTCCAATAATCCCCACTTCCTGTTCCAGTCCAGGCCTCAAAGTTCAGCTGGAACTAACCCAACAAACCCGACTTTAATCTAACTAAATCTAAACCACAGGTTTATGTGAGCCTTATCCAGGACAACAAACAGATCTTACAGATCTTTAAGGCGTGTATGATATGAATGGAGGATCATACTAACAGTTCCACCTCTGGTTTCTCCAGCTCTTTGACCACCGGGGTCGCCTCCTCAGCATCCGGCTGGTGGTTCTCATTCGGCCTCATCACGGCGGGCTTCTGCTGCTCCAGCCTGACAGGGGGAGGTTCTGGCGGGGCAGCGGGCTGAGGCTCTTCCTTCGGGGGCGGTTTGGTGAGTTGCTGCTCCGGTGGAAGGCCAGGGGACCCGACTCCTGCGGTCCTCTGAGCGGCCACCTGCAGGGCCCTCTCCCGCTGCATCTGCTGCCGACTCCGGCTGGCCGGAGGCGGCTTCCGCCCGCGGGCACACGCCGAGTCTGAAAATAAACGCCGTCATGGTTACTGGAGGTTAGTGGTGATGGCAGATGATAAAATATCACGAGGCAGACGCAGGCTGCGGCTCCTTTCACTGAGGTAACCAACTCACCAGTTGGGAAAATATGTTTTGACCCATCTTCTAGCAAAAAGAAAAATTGTAAAATTCGTGCTCTTTTCCAATGTAATATCAGATCTGTTTCTCCTGTAATTTTTCACTGGAATAGTTGTGTAAATGATTTATGCTGGGATAAAATTTGGTCTCTTCCTCAAAAATTATTTGTGCTTAATAAGGTTAAAGACGTGTCATTCAAAGTTATTCATAGCTGTTACCCGGTTAAATCATTCTTTATCAAATTCAGTTTTGTTGATGTTGATCTTAAGTGTGCCTTTTGTGACACTCATACTGAGACCATTATTCATCTGTTTTGGAAATGTGAATATACCCGTAAGCTGTGGCAAGATATTTGTAGATTTATTTTAGATAATATATGCTGTGATTTTGAGCTCCTTCTGCAAAATGTCATTTTTGGTTTTATAAAGAGTGATGCCCCTGCTGAAAAAGAATATTTTTTAATTAATCTCATTTTAATTCTTGCTAAGTATTACATCCACAAATGTAAATCCTCTAATAACAAGAAAGCTATCAAAACTATAAATCTAGTCTCCCACTTTGAAATCTTCAACTCAGTGTAATCCTCATTGTTCATGTCCCTCTTCATTTATTATTTAAACTACTTATGTATGTATTTATTTTGGTATGCTTATTTGTTCTTCATTTATTATTAATGATACTTGTCATGTTTTTGCACTGCTTTTGTATCTTTGTAAAGCAAAATAAAGATAAAAAAAAAAGACGCAGGCTGCGCATCAGCGGTACCTTTCTGGTTCATCTTCCGCAGCTCCTCATCAGAAAAACCGGCCCAGCCGCTCATCCTTCGGCCCCGCAACTGAAACACCCCCAGAGACCCTGTGACGGTACTACATAAAGAAAATGTTCCGATTAAAGACTTAAACCGCCCTCTGAAAAGTTCATAAACTCAAACGAGCGCTCAACTCCGCCGCCATCTTTGTTTATGTGCCACGTTAAGGACCCAAAGCGGACCGGTGACGTTGAAGTCCCAGCTTCCGCCTGAACAAAAATAAACGCGGACTTTAAATCTAAACAAAATATCAAATTTATCCAACTGGGTTTCCAATAGACACACACTTTTTGACGTATATTGTGTCACAATTTACTATTAATTTTAAATTACGTAGACTTTATCGTCGATTATAGGGAAGGCATATTTATTTACTGCTCTATGGCTGCTCAATGAAAGTATTCCTGACGTGGATGAGAATGAATCAAACTAACGTCTCACAGCTTTTTACATTTTAGCATTTATGGAAATCAATCTATATTTAATAAATGTACCTAATTTGCATTTCGGGAAACCTTTGCTTCACAGTGATTTTCATTAACTACTGAAACTCAGTCATTACTAGTCCTTGGTTAAAAATGAGCGAGCTTTAATTTAATTTAATTTAATTTAATCTATCATTTTAAGCTTTCTTTTCTCTCTTTCTCTAAATATGATTATTTCTAATAACAGGAGCTTAAAAATATATCACTGTGGGGTTTTAATCGGTATCACAGAGATCAAGAAAAAAATATGCATAAGAAATAAATCCTGAAATAAATAAATAAATTAAGTATAAATATGTCAATATATGTATAGTTTAAAAAGTCCTTTTATTGATCAATTTCAGTGTTGTTCTTTATATACATACTGGAAGGAAGACAATATTTAGGAAATAAATGTGGCATCAGAAAGGACATATAACATATAAAGTAAAATATATGTAGCACTCGATGATAAAATGGAGCATTTAGCTCTAAAGTGGACATTTTAAAAAAATAAAATCAGGTATTTATTGGACTGTATCAACTTATCTATATATTATGCTTATGTAGTTATTTTAGGGCTTATTTGATTGCCATATTTGGTCATATCTATACATTATGTAACTCTAATCAGATCTAAATTGTAGCCAGATTATCATATTGTTGCTTAAAAATATACTTGACAGAATTTGATGAACATCTGTTTTTAATATCTTAACTATCTTTAATCTTTTTAGGTATTTATCTCCAAAGGACATTTTGTATAACTGTGTAAATGTGAGTAATAAGTTTGGGAAGGTTCACAGTGATACTGAAGAGATGAAAGTTTTACTTTATTCACCCGTTGTGTCTCATCTTGATGATTTAGATTTAAATTCAGATTTTTTTGTAACGTTTAATATAAAGTTATCACAAATTTTGCTACAATTGCACATCTGGCATCATTACAATAAGGCAGTTTGATCCTTTCACTTAAAGAGATCTTCAGCATTTGCTGAAGCTGACAAATTATTGCGTGAGTTAACGTCATGTTCCATGACTCCCTCAGAAGTTTAAAGGGCTGCCGGGGGCTCAGAGGGACCAGAGGTTAATTAAAGAACCACTTCATGTGAACGCTGCGTGAAATTTAAGTGGTTGTTCTGCAAAGTGGAAGATAGACACCTTGTTGAGGGCGGATGATCTGATTTCCTAGATACTGGGATACAGAATCAATCATCACTTATTTCAGTTTATCTTTAACTTTGGCTGCAACTTAATATAAAGATGCTTTCTTTCATTGATTTAGCAAAAAACTCAAAGGTACGAGTTGTAATGCGCTTAGGACCCAAACACAGGACTTCCTGAGGAAGACATCAAAGAGACATCATTGGGACATGAACAAACCAAAACCTGGAGAACGTATCCTGAAGGAGATGATTACCAAATGAACGGCGGGTCAGACCATCAGCAACAGAACCAGGAAGCTGTTAAACTATCAGAAGAACCGGATCTGACAAAGTAAAACAGGAAACAACGAGACCTGAACCCAAAGGGGAACCACTGGACTGTCAGGTTTGGGGTGGGGTGGTAGGACACGGATGCAGACTCCAAAAGGTGTTAAGCAAAAACTGAGATTTATTCACAAAACAAAAAGCGCAGCTGAGCCGGATATCAAAAAACTTAATCTGTGGAATAAATACTTGAATAATAATTGCGACAAAACAAAACAAAAGACTTGACATAGCATGGATACATACTTAACTCAAACGTGGGGTCGTGGCATGGCATGAGGGATATTGACGGGTAGGATCTGGCAAAGAAACAGGGGAGCCTGGAAACTAAATAGGGAACTGGGTGATTGTGAATGAGTGCAGCTGATGGGGAAAACACAGGTGAAGTGAGTGAAAAAACAATGGAAAAACCTAACTAAACATGAACTCTAAAAGCAAGACATAAAACAACCTAAAACATGAAAAAACACAAAACCAAAAACATGGGGAAAATCCCGTGGGCGTGACAAGGACAACACAAAACCTCAGACGGATCACGACAAACTCGTGTTTCTACGCTGTAAAATTCAGCACTTACTTCCGTTATTTCTTAGTCCCAGAATGCCTTGCACTATAAAACAGCCCAAACTGAAGTAAATACAGAGCAATAAGTGATGCATGACCCAAAGATTTTATAACACACTGACACAGAAAAAAGGGTTCAACTCTGAAATCCTGCTTTGAGATATAAACCCATGACTAATGATTGTAAAACAGTTAAACAGCTTTAAGAAGTCCTCAGACTCGGGATAAAAACTCCCTTAAAGACCGAACACATGTCCTGGAATCATCTTAATGAGGCCTCGGAGCCGGCTCCGCCCTCCATCTCTAATGAGACTCACCTGTGACGACCACCTTCTGACTCACACCGTGTGAATCCTGCCGTTCAGACGCTGAAGGTTAACTCAGGACTCTACATCAGATTGGGTTTTCCGTCCTTTCATCCAGCACTCGTCCCATACTGCACACATTTGGCTCCATCGGGCCGGTGTCACCACTCTGATGTACGTGTGATGTTTCACAGCCTCTTTCTCCCGGTAATTGCTAAAGCTACAGACAGAAAGCGTCTCTTCGCCTCGCCGGCTCGGAGGAGACAAAGCGATACAAAAACAATGACCTCTGCTTGGCAACTAATAAAAACTGGCCTCCACATCTTTTTTGCATCTGGGGACCAATTACGTGCGAGTTAAAAGGCGAAACACCTCAGGAGGGCATAAATCGCCGGCAGAGTGGAGACAGAGGAGGCATGGAGGCCAGATGGCAGGCAGAGGGCCACTTTGGGCCAAGAGAGGGTTTTTCTGTCGGGCAGAAGATGGGACGGCCTGGGCGCCCTGATTAGTGAGAGCCAGAGGGACCACATGGCTCATTACTGAGATGACCTGTGGAGGCAAACCAGGGTTACAAGTGGGGGAAATGTGCAAATACCCCCGTAGGAGTGGGGTGGGGGTTACCGTGGTGACCACACTTGGGTCAGAAGTTCAGGATTTTAGGTGCGTGGTCAACGTGTGTCGAGGTGGTTTCCACCAGAGAACGTTTTGGCACCTCAACACAGGGAGTGGAAGTTAGTTAACTTGTTAATTAACTAGTTAATTAGTTAACTAGTTAACTAACTAACTTAGTTAACTACAGTCAAGTTAAATGTGTGGAAACAGGAAACGATTAAAGCGTTCAAACCTGCAAACAGGAACTTCTCAAAAAGTTCAAATACATCAAAACTAGGGCTGGGCAACGATTAAAATGTTTAATCTAATTAATCACATGATTTCCCTGATTAATCACGATTAATCGCTTTTGTACGCAGAATCCAAAAATTTATCCAAAAGTAGCGTATAGCTTTTAGCATTTAGTTTTATTTTAAATGTGCTGCCATATGAATGAAAGTGCCATAACATTTGTTGTGCAAACACACTTTTAACATCAGCATCTTTCTGTAGTTTTTATGTAGAAGCCTCGCTCCACTGTCTGTTTCCTTGAATGACTTGCTGCTATCAGTTGTGTGTTTTGCCTTTAAGTGATATTTTAGACTGGAACTACTACGCTGAGAAGACAATTCAACTTGGCTGTAAATGCAGGAGTTTTTTTTTCATTTATTTTGAAATACGTGCTTTTATGTTGAAACAAGTAAAACAGGAAGTAGCGCCGGTTAGCTCCGTTAGCTTCACACCTGTAGCGGTGATGCTACCTGCTAGTTTATCTTTATTTTATTCCTCCATGCTTCGTGGTGTTTGCTGTAACTGTGTGAATGTGATGCATTCAACAGACTTTTACAATAATAAAACCTACGTTAATGCGCGATAAAATATTTATTGTTAAATAATTAACGAGTTAACGCGATAATAATGAGTTAACTCGCCCCAGCCCTAGTATTCTTTAATGTTTAAATTGCCAAAGATGATGATAAACAGGACAAATCGAGGCTTGAGGGCTTAAAACTGCCGTTAGAGTTTCTGTTTAAAGGCTCCGAACTGAAAATGAGTCGGCAGATAAAAACATGACAGAATCAGAACAGCACTTTTCTTTTCTAGGAAGGCAAAATAAACGGAAACTGTGTGTGATGTCAGGCTGCTGGTTAGTGCAGCAAACTGGCTGCAGATGGCAGGACGAGAGGCCGGCGATGGAGATTAAAGAACTGAGAGGAGGCGCCCTGACCGGTGAGAGGGACGAAGGCCGAGGGGTCAGCCTCTGCTCTGCGTACAGATGTTTTAAACAGCAATTAGAAAGCAGCTCCTCCAGCTCAGAGCCACACTGACCCCCAATCATCCTCAATGTTTTCCAGCCTGCGACTCTCTGATGCTCGTCTCCTCAGAGCCGCTGTTTATGTTTTACTTCCTGTTTCCAGTGTGTGAGGACGGCATGGATGGCAAAGCTGCTGTGCACGTGTTCAGCCGTGCACGTTCAGAACGAGTCATCGAGCTTCGGCGAAATCAATCTGCGTGTTTTCGGTCAATAATGGTGATAAACGAGGGACGTTATCCCAGTAAAACATGTGCGAGGAAGTTTTAGAGAAGCAACATTTAGGTATCAGACGTCGGGCCAAAAGAGGAGAGAATGCTGTAGCCTCAGCCTGGTGCCGAGATATCGGTGTCTCCTGAGGGACAACCCCAAACAATGCAGTCAATGGGACCAGCCGCGGCTATTCAGAGACATCACGGGAAGCCGGACAGCCTCTCCCATTCTCTGGCCAAATTGCTCCATCTTCAATGTTAAATTGACGATAAAACAGTTATTCACAAAACACAAGATATGCCCAATACTGCATTTACTTTCATAACTACAACATGTTGTCCTGTAGCTTAATGAAGTGATTTGTTCTGAAATCGCCGCCGTTCACTGAGGAAATCATGTTATGAAGCCGCCACTAACAGCCGGGCTTCCGAGCCGGGGGCTGCCCGGCTTCAGGAGAGTCGAGTTTTTTCTACAATTCTAGGTCATCATTGGCTAAATCGACAAAAAACTCATCACTTCCGAGGCTGCCCGGCGTCTCTGGGGGTAGATTAGACGTGGGCGTGTCAATATGAGGGGCTGTGTCGTGATGTTCGGAGTTAGTGTTTGTCCATCATGAGAGATTCTGTGGCAGCCGAACTTTTAAGCGGGGAGAAGCACGCTGGAACTTCAGTCCCAAAGCAGATACCAAAGAGACTGGTTATCTGTGAAAGTGCTGTCGGCGTTTCACTCATTTCCCATCGTTTCCATTTCCATCCTCACACACATACACTTTTGTAAATATTACACTGTAAATAAGAAACACATCCTTGTTGTTTAGAAGTTTTGTCAATCATATTCCTGTTGTGCATTTGTTTGTCGTGTTAGCTAGTAGTTTCGTCACAATGGCGTAATATGGGCTTCCCCTGTTTTAAAAGTCAGCAGTCGCCACTGGTTGGGACTGATGGCTTTATTACACATATATGAAAATGTATCGAATATACACGTCCAAAATAGAGACAGTTTCGGGCAAAGCCAAAACATGTGACTGAGGCCAGCTGGGTCCTGCCTGCATCTGATGCAAGTTGGGTCTAAACCAGGATAGAGTTTGGCTAGTTTACCTGCAGATAAATGGAACCTGTGTTAGTGGTATTATAGCAAAGTGGAAGTGGTTGGGAAAGACAGCAGCTCAGCCAGGAAGTGGTCGGCCACGTAAAATGACAGAGCGGGGTCAGAGGTCGCCAACTTTCTGCAGAGTCGGTTGCTGCAGACCTCCAACCTTCATGTGGCCTTCAGATTAGCTCAAGAACAGCGAGTAGAGAGCTTCATGGAATGGGTTTCCATTAGTGATGGATGTTAACACTAACTGTGTTCAGCTGCTGAAATGTTTGCAACCATCTAAAAGTCCTGGGACACTCCTTGATTTTGCATCTATTTGATCCATTCATCCATTTTCGTGGCATCTCTCATGATATCCTGCTTTGTTACATTGCAGGCCTAAAAAAACTATCTACAGCAGACTTATTCTAACCTTTAAAGTGTCCTAATCAACAGGTCTGCAGCTTCCTGAAGCTCTTTCAGAGTTTCTCTTTGGACATTTTCTGCTTCTTCCCTCATCTTCAGTCCCATTTCTTTAGCTGCATGTGTGAAAAACAGCAAAGATAACACAGTGTGACAGACAGAAAACAGGATTTCTGCAGCAACAAGGTGATTCCCAAAGAGCTGTCAGCTGAAAACTTGGCATATCTCAGCATGGTGTGCAGCGTGTCCTTAAAACATTTGAGGAAACTGGACAAGTGGAGGACAGAAGAAGAAGTGTCAGGCCTAAAGAACTATCTACAGCAGATGAACAGGATCTGAAAGTGATGTCCTTAAGAAAGAGGAAAACATCCAGCAAAGACCTGACACAGGAGCTGAGAGATGCATCTGGACCTTCAGCTGATCCATCTGCTGTTGGCCCAAGCCTTATCAGAAATGGGCTCCATGGAAGGGTGGCTGTCAGGAAGCCGTTCTTAAGGAAGGGAAACAGGGAGAAAAGGCTGAGCTGTGCCAAATGTAGGGTTGCAAAATTCACGGAATTTTCAAAGACATAAACTTTCCATGGGAATTTATGGGAATTTAAGGGAATTAACGGGAATTTATGGGAATAAACTGGGAATTTTCAAAATTGAAGGTTGGCTCTTCTAGGGAACTTAAATATAGTTGAGGAAAGTATATTTTAGCATAATCATGACTTGAATCTGAGGCCCTGGCACCTGTAGCCTCCATCATCCTCCAAATCCCACACTTTTGAATGAGTGGGGTTAGGGGATGGGTAATATTGAACCCAACACTCCTGTTTTTGTTCATCCATGAAACAAGTAATTAGAACGTGTTCTACTCTACTTATAAATAAATCTGTTGAAAACATTTTGTATGGATGTTTTCTTATGACTTCTGTTTATATTTATGCTTGGATGTAATATATTCCCAGTTAGTTCTCCTAAATTCCCATTAGTTCCCATAATTCCAATTATTCCCATGGAAAGTTTCCAATATGGAATATATCCAAAATTCCCAAGCTTAACTTCCTGTGGAAATTTACCGAAAATTTTCCGCCCCTTTGCAACCCTACCCAAAGGACACAAGAAGTGGGCTGAAAATCAGTGGCAGCGGGTCTGATGGAGGGATGAATCCTCCCCAGAGCCCGGAGCTCAACATTACTGAAGCAGTGTGGGATCATGTTGGCAGAGAACGCAACAAAAGGCAGCCCACATCCAAAGAAGAGCTTTGGGATGTCCTTCAAGAAGCCTGGAGAACTATTCCTGAAGACTCCTTAAAGCGGCAGTAGGCAACTATTTTTTAGTCATATTAGCTTGAACTGTCATGGGATTCTGGAAGTAGAATATTAAATAGGCTGTTTAGGAAAAATAACGAAATCTGTAGCTCCCTCTGAAGCCTGTAATCATGCTTGCAAAAACCGAGCGCTCCCGGCTGTTTTTAACCAATCACGTTAAACGGGTGGAGGAATCCTACCTGTCAATCACAGCTTGTGCACACGCTGCTGAGCGTGAGTCTGCCCCGGCTTGTGTGCGCTCACACTGGTGTGAACTCACGTGCACAACCTCGTCCACAGAGGGGGAGGGGTTCGGGGGACGATTCGTAGCTTGTTAGAGGTTGGGGGAGGGACCTGAAAGTTGTATCAGTTCGAATTTTCCGACTTTAGACTCGTTATTTTGAAAACTTGCCTACTGCAGCTTTAAAGAAAGGACAGAAAGCTCGGATCCAGACTCACACAATCCTTCATCTAGCAATGGGAAACGTGTTAATCAACATGCTTTAGATAGATAGATAGATAGATAGATAGATAGATAGATAGATAGATAGATAGATAGATAGATAGATAGATAGATAGATAGATAGATAGATAGATAAGTACTTTATTCATCCCAATTTGGGAAATTGTTGTGTTGCAGCAGCATACAGTAAAATATATGTAAACAATTAAAGTAAAAACAAGCAAATAAAATTAATAAATAAATAAATAAATAAATAAAATAAAATAAAATAAAATAAAATAAAATAAAATAAAATAAATAAAATAAAATAAAATAAAATAAAATAAAATAAAATAAAATAAAATAAAATAAAAATAGTGAATAAACATTAGCTATAAATGTATTACCGGGCCCAACACCTCTCTTCTTTCTTGTTATTCTAATTGGGTTTAAATTGGTTTTACCTAATTTTTCTGAAGCTCAAACCTATCGAATGTGAGAATAACAGCCTAACCTGAGCTCCTCCACCATCATCACCAGAACATTTCCCCAGACTTGGCTGTCAGTCCGTGTTGCACCAACCTCACGCCAAGCCCCGTTAATGTTGTTGGAGGGCGTCCCTGCTGCGTCTGAACAGAGGTCTGTGCTGCCCGCTCTGAGGATTCCCACCTGCTGGAAGGAGAAACAGGACCAAACAATGCTTCCCTTTCTGACCTGCCGACCGGCTCTGTTTCCCCTGGCTCTCAGTTCTACGCACCGGGGAGCTTGGACGTTTCAACGGTCTGACGTCCAAACGTCCGAGCTCATCCCGGGGGCCGAGCCCCAGCTGCCGCCCCAGCAGCCAGCAGGGAGTATGGGTGTGAGCCAACAGCAAGGCCGGGCTGTCACTTTGTGTTGAGGTGAAAAATGTGAGCAGTCAGGTGAGACGGGGGCTCTGACAGAGAGACACATGGGAAGGCCTGAAGAGGGTCCTGAAGCTGTGAATCTGAAGCCTCCTTCCCAGCAGAGCTCTTAGATCCAAGGACTCAGGTCAGCTGGTCCAGTCCAGAGTCCAGACTAAACATGGAGAAGCAGCATTTAGCTGTTCTGCTGCAAACAAGTGGAACAAACTGCCAGTGGAGATTAAACTTTCACCAAATGGAGACATTTTTAAATCCAGGTTAGAAACATTTCTGTTCTCATGTGTCTATGCATGAAATATCTTTGAACTTATCTGGACTGTTGCTTGTTTTTAAATTCATTTAAATTATTTTATTTGTTTCTCTTTATGTTATTTTATGTATTTTTAATGCTTCTTCCACTCCCTGCTGCAATGCTTTTATTTTATGTGAAGCACTTTGAATTGTTTTGTACATGAAATGTGCTACAAATAAATTTTATTTGATTTAATTTAATTTAATTTAATTTAATTTAATTTGATTTGACCTGATTTGATTTGATTTGATTTGATTTGATTTGATTTGATTTGATTTGATTTAGGTTGTACTCTTTCCTCTGATTAAAAGTTAAACTGCACACAGTTTCAGACACTTCTGATGGTTGGATCTGTATTCATGAAACATCTTCAGATATTTGATTGTATCAAAATATTCCACAGCCAGACTCATGTAAACACCTTCAGCCAGAGATGGGGACTCGAGTCGACTCGAGTTGCTGTTTTGATGACTTGTGACTTGACTTGACAAAAAACAAAAGACTTGAGACTCAACACGGACTTGGAAGTTAAAGACTCGGCACTTGACTTGACTTGAGACACGATGACTTGAATGACTTGAGTGTTAAGCATCTAGCATAACTTCCAACTTTGTTCGTCATTTGAAGATCCATTCTGACCAGTAAGTGCTCGTCAAATTAGCTAATATTAGCCTGTTAGCCTAGTCGGTAGTTAGCTAACGTTAGCTTGATATGATACGGGGTGGACAGGTTGGACACATTGGCCAATGATGTTTACTGACAGTTACTTATATCTTTGTGTTTTCACTTTATTAAGATCAGATTCTGCAGGTAAAATTGCAATAATAAGGTGACTTGACTTGTCCAAGAAAAAATTACTTGAGACTTGAAAGCTAAGACTTGAGACTTGCTTGAGACTTGAAAGCTAAGACTTGAGACTTGCACATGTGTGACTTGGTCCCATCTCTGCCTTCAGCCTGCAGAGCCCTGGACTTAAAGAGGTCCTGTCTCGCTTTTCCTTTATTTCATCATTATCACCACAGAGCCTTTATCATTCTCAGCTGGTTAGCTTATGAAAGGGCATGTTGTTCATGCTAGTAATGTTGACTTAAGCATAACTTGCAAACGCTATTTAATATTCTATTAGTTCTGGTAACGTCATGGCATATGTGCCGTTTTGTTAATAATTATTTCTCGGTGGACATTTTTAATAAGTGACATATTGCAGAAGTTCAGAGTGTGTTTGGGATTTCATTGTTCAGGAGGAAAGCAATCATTTTACTTTTGTTAAAGCATGTTCAGTAGCTATTTATTTTGGCTATCATATATATTTTTAATTATTTATTCTGAGTGTAAAGGTTGAAATACTTCACTGCAGTTCTCTGGCGTACGTTTGTCCACCATAGTGTAATAGCATATACCATGTAGTGGCATGTTTAGTTTAGTTTAAAATAATATAGTATTTTAAATGTGTAAGTCAGTCATTAATGTGTTCACTGTTCAAACGTTGATGTTGGACAGAAAAGTAGCTTGTTAAGCTAAAGCCAACATGCTAACAGAATGTGCTCATACTCGCTCTGTTGTAATTTGCTCAAACAGCAGAAAGGAGCAAGCTGCTGAAAGTTAAACCATAGTGAGACCCAGCTGGAACATTATTCATCTCTTTCCCAGATTTTTGTAGATTTTCGCCGTGCTATCGGTTCACTATCGAGGTATTTATGGCAGGTATCGTATCCAAGTCACAATGTTGGTATCGGAACAACACTAATCATCACCGTTATTAGTTTTGAATAAACATAAGTTTTATATTCCCCATTTGTTCTCCAGCCTTTCCTTTGTGTGATGACATCATGGAACACATTTGCATATGGCCGGCTGGTTTGGCGCACAGAAAATAAATGGGTTGCGGCCTGTAAACAGGAGAGAGAGAAGTTGAAAGTAAAAAAAACAATAGGGCTGGGCAACGATTAAATTTTTTATCTCATTAATCACATGATTTCCCTGATTAATCGCGATTAATCGCATTTGTACACAAAATCCAAAAAAAGTGTATAGCTTTTAGCATTTAGTTTTATTTTGTAAAAGTCTGTTGCTCACAGGCTTTTATTTTGTAAAAGTCTGTTGCTCACAGGCTTTTATTTTGTAAAAGTCTGTTGCTCACAGGCTTTTATTTTGTAAAAGTCTGCTGCTGTCTGCTGTGGAACAGGAAAAGAAAGTAATCGGCGGATCCACCAAACATGGAGAAGGGTACGGAACTTTTACTCGGCCATTTTCATGTTAAAGTTCTTCCAGACGGCGGAGTCGACAGAACCAAAGTCATCTGTAAACACTGCCAAGTTGAATTGTCTTCTCAGCGTAGTAGTTCCAGTCTAAAATATCACTTAAAGGCAAAACACACAACTGATAGCAGCAAGTCATTCAAGGAAACAGACAGTGGAGCGAGGCTTCTACATAAAAACTACAGAAAGATGCTGATGTTAAAAGTGTGTTTGCACAACAAATGTTATGGCACTTTCATTCATATGGCAGCACATTTAAAATAAAACTAAATGCTAAAAGCTATACATTACTTTTGGATTTTGCGTACAAATGCGATTAATCGTGATTAATCAGGGAAATCATGTGATTAATTAGATTAAACATTTTAATCTTTGCCCAGCCCTGCCTGTAATTCTATATTTATTATATATTTATATAACTTCAGGTTCAGCTGTCATTTGACATGTTTCCAGTGCAGAGAAACCAATCTACGAGCACTAACGCGCATGTTAACGACGCACGTCTTTCTTTAATTTGGCGGAGGAAACCGATGCGATTGTGAGGCTGCCCTGCTAACTACTGCACCATTTAAGCCTGTAAAAACCAGTAAAATGCAGCTCTGATGGAGCGTTATTTGCGCTGGGTGCCATGACTCAGAAGGCAGACGGATAAATATTTAATTTCTCCCTGTACACGGGGTCCCAAACGGCCGGTGCCCCCCTGACAGATGCGGCTGATGGATGGACGGAGCCGGAGACACTTGCTGATCCGGGCGGGTTGCGGGGTTTTGACTCGGGACTGACCCCGGCTGAACCCGACTAAACACAGTCAGAATGTTTGAGACTTTTTAAACAGGCAATCACATAATGTGATGACAACTGATCCAGAGAGCCCGTAAAAAGAGCTCCAACCCAGGTCTGGATGCTCGTTAGAGGGGAAAAGAGCTCAAATAAAGACGCAGCTGTCTCCAGCGTGGCCGACAACAATTTGGCCCCAAACTGGGATTCTTAATCAAATTATTTTTAGCTATGGCACATTTAATCCGCTGTTGTTTTATTCATTAGCCGTTCCACAGATTTATTGTGGCTCCGGCGGCCCCGCTGTCTCTCATCTCGGCCGTTTCCCAGAGCGAACGCACCCGCACATCTGGTCCCAATCAGGCGGCGGGAGTGGGAGAGAAATGCCTATTAGCAGCCTCTGGCATGGCTGCACCCTGAGAACAGCGGACTTTCTGCTACTACACGAGCTGGGGCTCAGCCCCCCATTACCTGGCTGCACCAAACCGAGCGGGGGTGGTGGATGCGGGCCGGTTCTGGGCCGGTTCTGGCCGTCCTGGAGGCGAACAGCCCCGCGCTGAGAGCAGGGCGCACAGATTTATGGCACCGAAATGTCAGGCCTCGGCTGACTTAATCACATTAAATCCAAGTCTGGGTCGTGTTTGTGGACATGCAAAGCAATAATGAGTCATTGTTCCAAACAAAGAAGCTGTGATTATTACAATAATTTACGACCCTCCCTCGTTAGGAGGTTTTTTATGTTCTTCATAAACAATTACATAAAACTGATTAGATTATTTTGAAAATCAGATTTTATTACGCTCACTGGATTGGAAACCTACACAAATGTGGGTTGAAGACACTTTAAAGCGGCAGCCAGGCGGTGAATGCTGCTCCGAGACTCTTTTGTCTTTCGAACATCTGCTTGGATTCGAAACTGTTTAGACACTTTTTTGATTTCTTATACAGAGAATCAGACGTCTGGAACAAATAAATGATCAGAAGACGTCATGAACTGAGTCCAAAGAATGAATGTTTTGATGGTGATGAACTCTCAACCCCAACACCACAGTGACCAAAACCACATCCACTCACACAATTCTTCTGCTAACCTCTGACCTTCCACCCAAGCCAAGTCAACTCCGGCTCTTTGGAGGCCAGACAGAACACACTCCCACTGTCATTATGGCCAAAATGTATTTCAAAAACCCATCCACACATTTAATGTAACGAGTTTGATTCATTTACTCAAATCATTCAGTTCATTTCATGCATTCAGAATGAAAAACATCACATTTGAAGAGTGTAAGTGATAAAACTGGATGAAAAAGGCCAATTTAATACACTTATTTCCTCTTTTTAAGCATTTTATTGTTATCGTTCACTGTTACTTTCTCCAAAACTGTTTTCACACCCAACAAATGTGTTTATAAACACTTCATTTTCAATAACTTCCCATTAAAAGCAACGATATTACCTTCCCATGTGGTGTCATGTTCCCCAAAATGGGGAGAAATCTGAGTTCCCTCCTCACAATCACTTTTAAAAGTTCAATGCATGTTAAAAAATTGCATAATGTGAAATGGACTAATTTGAATTTCAATTAATTTGATTTTATTGAATCATATTCGGATGACAATGAGCATTCATTAACTTCCTCTTATCAAAGGTCGGATGGTGGGGAACACAGCATCCCTCAAGATCTTCATGGCCTGAAGAAGCCAACAGAACCACATCATCTGCATAAAGCAGAGCTGGAACCCTGAGGTTCCCTCCTCCCCCGGACTGCACCTCCCTTCCTTTTCCCTTCCTTAAGAACGGCTTCTTGACAGCCACCCTTCCATGGAGCCCATTTCTGATGAGGCTTGGGCCAACAGCAGATGGATCAGCTGAAGCTCCAGATGCATCTCTCAGCTCCTGTGTCAGGTCTTTGCTGGATGTTTTCCTCTTTCTTAAGGACATCACTTTCAGATCCTGTTCATCTGCTGGAGATAGTTCTTTAGGCCTGACACTTCTTCTTCTGTCCTCCACTTGTCCAGTTTCCTCAAATGTTTTAAGGACACACTGCACACCATGCTGAGATATGCCAAGTTTTCAGCTAACAGCTCTTTGGGAATCACCTTGTTGCTGCAGAAATCCTGTTTTCTGTCTGTCACACTGTGTTATCTTTGCTGTTTTTCACACATGCAGCTAAAGAAATGGGAACAAATCTTAATTCCAGTCTAAAACCCACAAAGAGCTTCTAGATTATTCATTTCTGGTGGCATAAAGCAGTTTAATCATTTCATTTATATGAATTGTTCCATAATTAGTCATTAGATTATATCTTATATTCCTTTTTTTAAGATTTAAATTGAATCTTGTTTACTTTTTCTTGATGTTGAATAACATATAATTCTTATTATTGTCTGTTTTTTTCCTACTTTTAGACGTGATAACGTTCATTATTTTGGGATCAGGATTTTTTTTAAACTGAATTTCTTTTATTAATTTGACTCTTTTGGTAACTGAAAGCAGTTTTAAACGTAAATGTACAAAAAAGTTGAAACTATGAAGCTGTTTTTCACAGATGCAGCTAAAGAAATGAACAAATGATGTGTCTCTGTGACAGGCTGCTGGGAACAAAGTGCCTAAAGATCCAGTTTAAAATGTGGACACAACACTGGTTCATCCCTTGAGTTAGGAGCCTTTTTCCTGCCTGAATGTTTCATAGCTCAGAGTTAAGTGGCTTAATGAAGAAAAACTGGACTGAAAATGAGGAAAAAAGCAGAAAATGTGCAAATAAAAACCATGAAAAACCTTCAGAAAGTGTTGAAACAATTGCTGAAGATCACTTAAGCTGCTTGGATGCAAAACATAAAGAAATAAGAGGTGTCTCATGACCAAAATGCTTCAAAAACCACATAAAATACTTAATATAGCTGTCAAAATCATTCAAATGTGGTTGGAAATGAATTGTTATACAAGAAATTATAATTAAATGTGTGTTTCTGTTCATTTTAGGCCACTATCAGAGTTAAGTGGCTTAACAAAGATGGGGGGAAGGGGGGACGACGTAAAAGAGCGACACTGATCAAGACATTCATTCACAAACACACAGTTAATTGGATCCAGAGGCCAGATCCACCGAGCTTTCCCCCTCAGAAACCACCTCCATATTTTGTGGGCCTGTTTCTAAACACCAGGCTGCATTTCGCTTGGTGCGACACATTCCTGAGCTGCATCATGGAACCGCAGCGGGCCAGCTGATACCGGCGGACTGGGAACGTGGTGATGTGATGCCATGGGAAGCAGTCGCAAAGATCACACTCGTGCACTCGCTCGTGCACACCAGAGACAGCAATGAAAACAAACTGAAGCAGGGCCGCGGGCTGTTTGTGTGTTTATTGTTCATGAACATACTTAAGCCTCCACTCTGGGCAGCGTGCCCGTTTGAAACCAGGCTCGTGCACGCATTCAGATGCCCTTTAACCCCTTAACGCCTATTGTTGCACATATGCTACAAACCGTTTGACTCAATCAACCAGCTGAGATAGCATCTTTATTCCCCCAATGCCGGTTAGTCCATATTCACTACGGACCTAGGAACCTTTATATAAATAAAATGTAAAAAAAAAAAGGGTGAATAAAAAAAACATTGTTTTTTCACTGTTATATTACTGTGTTGTTATTATCTTATTATTTTTTTATTTATTTTTATGAAGTGTATACAGGAATAGAAGTAATTTTCTTTTTTCTTTACCCAAACAACTTAAGAACTTGTGTACAACCCACCCTCCCCTCCCCTAGGTCTTTTACATGTTGTAGGATTTCACAGATAAGTAAATAGTTAAATAAAGACAAAAACAACAACAATTAAGAGCGCCAAGGATAATTAAAATAAATAAATAAATAATAAAAAAGGAGGTAGACAAATAAATACTATAATAATAATAACAATACGTAATAATAATAATAATAATAACAATAAAAATACATAGGAATAATACTACTAATAATAACATAAACAAATACAAACGACTAAATAAATGATACAACGTGCTAATACTGATCTTTACATATACTGTTATCTTATTATTGTCCATTATGCCTGTCGTCGCAAATTTGCCACATACCAAAATTTCTATTTATTTTTTGTGCAAAAGTGAAATTAATAATCTCAGCATTATTTACTATCTACTTAAAGGCTAAAACACACACAAAACATTTTTTTTACATACAGCTATATAAATTCAGGCGTTAAGGGGTTTAAAAAAAAGATCAGGAACAGTGAAATCTGCTGCTGCTTCTGTTGTTTTATGAGTTTTTACAACTTTCTGTGTTATCGATCGACTTGTTGTGAACAGTTTGGAGCAGCACGGAGCCCTGGAGAACGCAGAGAGACGTTTGTTTATCTCCTCTGAGTTACAGCCTCGTAAATGTATCTGCTGTCGCCACCGCAGCAGTTTTTCTTAACACCCGTCTAAATTTATTCATGAAATGAGGCGTTTGAATCTGCGGCCAAAGGCCTTTCATCAGCGCGTTTGTTGGTGTAGATCGTCTCTCCCCGTTTGTCTCCGTTTTCTTCAGACACGATTACCACGGCACCACATCAGAGCTCAGTTATGTCCCACATTTAACGTAAACAGGAGGGGTTGCCATGGCGAGGCTGGCAGAGCGGCCCGCTCATGCCCGCTTTCTTTCCTACCATCATCATCATTATCACCTCGAATGTTCCACCACGGCTCCTGCCAGAGATACACAACCATTACTTAGTTTTTATGTCACTCAAACACTCCTGATACAACGCTTTTTAAATCCAGTGGGCCACAAAGTTCTGCTCGTTCTGTTATCCAATCTGATGTCATGGCAGAAGACTTTTCAGCACTGAGTCATTAGAGCTTGTCCACGCAAATGTTACATATCTCGATGTCTTTAGGAGGATTTTCACATTGCTTTTTAGAAAGTTAGTTCCTTTGAACAACCATCGGAAGATGGGAAGAAGAAAGCCGGTTAATTCAAGAAGAACAATACAACAACTAAGTGATTCAAAGGGTTTCACAAAGAGCATGAAAGTATTAAAAATGAATTTTCAAGAACATGGTATGACAGAGTGAGAGGTTTAGTGAAAGTCCTTTCTGAAGATCTGATATGAAACCAGTTAAAGCTTCAGAAACCAGCAGAAGATCTGAGATGAAACCAGTTAAAGCTTCAGAAACCAGCAGAAGATCTGATATGAAACCAGTTAAAGCTACATAAACCAGTTAAAGCTTCATAAACCAGCAGCAGATCTGAGATGAAACCAGTTAAAGCTTCAGAAACCAGCAGAAGATCTGAGATGAAACCAGTTAAAGCTTCAGAAACCAGCAGCAGATCTGAGATGAAACCAGTTAAAGCTTCAGAAACCAGCAGAAGATCTGAGATGAAACCAGTTAAAGGTTCATAAACCAGCAGAAGATCTGAGATGAAACCAGTTAAAGGTTCATAAACCAGCAGAAGATCTGAGATGAAACCAGTTAAAGGTTCATAAACCAGTTAAAGCTTCATAAACCAGCAGCAGATCTGAGATGAAACCAGTTAAAGCTTCAGAAACCAGCAGAAGATCTGAGATGAAACCAGTTAAAGGTTCATAAACCAGCAGAAGATCTGAGATGAAACCAGTTAAAGCTACATAAACCAGTTAAAGCTTCATAAACCAGCAGCAGATCTGAGATGAAACCAGTTAAAGCTTCAGAAACCAGCAGAAGATCTGAGATGAAACCAGTTAAAGCTTCAGAAACCAGCAGAAGATCTGAGATGAAACCAGTTAAAGGTTCATAAACCAGCAGAAGATCTGAGATGAAACCAGTTAAAGGTTCATAAACCAGCAGAAGATCTGAGATGAAACCAGTTAAAGCTTCAGAAACCAGCAGCAGATCTGATATTAAACCAGTTAAAGCTTCATAAACCAGCAGATCTGAGATGAAACCAGTTAAAGCTTCATAAACCAGCAGAAAATCTGAGATGAAACCAGTTAAAGCTTCAGAAACCAGCAGAAGATCTGAGATGAAACCAGTTAAAGCTTCATAAACCAGCAGAAGATCTGAGATGAAACCAGTTAAAGCTTCATAAACCAGCAGAAGATCTAAGATGAAACCAGTTAAAGCTTCAGAAACCAGCAGAAGATCTGAGATTAAACCAGTTAAAGCTTCATAAACCAGCAGATCTGAGATGAAACCAGTTAAAGCTTCATAAACCAGCAGATCTGAGATGAAACCAGTTAAAGCTTCATAAACCAGCAGAAAATCTGAGATGAAACCAGTTAAAGCTTCATAAACCAGCAGAAGATCTGAGATGAAACCAGTTAAAGCTTCATAAACCAGCAGAAAATCTGAGATGAAACCAGTTAAAGCTTCATAAACCAGCAGATCTGAGATGAAACCAGTTAAAGCTTCATAAACCAGCAGAAAATCTGAGATGAAACCAGTTAAAGCTTCATAAACCAGCAGAAGATCTGATTCCTTTGTGTAATCTGAGTCAGTTTGAGCAGGTAAATGATGAATAAAAGGGGTCCCAGAATGAAACCCTGAGGAACTCCACCTGCTTGTTCTTGTCTGATCAGATGTGTGATCACCCGGAGACACAAAGTAGTCTGTTTGTGTTTAATATGATGCTTTTTAATGACTTTAACAGGACGAGTCTCAGTGCTCAGAGTTAGTTTAGCTTTACCTAAGATGGGAATGTTTGATATCGGCCTGGAATCATTCTTGTGTTGATGTTTTTCCGTTTTAAGGATGTTTTATAATGTTTTTTTATAAAAGATCTTTTAGAATTATCTGCAAACGTATGAAAGTGGCCTCACCGTGGTCGCACCTTCACCTCCTTCTTCACGCTCCCACCATCAGACCCTCATCACGCCGGTCCTCTGGAGCCGCTTTAATGAGCATGCGTTAGTAATTACATCCAGTGACTTAAAGGTGCCCTGGCACAGAAGCACTGGCAGCCGCCGCTTCTACCTTAATGTTTACGCCTCCTCCCGTCCCTCAACACGCCACCACGCCAACCCCTGCACCCAAAATAGTTTAATGAGTAGCTTTTTAATGCCTTTATTATCACAGAAACTGGCACCGGCACCCGGAGCCCAACGCCTCGCCCGCAGGACTCGGGAGCATTTAAGGCCCGTGCTGCCATTTTGTTTTTTTTTATATTTTAACCCTCGACCGCGCTCTCCCCGTTACCTTTGCTAACATCTTGCTCACGAGCCAAAAAATACTTTCACGCACAAACACAATCCCATACACAGCTGTGTGATCAGGCATCCTCAGGGGCGGTGATTTACGACCCAGGACTATTTTATTAGTTTAATTAGACATTTACAGTCATTCCTCTCGGAGCAAAACAGGGAGAAAAGTGCTGCCTGTGTGTTTTTGTGCAGAGGCAGCCAATCATGTTTTATTTTACGGCCGAGAGAGAAAGATGTTGTTTTATTTTACGAGTGGCCCGGAGGTTTCCTTAATGTGTCAGAAACACAAAGGGTGTGTCCTGTAAAGCAGAGCCCTTTAATGCTGTTTTGTTTGCTTTATTCTCTTTAAACTTCCACCAACCCATCGACGGAAACGACCACTCGCTGTAAAACAAACTCAAGAAACTCCTTTTCTTTCATTTCATTTTTCAACTCGGGCTTTCTGTCGAGGTTTCTAATCAGGTAGCTTTTATGTGACCTGAAGAAGAGTGGGTTTGAGTCACAGTGGAGTCCCCCAGGGGTCAATTCTGGGACCTCTTCTGTTTAACTTGTATATGCTCCCTTTGGGTCAGATATTGCAGAACTTTAACATCAATTATCACAGTTATGCAGACGATACACAACTTTATGTGTCTGGAGGAAGTAAACACCTGGATGAGAGAGAATTTTCTACAATTAAATGAAGACAAAACTGAGATAATTCTGTTTGGGAGCAAAGAGAAGAGGGTCAGCGTTGGTAAATATCTTGAGACTCGGGACCTTCCAATCACTGACCAAGTTGGTAACCTCGGAGTGTTGATAGACTCAGATCTGACTTTCAGCAGCCACATCAAAGCTGTCACCAAGGCAGCTTTTTACCACCTCAGAAACATCAACAGAATTAAATCCAGTCAGTTACAGAATAGATTTTAAAGAAAATGAATTTTACCAACATGTAGTTGGTGAGAGTTCATGAAAGAAGTCGTACGAATGTCGTGCTGAATGTCGAAGCTCTCAGAAAAACTTCTGTTCTTCCTCTGAGGCTCAAAACTTGTTTTCCCCAAATTCCTGTTCCAAACCCACTCAAGTCCCATCAGCTCCCTCTGACGTGAAGAACGAGTCTGACAGAACAGAAAAGACTTCAGGGCGAAAGAAGGCGTTGCTGAACTCGTGCTGCTGGTCCTGATCCTGAATCCCAAGCAAAGAACGGGCCCATCACACCAATCATCTCATCACCTTCCTCCGTCGGGGCCGGTCACATGTGCCTGCCGCTAGCATGCGCGGATCTGTCGTTAGCATGTGGTCGTTAGCGCGCAGGGAGGTTGGTCTGTGGTGGAAAACACCAGCCGGCCGCCAGCGTCTGACAGAGCTCATTACTCACGTTACCGGCTGACGATGGCAAGCAGCCTCAGCTGCGAGTCAACCCGTCCAGCATCGCCTGTTATTCGGGGCCCTTAAAGTGCCGGGGCAGAACACACACAGACGGGGGCCGAACACAGCTAGCGAAGCCAGCAGGAATGTGTTTTTGCCTTATTTCTGTCCATGTCTAAAAGCAGCATCTGTGTCAGTTTTCCCTGAAACCCAATCCGTGCTGAACAAGCTTTAATGCTTTCATTACCCGGGACGTCTCATTGGTGCAAATCAAATCCACTGGCATGGAGAGGGAAACAGATACGGCAGACGGTCTGCAGAAGTGTGTACAGTCTGAGGGCCGGAGGGGAAAACAGAGGGACTCATACACTCAGGGATGGGGCTTACTTTGAGTCCCACCGGCTGACGTAGGAGGGATGCTCCCCCAACACGGACAGCCTGGCAGACACTGGAGGTATAAGGCAGCAGCTATGCCGACCATAGAGCTTAACAATACGGAGCCTGAATCACGGTCTGTGGTTCTGGTTTCTTTGTTTCTTTCTTGTAGTTTGTACTTTGGTTTCGGTCCATTTTTCAGTTTTTCCACTTACCTGCACTGGAAAAAAATGCCCCTCCAAAAATAAGTAAAAAAAACAACAAATAAAAGACGTTTTTGAAATAAGCAAGAAAAATCTGCCAGTGGAACTAGGGAAAATCGGCTTGTCAAGATTTCTTGAAGTAAAATGTGATATTTAGGACTTTTGAGATAAAAGTGATCTTGAAATTAGCTTAAAAACCTCTTCAAATGTAAAAAAAAAAAGCTTGTTTCATATGATATGTGACTCAAAACTATTTGTTTAAGACTTTTTCATTTAACAAGATATTCCAGATGTATTGTATTAAAACAAGTCCCTATATCTGGCTGAAATGGTGCTTGTTAGGCAGTTGTGTCTGATATTAAGTGTAATGAGATATTTTGACTAGAAATGAGACAAATATACTTGGTAAGACTTTGATTTTTTCCAGTGTGAGTTCCCTGGTATTTTCCCTTCTTACTGCCAGGTCCTGGGGTCCGTTTCTCCTGCCCCGTCACCAGACTGGTTTTGGACTCGTGTCACGTCTACTTTAGTGAAAGTTCATTAATTACAGTTGTTGCTTTCCTTTCCCGGGGCTCACACCTGTGTCCTCAGCCCAACTCCACTGTGACACGAGGCCGTTTTCACCAGCTTTTCTCAGGATGGGGGACAGATTCTGATCAGGCATCCCTGAGGCAGGCCTGAGAGGTTGTTTGGGACCAAAAGGTTCACAGGCGGTCCTGGCTAGATTTACGCCCTGGGCGAACCATCCCTTGCTGCCCCCCCCCCCAAAAAAAAAAGACTTTCCCCGGCACCAACACAACAACATATTATATTATTTGTATTATTGTATTATATATAATCTTAAATACAAAAAGAACTGAGAAAAAACACGATAAATAAATGAAATACAGAATATAAATATCAATCACAAATCCTTAAATAACCTCAAAATCCTAAAAAATAACTGAAGAAAGCTAAAAAAATATATAAATAAATAAAGGCTTCTCTATGGAGCATAAAAAAAAATATTCCTGCAGTTATGATACCAACAGAGCTCAGACTGTAGCAGCTGTTTTCACCCTGTTTACAGCTGGCTTTAGAGGCGGTCCTAGCTAGATTTACGCCCTGGGCGAACCATCCCTCTTTCACCATGATTGTAGGAGCTATTTGTTATTTTGTAATATTTGGCTCACTCATTATTTAGTTATCTTTTGGGGGTTTAGTTTGGGGAATAAACCTTTTTTGGTCGTTTATGATATTTAGTATCGTTTGAGTTAATTTGGGTATTTCATTATGCTTTTATTTTGAAAGCACTGGTTAGCTGGGGCGCACTGGGAGAGTTTATTTAGATGAGCAGGCACCTGGGAGGGCAAATAGGTTATTTTACCAGGGCAAGAGAGGCGGCAAAGGCCCATTGTTCTTTGTTTGTTTGCTTGGTTGGAGAAATAAACCTAAAGAAATCAAATTTTTTGCCTGGACAATGGACTCAATTTACCTGCGTAAATTCCCTCCCATGGTGTCTCAGTGGCCGTTTGATTTCATTTAGTTTATTATGGTTTTGACATTTTTTTAGTTTTGATTATTGACACAAGAGGACGAATAGCCACTACATAAAGTAAAAAACTATTAGCCCTACCAGGTACATTTTCGTGCAAATGTCCAGTTTTCTTTTCTATAACGAGTTAACTCGCCCAGTCCTAAAAAAAGATGCCGCTGAGGCCGCTGGGAAACCGGGCTTTTCAGGAAGAGTTCCACCCTGTCAGGTGGAGCATGTAAATATGCGTCGACAGACAGCTTCCAGCCGGCCTTTTTATTTGAACTTTAAGATCGCATCAGGGGGGCATTTATTAGGTTAATTATGGGGGCTTTCAGGCACTTTGTCCAACCAGAGGGCAGTTTGGGCCACGCCGCTCGGTAAGTGAGGTAACTTTTCCTAACTTGCACAACAGAAGAGCACTTGTGTCCTTATTTAGGCCGAGTTTTGCTCCCACTGACACAGAAAAACAAACAGAAGGCGCCCGCCAGCTCTGCTGCGATGGCAGGAACCATTACACCGAACAACAACACCTGCTAACATTCATACGTGTTGCTGTGTGTGTGGAAGGCCTGAAAAACCCTTTCCCACCATCACAACATTACTCATTTCTGGCCCGCAGAAGGCAGATGGTTACGAGAGTTCAGCTTAATGAGAACAGACACGCATGAAGCCGTCACAGGAAGAAGGAGTCGCAGCATCCTCTGCGAGTCAAACGCGGGATATGCTTTATGAGGACGGGGGGGAAACGAAAGCACATGGGCCCTGTTTGATTCTATAATTGGAGGATTGTTGAACGGTCACAATAAACACACTTAATTCCACCAGTTTGCTCCCGACTAGCTTTTATCTGCGATGGGAACACATGACACCAGGTTTAAAAATCGCTGCTTTGGCTCCCCGTGAAATAAATATTAAATATTTATTTTTTAATTATTTTTAGGGCTTGGCGAGTTAACTCATTAATTATTTAACGCAGATAAATATTTTATCGTGCATTAGCTCACAGGCTTATATTTTGTAAAAGTCTGCTGCTCACAGGCTTTTATTCTGTAAAAGTCTGTTGCTCACAGGCTTTTATTCTGTAAAAGTCTGTTGCTCACAGGCTTTTATTTTGTTGCTTACAGGCTTTTATTCTGTAAAAGTCTGTTGCTCACAGGCTTTTATTTTGTTGCTTACAGGCTTTTATTCTGTAAAAGTCTGTTGCTCACAGGCTTTTATTTTTGTAAAAGTCTGTTGCTCACAGGCTTTTATTTTGTTGCTTACAGGCTTTTATTCTGTAAAAGTCTGTTGCTCACAGGCTTTTATTTTGTAAAAGTCTGTTGCTCACAGGCTTTTATTTTGTAAAAGTCTGCTGCTGTCTGCTGTGGAACAGGAAAAGAAAGTAATCGGCGGATCCACCAAACATGGAGAAGGGTACGGAACTTTTACTCGGCCATTTTCATTTTAAAGTTCTTCCAGACGGCGGAGTCGACAGAACCAAAGTCATCTGTAAACACTGCCAAGTTGAATTGTCTTCTCAGCGTAGTAGTTCCAGTCTAAAATATCACTTAAAGGCAAAACACACAACTGATAGCAGCAAGTCATTCAAGGAAACAGACAGTGGAGCGAGGCTTCTACATAAAAACTACAGAAAGATGCTGATGTTAAAAGTGTGTTTGCACAACAAATGTTATGGCACTTTCATTCATATGGCAGCACATTTAAAATAAAGCTAAATGCTAAAAGCTATACGCTACTTTTGGATTCATTTTTGGATTCTGCGTACAAATGCGATTAATCGTGATTAATCAGGGAAATCATGTGATTAATTAGATTAAACATTTGAATCTGGCCCCCCTGCTTCCTGTCTCTCTGAACTTTCATATCCATTAAAGGCACATAAGCCCCCCCAAAAAAAGAAATTAAAAAAAAATATATATTTTTTTTTTAAAACCTGCGTTAATGAGCGATAAATTATTTATCGGCGCTAAATAACTAACGAGTTAACTCGTCCAGCCCTATTGATTTTACTATGTAAAGCACTTTGTGCTGCTTTTTACTATGAAAAGTGCTTTATAAATAAAGTTTGATTTGATTTTATTTGATGGGAAAAGTTTGGATCAGTGTGTGTTTCAGGAGAAGGTTTCTGAGTGAAAAGACATCCACATGGTGTGTTTCTGAAAGCTTTAAAGAGCTTTTCTGCTCCACTCTGTCAGAATGAGAAAGAAATCGTGTGAGACTGTTGGCTGCTCCCTCTCATGGCAGAACAAAGGCGTCATCACACCTCATCCATCCATTAGAAGGCTGCTGGACAACTGCCCCCCCCCCCCCCCCCCCCCTCTCAGGCTCAGGCCTCATCCAAGCCATTTCTGGGCTGGTTTTCCACATCCTCCAAACGTCCAGATGTGCAGAAAGTGAAACTCAGATTACAGGGAGGAGAACATGTTGTTGTGGCCATTTATGTTTGCAAACATAAGTTCTATCAATTTAGTTTCCTTTGGGCAGTTAGAATATACTTCAGTTAGTTTGGAATTAAAATCTGTAATTCATTTGAAATTGTTTAGATTATTTTGGTAACTTTTAGACCCTCCCATTAATTAGAGAGATTAAGAACACACCGGAGGGGCGTGTTGGAGAAGCTTTTTGTTTGTCTAATGTCGGGAGGTTGTGGTTAAATGATTTTTGACCACTTTTAGAGCTTGTTAAATCAGATTAAGTTAACTTTCGTTTTTCATCTAAATTGTAGGAGATTTTTAGTTATTATTTTGTTCATATTTTTTGTTGGAAATAAACTACATATATTTTTTAAAACAATCAAGTCTGAAGTGGGAGAATCAAACCACCTGTTGCCCCCCACGGCCTTTCTTAGAGGCTGGAACTCTGCTCACAGGACGCAGCAGGGGGTAAGAAAATGTTCAGAAATGATGTTGCTGATATGGGATGTTACACAGCTTCATGTCAGAAGAGGCGAACTGTCCCTTTAACTAACCAGGTCTGCTCCTTAAGGCCTCGGTATGCTTCTCCGTCGCTATCCACCAATCCGACTCCGTGGTCCCTCAGAGGCTGTTAAACCTTTCGAAGTTCTCCGTCGGGATGTCGTATACCCAAGGCAGTTCACCTCCCGATCAGTAGGCGGCGCTATGTTAGACGACCCAATCTCTTACGTCTATGGTGAAAGTGGTTGATTGGTTGTTCACCCTCCGGCTCCGTTCCTCCTCGCAGTGAACGATGGCGACTCTGTAAACTTTAGCAACATTTGAAACATTTTCAGGTGAGAAAGTAGTCGTTTAGATCCCCAACGTGTTGAAAACCTGACAAAATACCGGCTGTTTACAATTTTGTTCCCACGAATTCGGCGCTACTAAAGCTAGCCGCAGTGAGCAACGCACTTCCTGTTATTTTCACAAAATAAAATACCCGTTGCCTTTTATCATAGGGAAAGCCATTACCATACAATTGGTGCTTTTGTTTTGAAAACAGGAAGTGAACCTACCCTCGTTGTAGCTAGCTTGAAACTGCCGTTTTGACAGAAAATGACGATCGACGACGTCACGTTACGTTGCATCTTGGGTAGTTTGAGTATGAGTAGTAACCTCATGATGCACACCCAACATTTAGGAGAATCTAGTATGCATCCGGGATCTTCTGCTTACTCAAACTCGCATACTAACTCAAAAAGTTAGTATGAGTAGTAGGAGAAGTATGCGGTTTCGAACACAGCCAAAGACTGTTGTTGGAGTTGGAGCTTGTTGATGTTGAAATGCAAATAATTTTGACCAAATGTTGACCGGCACACAGTAAACTCTTTCAGAAATGGTGGTGTTGTTGTTCTGAGAGGAAGGAGCTAAACCGGAAAAGTGATTCAGGAAATTATGCTGTTAGCCGACCAATCACAACCCTTGCAGTCTCCGCGAGTCTCCGCCTCCTCGACGGATAGATAGAAATGTTGGCCGACGCACGCAATAGACGGAGAGCGTCTCGGGGAGGGTCTCCGAAGCTCTCCGACGCTCTCCGACGCTCTCCGTGGCCTTTCCCGGACGAAACTTTTTGCAAAGTTTGGTCAGTTCCTCCTCTGCTCTGCACAGATCTATGAACACCGCTGTTTCACCCACCTGAACGACCTGCATCCGGCCCCTCGACCCCAGAATCCTGCATCTGTCCACTTCAGAAGCCACATCCAGAGGAGAACCGGTCCACACCACACCTGGAGAATCCTGCAGAGCTTGTTCTGGCTTAACTTTAAGAATAATTATTTACCTGCTGATCCCCCTCTCCTGAGTCGCTGTTTCACCATTCTGTTCTCTGCTCGATCCGTTTAATGGACGAGGAGCTTCCAAAGGTCCTCACTGCCCTGAATGTGAGATGTTAGATGGATCTGTTGCCGTCTCATATTACCAAGTTTAGCACATCTGGGCACCACTTCCACAGTTGTGTAAGTCTCAGACACCAGAGGCTTGGACAAAAACAACAGTATTTGTCCAGATGATGCAGATGTGGCCTAAAAAAACACAAATCGCATCAGTGACAACTTTACTGCCACGTCCTGAAGTTTGAGGTTTGAATTGAATTCAACTGAGATCTGATCATTTAAAGGATTTATTAAGTTATCAGGACAGCTCCACTTGCACCAAAGTGTTGATAATAACAGAAATGACATGTTAGTTTAAACATTAAATGCAGTAAAGTTGCATCTTTTCTCCATCAGCACCACCAGGGAAAAATGGAGAAAAGTGTCTCTAAAGAGCTAAATATTTCAGGTAATATTTCAGGTAATATTTCAGGTAATATTTCTTGTTTTTCTGGCATTAAACCCATTTAAAACTTACTCTGGTGAACAGGCTCAGTCAAACGTTTGGGAACACGTTTCATTCTGAACAGCTGTTCCCATCGCAGTGACATGAAGCTCCTTAAACCTTTTCAGAAACACCTTCACGATGATCCTGCTCAGTCTGAATGAAACGATCTGAATCATGGCATCGCAGAGTTTGGGACAGTCGAGGTGTCAGAGTGTTTATTCTGGTTAAAAAACAAAAGGATAAATCCTCCTCTAATGCCAGCTGATGCTTACACAAGCATCCGCCTGCAGCTCGGGAGGAAGAGCAGCCACCGACCAATCAGAAGGCCCGTGGTCAGACTGCGAATGTGCATGAGCGCGTGCACGAAAATGTGCTGTGTCAGCGGACGTGGCATGGAGTGTTTTTTTTTAAATATTTCTTTGGGGCTTTTGTGCCTTTAATGGACAGGATAGTTGAAGAGAGACAGGAAGCAGGGGGAAGAGAGAGGGGGAACGACATGCAGCAAAGGGCCGTCCGATAAGGGACTCGAACCAGGGACTGTAGCGCCTGCTCAACTCACTACGGCACCAACCACCCCCATTTTGTTTTGACATCTTCTGATAGTTTCAGGCAGAGATGGGGACTCGAGTCGCTGTTTTGATGACTTGTGACTTGACTTGACAAAAAATAAAAGACTCAAGACTCGACTCGGATGTTAAAGACTCGGCACTTGACTTGACTTGAGGCTGAGAATGGCGTCATGATTGGATCCCTACCCTGTCAGTCAGCCATGCCCTCTACATACCTTAGTGTTTATTGGAGAGAATAAACTCACATCAGATGTGCATCAACATGTCAGCGGGACTGAGAGTCGTTGTCTTCGGCTTTCATAATCACCATTTTGACGGCAAAAGACGAACAGCTCAGTGCAAGACATGCGGCATCAACATCTCAGACAGCCACACGACAACTTCCAACTTTGTTCGTCATTTGAAGATCCATTCTGACCAGTAAGAGCTCGTCAAATTAGCTAATATTATCCTGTTAGCCTAGTCGGTAGTTAGCTAACGTTAGCTTGATATGATACGGGGTGGACAGGTTGGACACATTGGCCAATGATGTTTACTGACAGTTACTTATATCTTTGTGTTTTCACTTTATTAAGATCAGATTCTGCAGGTAAAATTGTAATAATAAGGTGACTTTACTTTGACTTGCCCAAGAAAAAATAACTTGGGACTTGAAAGCTAAGACGGGAGACTTACTTGAGACTTGCACATGTGTGAATGAAACTATCTCTGGTTTCAGGCCACGCCCACTGCAGGCCACGCCCCCTCGTGCACTCTGCTGTCACACCTCTGTTGTGTTTGATTCCCTCAGAATGAGCTGATCACCTGCATGTATTCTGACGCGCTAACTTGCTTCATGATTTGAAAAGTCAAAGTATATCTGAGCTGAATGCACGGTTCTGTGCACGTGTTGCGCGTGCACGTGTGCGTGCACATTGTTGGTTGGCTGCACAGAAACCTCAGCAGAGCGGTATTGCATCACTGCGGTAGGAGCTCGCTCCTCACCACATCTCCCCAGTGATGATGGTGGATCTCATGCTTCTTGGCACTGTGCGTCTCCATGGGAACCCCACAAAGTCTGGCAACCTCGCAGAGCGCAGCAGTGCCCCCTCATTTTTACAAGAATAAAAGCTTTGAGTTGTCAAAAAAAAGCGCCCATCTGGAGCCAGAGAAAGAGGCTCCATTGTTCTCCCTCGCTCCACCTCTCCTCCGCGACCCCATCTTCCTGTTGTGCTGGCTTGGCGGCGAGGAGGGGATTTTTATTTTGGTTTCTCTGCTGGAGGTCAAAGTTCCCGGGGATGTGGAATCAGAGGAGATGTTGCCATGTTTCCCCCTGACTCCCTTTTCAACCCTCCCAGGAGGCCGGTCGGGGCGGCCGTGGAGCACATTCAGTCTCCTTTGAAAAATGGCATCGAACGTCTGGGCTGAGGCCGCTGATCTCACAGCAGGCTGCTCGCCATCACACGTGATGCACGTGCGTGCAAACAATCCGATGTTCACACTCACATCCTGCAGAGTGTTGCACTGATTCATATTATTGTTACGGTTCAGTTTTAGTTGTGGAAGTTTTGTATCACAGCGGCTTTGAGGTGAAAAAACCCCAAACCCCAAATGTTACACTTACAGGAACTAAATTCCAACATTTTAGAAAACACCAACAACCCAATGTCACGTCCATGGGGGTTTCCCCATGTTTTTAGTTCTTAGTTTTGTGTTTTATCATGTTTTAGTTGATTTCATGTCTTGGTTTTTAGTCCAGGTATTTAGTTTAGCCATGTTTTCCCCACAGTTTATGTTGCTCATCCATCACCTGTAGTTTTCCATCAGCTGCACTCATTCACCAATCACCCAGTCAGTATGTAGGCGGTGTTCCAAACCGCATACTTCTCCTACTACTCATACTAACTTTTTGAGTTAGTATGCGAGTTTGAGTAAGCGAGAAGTTCCCGGATGCATACTAGATTCTCCAAAATGTTGGGTATGCATCATGTGGTTACTACTCATACTCAAACTACCCAAGATGCAACGTAACGTGACGTCGCCGATCGTCATTTCCTGTCAAAACGGTAATTTCAAGCTAGCTACAACGAGGGTAGGTTCACTTCCTGTTTTCAAAACAAAAGCACCAATTGTATCATAATGACTCCGTCGTCTGGAAGAACTTTAACATGAAAATGGCCGAGTAAAAGTTCCGTACCCTTCTCCATGTTTGGTGGATCCGCCGATTACTTTCTTTTCCTGTTCCACAGCAGACAGCAGCAGACTTTTACAGAATAAAAGCCTGTGAGCAACAGACTTTCACAATAATAAAAGCCTGGGAGCAACACAATTTTACAAAAATAAAAGCCTGTGAGCAACAGACTTTTACAAAATAAAAGCCTGTGAGAAACAGACTTTCACAATAATAAAATAAATAGTAAAGCCTGCGCTAATGCGTGATAAAATATTTATCGGCGTTAAATAATTAATGAGTTAACGCGTTATTATCGCGTTAACTCGCCCAGCCCTAATAATAATAAATGCATAAGTGTGTAAAATGATGCTTTTGATCATGGAGCGCATGCAGCAGCAGGGATTCAGTGTCTCTGCAATTAAGCTGCTGTGTGAAATGTTATCTTAACCAATAAGAATAATGAGGAAAACCAGCAGATCTTTACAAAAACACCATTTTTCTCTGCGTCTCTGGCAGTGTGTGATGGAGCTCTTTAGGGGCCCGGACCAATTACATCATTATCTTAACCGAGCCGACCGAGGGGAGGCCTTGGGACCTTTTCCCCCCAACACAATCAGAGCAGCATTCATCACAGCGGCCGGTCCTTCCATCTTGTTGCCTGCTGAGGTGACGCGCCTCCACGCGCTGCCAGGTGAGCAGGAGGCTGCAGACGTGGCCGTCAGCAGCAGCGTCAGCAGCAGCGTTCCAGCTCAGATGACTCGGCCTTGTTGTTGTGCAGCAGAGGATGAGTCATTAAGGCTTTTTAGGAGGCCGGTTTAGACGTCTGCCCCCCCACCCCCCCACCAGCGTCCTCCTGCTTCAGCCCGGCTGCTCACTGAGAGTTAGGGGGTTTAATATTTTCCATGCACTGTGTCCAGGACATTTACAGTTGGCGTCAGGGTACGCTGTTGGTCTGAAGGGAGGCACTTTGAAGTGTTTGCGGTTTTGCCACATCTGCAGGCAAGATGTGCACACAGGGCTGGTGGTACGAGGGGGGTGGAGAGAAGGGGGCGGAGGCTTTCTATCGGCGCTCCTAATGTCATGTGACAATGAACAACATCTCTTAACTCTTTCCCAGGATCGCTCATACATGGAGGCAGCCAGCGGTGCGGCAGACATTTAAAGGGACAGTTCGCCTCTTCTGACATGAAGCTGTGTAACATCCCATATCAGCAACATCATTTCTGAACATCTTCTTACCCCCTGCTGCGTCCTGTGAGCAGAGTTCCAGCCTCGTTTTGGTGTTGATGAAGGTAGTCCGGCTAGTTGGCTGGGGTTTAAAAAATAAAGCGTTTTGCTTCTCAGAACAATATGCGTTCAACAGAGTAATACATTTGCATCACAAAATGGTTCTCCAGGAAAAAGTCAGACCTCACAATCGCTTGGCCCTATTTTCTCTCCCTTCGTATCACTGCTGTCACGTCCATGGGGTTTTCCCCATGTTTTTAGTTGACAGCCGCGCCTGTTACGGTGTTTCCTGCTCGGTCTGCACAGCAGGCAGTGATACGAAGGGAGAGAAAATAGGGCCAAGAGATTGTGAGGTCTGACTTTTTCCTGGAGAACCATTTTGTGATGCAAATGTATTACTCTGTTGAACGCATATTGTTCTGAGAAGCAAAACGCTTTATTTTTTAAACCCCAGCCAACTAGCCGGACTACCTTCATCAACACCAAAACGAGGCTGGAACTCTGCTCACAGGACGCAGCAGGGGGTAAGAAGATGTTCAGAAATGATGCTGCTGATATGGGATGTTACACAGCTTCATGTCAAAAGAGGCGAACTATCCCTTTAAATTCCCATCTCCAGACAGACAGACAGACAGACAGCAGGAAGAGGAGGACCATGAGGCTGAGCTGGGACTTTCCCAACATGTGTCTCCGCCGTTCTGCTGATGAATGCTCCGCTTTCAGCATCCAGGCTCCACACAAGAAAGCTGCTCGACCTGATTAAACGCTTGTTAGTACAAGTTACCAGCAGAGTCATTATTTTCAGATTGTTTCACACATTCTAAATATAGCAGAAAAAGCTATAAAAGCCGAGCAGAAACATCAACACGGTGGGTTCATGCCTCCGACCGCAGATCAGGATGGCAGCCAGGGTGGTGCCCCATTAAAGCGGGCCGTGGCCCCCGTTAAAGCTCTCATCAGACTCCCATTAAAGCGGGCCGTGGTCCCCGTTAAAGCTCTCATCAGACTCCCATTAAAGCGGGCCGTGGCCCCCGTTAAAGCTCCCATCAGACTGTCTCGGCCTGCTCCTCTTCTTCTGCAGAAGTAGGCCACAGCTACATCGGTTTAATCAGCAGTTTATGGAGCTGGATTTGGTTGAGCCTATGGTCGCCGCACCCACAAGTATTTCCACATTTCACGAGCTTTTTGCCAGGGTGGAGGACAGAGGCAGAGGGAGCCGGTGTTGATCCCGGGCGCAGGAATCCTGACTTCTTTATTTTCCACTTTCATTCCTCACCCTCGCGTGCTCCCAGATGCTGGCGCTGCCATTTGCAGCCATTATTAAAGTCATATTTCACAGCTTAGTTCATAAAATCGCCCAACTTGCTTCAAATTAGTAGAATTGCTTTGCTGCTGCCTCCGCCGTCCACCCCCAGCCTTAAGTCTCTGCAGCCCCTCCCTGCAGACGGCGCAGGATGATGGGCTGGTTCCACAGGGCTGGAGCTGCCATCTCAGGTCAGGATCACTCAGCCCACATCAGGCTCAGGTTCGAGTCCTGGCTTCTGTACACAAGGCAGCAAATTTCCTCACACCATAAATATGGTGGTGATTGAGACTGTAAGTGTGACAGAGTTGCTGCCTGCACGCACGGACACAAGCCTGCTGCTCAGGCTTTCTCCAACCTGCCGCACGGTGGAGAATTTATCCCCGAGAACAACGCTTTCTCACATTTCATGTACAAACAGTTCAAAGTGCTTCACATAAAATAAAAGCTTTGCAGCAGGGAGTGGAAGAAACATTAAAAATACATAAAAGAATATAAAGAGAAACAAATAAAACAACTAAAATTAATTTAAAAACAAGCAACAGTCCAGATAAGTTCAAAGATATCGTGCAGATTTCATGCACAGACACATGAGAAAAGAAATGTTTTTAACCTGGAATTAAAAATGTCTCCATTTGGTGAAAGTTTAATCTCCACTGGCAGTTTGTTCCACTTGTTTGCAGCATAACAGCTAAATGCTGCTTCTCCATGTTTAGTCTGGACTCTGGACTGGACCAGCTGACCTGAGTCCTTGGATCTAAGAGCTCTGCTGGCTTTATATTCTCTGAACATATCACAGATGCATTCTGGGCCTAAACCATCCATCCATCTATGAATCTGAGCGAGTGGCCATGACTTGTGGAGTCCCCCAGGGGTCAATTCTTGGACCTCTTCTGTTTAACTTGTATATGCTCCCTTTGGGTCAGATATTGCAGACCATTAACATTAATTATCACAGTTATGCAGACGATACACAACTTTATGTGTCTCTGTCACCATGGCGACTGCAGCCCAGCAGACGTACTGTGTCAGTGTCTGGAGGAAGTAAACACCTCACAGATGGATTCTGGGCCTAAACCGTTCTGGGGTTTGTAAACCATCAGCAGGCTTTTAAAATCTATTCTGTGA